>NC_137934.1:2708315-3178315 GCF_963969265.1 Rhamphochromis sp. 'chilingali' | reverse complement strand
CGGAGTATTCAAAGCACTGTATACAACATGCCTAATTCACACATTTATACATGCACTTCTAA
Organism: Rhamphochromis sp. 'chilingali'; assembly: GCF_963969265.1. Lineage (NCBI taxonomy): Eukaryota > Metazoa > Chordata > Actinopteri > Cichliformes > Cichlidae > Rhamphochromis > Rhamphochromis sp. 'chilingali'. Next base: position 3,178,253 of record NC_137934.1, on the reverse strand, counting down.
ACTCAAGTACAAACTAACAACATTCACACACCGATGTAAAACCAGATTCTGTTCATCTGGACGTTTTCAGTGGGAGAAACGTTTCGTCACTCATCCAAGTGACGTCTTCACAGCTGTCCGCAGGCTTCCAACCTTATAAATAGTACATTTACACAGTGACTGAAACCAGCACCAATGAATGAGCAATGGGCTGTGAGGTCAGCTCCTTGATCATTAATATGCAAAGTAGGGCTGGGCGATATATCGAGTTTTTTAAAAATATCGATATTTTCATACGAGATATAAGATGTGGCAATATCGTTTATATCGATATAGTCTATGTTACGTTATAATTATACTTGTGGAGCCGCAGGTTTGCCTCTCTTTCGTCCACTTTTGTCTCTACGCAACGTTACTCGGCCTCGCCTCCCCCATAGCTTCACCTGCAGGCAATGACAAGATGAAAGCGGAAAATCTCCGTTAGCGAGTTACCGCGGATGGCCCCGTGCGTGGGGCTGGACGGCGTCAACGTGTTAGCGAGCTAACCGCGCTAACGACATGCAGCCCGGAGGGGCTGCACGGCCTAAAATCCTTTCATTTTCTCAAAACTCGACAGTGCGCCTTATGTATGAATTCTGGTTGTGCTTACTGACCGCGAACCGATTTTATGTGGTACACAGCGCTCAGCAATCTGTCAAAAAATGTTTTAATATGACTTTGCTAAGCTACGGAGCTGCACGGCTTGATGTCGGAGGATTACGGCTACCGGGGAGGAGCTTCGCGGAGTGATACGTACTGTGTGTGTATAAGGACCACAAATGGCACCTGTTTAGAGACGTGGTGCAGCTGTGAAATCTGTCTCTTTGTTATTACGCTCAGCGTCTATTAGTTTACATTTTGACTGCACCAGGGCTCTAGACTAACTTTTTGACATGGGCGCACCGGTACGCCTAACTTTAAAAATTTAGGCGTACCGGCACAAAAGTTAGGCGCACTCAAATTTTTCAACCGCATCGCTTAACACCGCAGTTTTACATGTGCACTTTCTTTGGGGGGGGGAAGTCCATACAGACAATATTAATTTCTAAATTATTGACAAACAAACTTGTGCTTAAAGTGCTTTGTCAATATTGTAGAAAATGTTAAAAACTTAATCATCATCTTGGCCTCCTCTGACGACCTGTTTGCTGCTGTCTGCTGCTGAAAGGCCGTGGGGAGAGGGGACACTTGGGCAGTGCATTTACTGCAGCATATAATGTGTTTCCTGGATACACTGTGCTTTTTCAGCATTCAAATATTGATGGCACCGTGTCAGAGCACTGGCTATGAATTTCAGACAGATCAGGCCTTAACTTAACAAAAAAGTTATCAATAGTTCTTTTCATCTTTTCTTATTACCCACAGCTACAGTACATCCACTTCTCTCAGGCCTAGGCTGCTCACTAGGGCTGAGTATCATCACTGATTTCTATAATCCATTCAATTCCGGTTCTCAAAGTCCTGATTTGATTCAATTTAGCCTCAGACAGTCAGAAATATTATAATTCTGATCATTTATCAGTACTGATACACATGAGACTTCATCAGAATTGTGAAAATCACAGCAGATGCCTTTGTGTGAAAGTAACTGAGAATAAAACACAGGAAAACATGAAGGAGATTTTCCTGGTCTGGCTTTTTATAGCAGATAACCTTAAAAATATTCTGCAATTTTGCATAATTTTAAGAAATTTAAATTTCTTCAGTATTGAACAGCAGAAATTAGGCTTTCTTGTCCGAGGTCATTTAAGTGAAAAAAGAAAAAGCGCTGTAAACAACGCTAGACTGGTGGGTAATAAGCGAATGAATAATGCAGAAAACAGATTTGAGACGGGAAACTGTTCCTCAAGTACAGAGAGAGAGAGAGCTGTGCAGGAAGTGTGATTTTTATCGTGGTGGAAGCAAAACAGCAAAAGTCAGAGGGAATTCATGACGACATTGATCAAATGTGAAGCGCAGTTTGCTGCTTCTTTTGCTGCTGGCTCGGTGAATTTTGGTTGGAGAGAGGCAAAACCTGCAGCTCAGAATCAGCGCAAAAAGACGTAAACACAGCGCGGACCCGAAGAATCGCTAAGCTCCGACAGCGTGTCCGTGTTCAGGCCGTCGGGTGAGAAAGCCGAGAAAGACGAAGCTGATTCTGATGTGTTGGGTCCGCTCCGTGTTTAGGTCTTTGTGTGGAATCCGTTAATGAATTGATATCGCTTTATTCAAGCTACTCACCTCTCTCTTCCACCTGCACTTTCAACTGGACCACGGCCAATCAGAGAGGTCCCGCCCCTGACTATCTCTGATTGGTTTAGTCCACGATAGGTGCATAATGTGTGTCTGTTGTTGACCACATGGAGAGTTACAGAGATTTTTTTTTTGTTACCGGAACAGTTGGTCGCACCTGTGCGACCAAATATTTATTTTTAGTCGCACCACTGAAAAATTTGGTCGCATTTGCGACCAAATTGGTCGCACTCTAGAGCCCTGTGCACAATTGTGAGCTTTTTGTTATGCACAAAAACAACATTGTTTTCTTTTATTTATGGACCATGATTATTTAATAAATGCTGATAATTTATTTTTGAGTAATTTCTTCATGTACATCTACGCTGTATGTAAATAAAAGTGCCCGTGTGACATCTGGGACACAGTGTGACTAAGAACTCTTTTTGTTCTTAACTTATGGCTTAAAAAAAAAAATCGAGATATATATCTTATATCGCCATCCAGCTAAAAAATATCGAGATATGAATTTTGGGTCATATCGCCCAGCCCTAATGCAAAGTGTCATGATCATTGCTTTCATGCTCTGGGGGACCTGTAGATGCCTGGGGCCTGGATCTCCTCCATGCCTGCTTCATGTCCTGGGGGGCAGGGCTATGGCTCCCCAAACCTATTATTGGACACTTACATGAACAAACCTTATGCGTGTACACACAAGTGTTCACACAGGTGTACAAGCAGGTACTCACAGACACACACTATCTTGGTTGGCTGCTGCCTGTAAACATATCGTGCATTACTAGTCGTGTATGCTGCTCAGTAACATTCTATATGTATTATTTACTGTTACTTATGCTTATGTTGGTTGTTACCGTGGTTTCCTACTTTTTCTTTGGGTTTTTTTTTTCCTACATCAGGTCATTATGCAGATTTTCAGTATCCCTCTGTTGCCAACTTCTCTTTTCTTCTTTCTCTTTCTTTCTTGTCCCCCGGGTTCTGGTTGCCTCACATCTACATAGATTGAGTGACTTTACATTCACACACTTACTGTACATGTACCCCTTTGAGTTCATTTTTTCTGTCTCCTACTTGAAGGCAGAAGAATCAGATGAAGACCAAAAACAAAGGAGGAAATGTGAGGGAAGAAAAGCTTTTTCATGGCACTGACTCCAAATTTGCAGACACCATCTGTCACCACAACTTTGACTGGAGAATCTGCGGAACTCACGGAACGTCTTATGGCAAAGGTGATTGGAAGAAATGTTGAATAGCATCCATTTAAAACATTTTCATTTCAGTCTTGCAGATGATTTTGTGACACTAGGGTTCCTGCTGTCTTTCCCCACAAATGCATTTTTTTCACAGTCGTCTTTTTTGGTGTCTAAACACAGGTAGTTACTTTGCCCGTGATGCCAGATACTCCCACAACTACACCGGTGACACTGATGTGAGAGCCATGTTCATCTCACGGGTGCTGGTGGGAGACTTCACCAAAGGGTCCTCTGATTATCGCCGACCTCCCTCCAAGGATGGAGGGGGCATAAACTTCTATGACAGCTGTGTGAATGATGTAATGAACCCCTCCATATATGTGGTGTTTGAGAAGCAGCAGATTTACCCCGAGTACCTGATCCAGTACAAGACCACAAACATGTTTATTGATGGCACAGTACCAAAGCGAGTATCAGGGTCGAGACTAGCACAGCAATCTGTGGTGGTACCAAGACACGTGGCAGTAGGGAAACCACTGGTATTACCCACCGCAGCAGTAGTACAGACACCATCGGTAGTACACAAACTAAATACCATCTTAAGTCAAACCACTGCACGGCACCTTCCCAGCACAGCTTCTTCCATGGACTCAACCAGTGGAACAGTCAACAAACCCACACCATCAACTCCATTTCCCACACTATCTCCAAGGGAATTGTTAGACTTTTCTGAAAATGTAGCTGAGTTAGTAAAAAGATTTTCCAGAAGTGGTACCTGAAAATGTGAGTTATGATTTGTGAACTGTGCTCCAGAAATAGAGTTGGTAGCACCAGCTTCCCAGTTAGATTCTATTAAAGTATTTTAGGTTTAATATGAATGATGAAGAAACTTTGACAGACATGCTGAACATGTAGATTAGAGGTGATGCAGGTTTCTAAAGAAAGCTTCAGAAATGTTAAATGTTTCATACTTTCTCTTTCCATTTTCAAATTTCTCGTTTGTTTTTTCTCTTTGTTGTTTTGATGCTCAAACCTTTCCACCTAAATCACATGTACTGTAAAATTATTTAAGGTGAATTTCTAAAACTTGACAGCTTTTCCACTCATTATGTTTAAATTAAACTTTGAAATAACTTTTATACAGAATAACTCAGAAATAGCAGCACAACGCTAATATCACATAAGCACGCTGAGCTAGAAGAAACACCTGATTGCTTTTCACGTAATTATCTCAGGTAGTTAGTGGTTGTCATATTAGCGCGTCCTACTGTATTAAGACACTGTCAGATTGGCTGAGACACATGACGGCCTGTGTGTTGATAACGTTGCTGTTTAGACAACCTTTGTGATGTCAACAGGAAGCTGGGACCAACTTCTTGGAGCACAGATAGAAACAAAGGGCTGCGATGTGTGTGACACTCACTTCTCTGTGTTTGGAAAAACATGTAAAAAAAAAAAAGAGAAAGAAAGAAAACAAACGCTGAGCACAAAGACGATACTGTGGTAGTTGTTCATCTTTCACACTTCGCCCTGTTGTGCACTGATGAGCGCACGCTGCTGCTGTTGGAGTCAAACACATGGAAGTTTCCTTAAAACTCGATATGAGGGCAAAATATTAGCCTGTCAGTTTGTTAGAAGCTATAATAATAACCTACAGGTGACCAGGGATGAGCAGTAACGCGTTGCAAGTAACTACTGTAATCTGATTACTTTTTTCCAATTTTTAAGTGAAGTACAATATTACTATTGCAAAAGAGAAATTAGATTACTGCTACTTTCCTGTAAGCGCTACTGCGTTACTGAACCGTGATTTTATTTGTGAGAGTGACATACGAGCGCGCGACGTCTGTGGCAGCAGCAGACGTGTGTAGATCAACGGATACTATGGAGCTCGGGAGAGAGTGCGACCATGCAGCGTTGGAAGTACTCACATTACTTTGATTCTGTAAAAACATTGTCATCCGCTGTACACTCTGCATGATTAAAACTAATACTAAGTTTTAAAAGATACTTTTTCATTTGATTCAATTTTATGTGACGGATTATGCAGAAAAAATAGACTTTGGCTGATACCTGAATACGTTATAAAGCAATAGTACTTTATAATGTATTCAGGTTGCATATGTTTTTTAAAAGTAACTAAGTAATAAAGTAACTAATTACTTTTGAAAATTAGTAATCAGTAAAGTAAAGTGATTTCTTTTTTTGGAGAAGTAATTAATAACTTAATTAAGTAATTAATTAAAAATACAGTTAATCCAGTTCCTTCGCAATGGCCCATCCATACGAGCTGTCATAAGAGTTTGCTCTATAGCCCAGCACAGTCTGTGCAGTAGTATACAGGAGATGGGCTGTTGCGCAACGACACATCCACAGAGCCATAGACGCATTGTGACGCCATGTGTTTTCATTACTGGACATGTTTCAGCTGTGAAGCAAAAGTAAGCCCTTCTTTTCATTTTCAGTCGAGGTCTATGGAGGTCATACAGCGCGGTGACGCCCCCAAGTGGAAATCAGCAGCATTACAGCATCAGTCCAAGATAAAAAATAGTTCAGTTTCGCTTTCCAATCGTCAGAAATGATACCGAAGATTTCCTCCTCCCATGAAACCAGCGGCCGCTGTCGTCAAGCTGCGGTTTGGTCTCACAGGTGGAAGTTAACGCAGGCAGAGCTCGGACACGATGGAGACGGAAATACTGAAAATGATCTGCGCCGGCCAAGGAGCAGTCAACACGGAGGATTTAGTGTATAATCTATTTTCCGGAGATCCCACGAAGGTGTCGGAGATCATTTGTAACCGAGAGAAATTTGCTCGGTGTTGTCCAAACGGACAGCCGAAGGTGGTGGCCAGGACCCGCCTGAGACTTTGCAGAGCCAAAGACTGCCCGGGGACGTGCAGGGGTCTGCACCTGTGTAAAAACATCCTCTTCAGCGGATTCTGTCAGTTCACTCAGCTCAGGTAAACATGCTGGACTTAAAGTAAATAAACAGCTTATTGTCTGAGTCTTCGAAGTTAAACGGATGCTGGCTCTACCCAGCTGTACATCAAACCTATTATTGGGCGAATCCTGCTAAAACATTTTTCCCAAAACGCTGAACTTGACTTTCATATAATTCTGTCCATGAGTTATCGCGCCGTCTTTTGACTTGCAAACGGACTTTCTACCAGAAAGATAACCCATGACGTACATGACAGCTTTTTTGTTGTTGTCATTATTGTTTTGGGGTGTTTTCTTTTCTTTTACTGAGTACTTACCGTCATGACTCAGCTGTGTGGATTCTGTTACAACAGGAGGGGCTGCAGCTTCTCCCATGAGCTGACGTCTGAGCATAACCAAAGACTTCTGAGGGAGCATGAGCTGGAGAGCCTGAGCCGAGAGGAGCTGTGCACCCTGCTGCTGCAGAGTGACCACACAGTTCTTCCTGATGTAAGTCTAACAACACACAGCATGAACCGGACGAGTCAGTCTAGTTTGCATTCCTACGACACAATGCCACACCCGCTGTTTCCACTAACATGTTACTTTTGTTTTTAAATGAATTGAAAGTGTTTTTCTTTAAAAATGTTTTTTTTTTTTTGAAAAATATAGCTATTGAGAAAAAATGTAAAATAATTACACCATTGACGTCTCTGCCTTTCTAAACGGAGGGACAGCAACTGTGTGTGTAAATGTAAGCGTGTAAAAACTGCAGATAGTCATATTAACAGTATTTTGTCTCTATCCGCCATTGTAGAGATTGATCTAATGTAATCGTGAGGATTCTCTCTTACTGGTACGCTCATCAGAACATGCAGGTTAAATGGGGAAGCAGTATTTCTGCCCCCTTTGGTGTCAGCAATGGTGTCAGACAGGGTGGGATTTTGTCTCCAATTTTATTTAATTTATATGTCGATGATTTGTCCATACAGCTGAGAGCCTGTAACACTGGGTGTATATTAGGTGAAGCACTGATAAATCATCTTATGTATGCAGATGACCTGGTTGTTTTTAGTCCAAGCAATGCTGGGTTACAGGATCTTCTTAATGTCTGTACTGAATATGGTGTGCAATATGACATTGAGTACAATGCTGCTAAAAGTGCTGTTTTGATATGTAGAACCAAGCAGGATAAACAGCTAAATTTCCCTTTGTTTAAACTGGCACAAAAAACTCTTGAAGTTCATAAAAAGGTGAAATACCTCGGTCACTTTATTACTGAGCAAATGAATGATGATGATGACATATACAGACAACGATATAAGCTCTATGTGCAGGCAAATACTATTGCACGCAAATTCAGCTTTTGTTCACTTCCAGTTAAAGTGGCTTTGTTTAAAGCGTATTGCACACCGCTATATACTGCCCCCTTGTGGTCATCCTACAAACAATGTAGCATGCAGAAGCTGCATGTTGCATATAATGATGCGATGAGAATCCTTTGCAGGATACCTAGAAGTGGTAGTGCCAGTCAGATGTTTGTAGCTGTGGGTGTCTGGACTTTTAAAGCACTTTTAAGAAAGTTAATGTTCAGTTTTAGAGAACGACTGGATGGTTCGAGTAACAGTATAATTTTAGCACTTACAGATCCGACAGTGAGTGGTTCCCGTTACTCATCCAGTCTCAGAAAGCACTGGTTAAAGTGTTTGTGTATTTATTGATTTATTTTAAGTAATTGTGTTTTATGTATATTATGGTTTTATATTTTTACAAATGCTTTATATACTTATTTATATACATATATATATTTAATGGTATACCTTGTGTTGTGTGTGTGTGGGGGGGGGGGGGGGGGGGAGAGTTGTGTGTGTGTGTGTTTCTTGTCTTGTTTTTATGGACATGTAGTCTGCCAATAAAGATTGAATTGAATTGAATTAAACGATGGCTGTATCCCAATTCAGGGTCTGCAGCCTTAAAGGCCGCATTTCAAGGCCGATTACGTCACCGCGATGCGACGAAGGCTGTCCCAATTCAAAGGCTGCTCGAAATGCGGCCCTGAAATGCGTCCTTCATTTCCCTGAATTTTAAGGCTGTGGCGGTGTAGACTTCGTAACCCAATTATCCCAGAATGCATAGCGCGGCGGTGGGTGTGGATAATTTTGCAAAAAAAAAAAACGGCGGGTGAAGGGCGCCTGAAGAGTCAACTTTAAGTAAGTAATGAATATTATGTCACTTATTTATGTGCAAATGTTTAATAACGAAGAACATTAAAACATTACTGTTGGTCACATGTCGGCAAAGTTATGTGACATTAGTGACGTTTGTGCTAACTTGGTTTTAAAGCCTTTACTTTAAAATATACGCCGTTCAATAGCTGAGCTTAATCTTACAGAGAATGATCAAAGCTCATGTAGAAACAAACAAACAAATGAACAAAAGATTTTCTCCTTCATCTCTGTCAAACACAGCTGTATGACACGTTTCCAGCTGTTAGTATCATGGTTGCTAGGCAACCTGGGCAGCGCAACGGAGGCTAGACCGTCCCATTTCACAAGCCTCGCACTTCCGGCCTTAGCGGTCTTTGAGTACGCGGCCCTTGAGGATCGTTGAGGCTGCGTACTTTAAGGCTGCAGACACTGAATTGGGATACAGTGGGATACAGATACGGCGTGACGTGACAAAAGGCACATACGTTTGACGTTGCGTGACGAATTTCCTTTTCTTGTAAGACGAAGGGGAGGGGCTAGCAAAAAAAAAAGTTTGGGAACCACTGTGTTAAATGAAAGTTCTTTAAATGCCTGCATTTTGTTTAATGCCCAGCAGGGGGAGATTCAAATGGTTGCATCTCTCCTTGAATTTACCTGTTTTTTAGAAGTTTATGACAAAATGACCTAAACTGATTCAAATCAAGCTTATGCTCTCAGTCTTTCCTGTCTTACTTATTTATACAGCTTACATGTACAGTGCCTTTTTAAAGTCAAAACAAAACAAACAACAACAAATCAAACAGGAATGTCAGACAGTTCTATCTATCGTTTATGTAGAATATATGATTATAATCCAGGTTTGATTTACAGTCTGTGATTATAACCTTCACTTTTCATCTTTTCCTCTCTCCATATCTCCAGATATGCCACGACTACAACAACGGTGTTGGACTGTTTGGCAGGTGTCAGGATGGTGATGGTTGCAAGAGGCTCCACATCTGTGAGACCTACATCAGCCGTGAATGCAGCTGCTGGAAGAACCACGATTTTAATGCTCCACAGCCATTCAGAGCTTTGCAAGCTAGAGGCGTACCTGACACACTCTTTCAATCCTTGAAGGCTACTTATGCAAATAAACAAGCTTTGAAGGTGGCTCGAGTCAGTGACCATGGTCAACAAAGTCAGAGAGGCAGAGGTGGCCATCAGCTCAGCAGAGGTTGGAGAGATACTTGGGGCAACAGTGGCTTTAGGGGGAACAGAGGAAGCCACAGCAGCCGCCCGGTGCAGGATCAGGCCTGTTCACTTAGTGACATTGCTGCAAACATTGACGCCTTTGACCTGTACTCCAGCGATGGACTGAATGAAAGCGACGATGAAAACTCTCCCACTAGTGACATCTCTGCCGCCACTAGCGACAACGATGCGAGCAGCGAAAATGATGTAAGCCAAAACCGGACATGGCGTCCAAAAAAAGCTGCTGTGCCTTTTAGAGGGAGAGGCGGCAACAGGGGCAACCATCGGCTTTTTCAAAATACTCGTTCCTTAAGTGACATTCGTGCTGCTGTCAGTGATGTAGCTGCTAGAGGCGGCGGATGGCAGAACAATAGACAGAGGCCTGTCAGAGGTAAACAACGGCTGAAAACACTTCTGTGGGGAGATGAACTAAAGCTGCTGTCTGAATGAAGCCTGTGAAATATCTCCTGTTTCTTTCAGATAAAACAGGGATCTGCATGTACTTTATCAAAGGTCACTGCAAACATCAAGGTGAGAAAGTCATGGTTAGTAAGTGTTTTAGGTTTTAATGTAGTTCTTTCTTGACTTTGACCAGCTGTCTTTCTTCTTTCTTCTTAGATCGATGTTTTAAAGCTCATGACAAGATGCCGTACCGATGGCAGGTCCAAGAGGGACACCAGTGGACTGATTTGCCCGATAATGAGACAATTGAGAGAGACTACTGTGACCCCAGTAACTCATACAGGTACTTACATTTATTCTGCAACTCAGACATCTCAATTTTAGATAAAAGGTTTGGGCGTTTCCAGATTTTTTGAAGGTAAAATGCTTCAGAAAGCTTTGGTTTTAGGAAGCGCTGGCTCTCTGTGATGTTAGTATGTAACAAACTGGATTGCAAGTTAATCTGATCGTTGTGTCATCAGCGTTATTGTGTTCAGATTTGTCACACAGCTATGATGGACTTGCTCCACACGTGCAATGATGTGATTTACTGAGTGTCCTTGAAGGTGTAATAATCTAGAGGCTGTTAAGCCTGTCGATCATATCAAACACCTGTGACAGAGAGTCTGTAGGAGAACATGCTTGTGGTTGGCTGAGAGTGTATGTATGGGGGTGGGAGTTATGGAGCGTGTGTGTGTGTGTGTGTGTGTGTGTGTGTAGGGGGAAAAATGTAGCACAAGTTCAAGAGGAGACAGAGGGATTGTTTTTGTTCTTCAGGGAGCGCTCTCTTTGTTTTGGCGTTGTCTACAGCCCACAGCCGACTGTGTTACTGTTCCTAATGAACAGCTGGTACACGGAATCCTGACCGTCTCTGTCTCCTGTTGGAGGGACGCTACAATACGGCGGTTTCAGGCGCAACGCTTTGGATAAATATTAAAATAAAATATTTGATTCTTTGCTGAATTTGTAAGTTTGCTCACTTAAAGTGAAATGAACAGAATTTTATGGTAGTTTTATGTTAGTTACTTATTTTGATGGAAGCAGATAGAATATCAACATATCACAGAAAAGTTCTTTGACCTGCATGTCGCTGAGTGAAATAAGGATTTGATCTCTGACATGCAGACAGAACTCTGTCTCCCCCAGTGTCACGGGAAGCTGTGTGGAGTGTGGTGGTTGCGGTTTGGTGACCAGGTTTTTATGTTTTTATGTTCAGTGTTAAGCACATTGAGTTGACATGAATTTCCAACAAATTACCATTATCATTACTCCTGATCTCAACTGCGTTTAAAGCAGAATAGATAGAAATCTTGCTGCAACCTTAAGGTCCACCTGCTCAAGTGAACATCTTCATGATTGAGAGAAGGCTTGGGAGAAAGTGTTGTGGTCAGTCAGTCGATCTCTTTGGCCACCATGTTTGGCAGAAGAGAAATGCTGAATATGAGCTAAAGAACACTTTTACCACAGTCAAGCGCTGTTTTCTGCTAAGCGTTCAGAATGAGTTCCCCAGAATGAGGTTCTAATGGACAGTAGGTTTGAGAATCAGGATCCAGTTCTTGTAGAGAACCAGTTCCCTGTTGTCCAAATCAGCTGATTTCAGTTTGTTGGAGGAGGAAAATAGTGGCACAGTCTATAGCCTGGATATGGACTGTCCTTTTATTCTTATTGCACAAAAAAACAGACAAGAGTGTGATGGTAAAGTGGAAACTGCATCTAGGACAGAAACAGCTGCACTATGGTGGTAACACAACTTTGGCTCTTTGCACAGAGAGCATGCTAATACTAAGCCAGCCAAGAACCCAAAGTAATGTTAAAGCCGCAGCCCATCAGCCAGAGCCTGAACTTCAACAAGTAACAAACTGATGAGCAGTCAGGCTGCAGACTCTCTTTCTACCTGTTCATGTTTCTAAAGTAGAATCACCATGGCGATCGCTCTTTGTGCTGGTTTTCATCTTTGCTCTGTGTTGGCAGCTTTTTGTTGACACCTAAATACTATGACTAGGATCATATGTGTGTCCTTGTGTCGTCATGATTTGTGTTGGTGTGCTGGACTGTAGCCTAAGGTTTGTACTATTATACTATTAACTGGTTATTATGACAGTGTGTTTTAGTATTTTAGGTAATGTAAAGAGTAATGTAACAAGTAGTTACAGTATGTACTGCATTATTTAAAAAAAAAAAGGGTTTTGTGTAATTTGTGTAATACATTTTTACATTTTTCAGTAATGACCACAAAACACAAGAAGGATGGGAAATCCCTCCAACATGCACAAACATTTGACCACACAGCATGTAATTAACTTCCATGAATGTAATGTCTTTGCTATGCTGCTTAGAGATGGTGGCGACTCAAAGCAGAGCCAGTGAAAGCCATGAAGAATTGATAATTGATATCAATCATTTAATCGGAATCGCTAAATTCTTATCAATTCCCATCCTAAATGGACAGGGCCATGCACCGTACAATCTTGAAGAGAACTTCCCTCCCGCAGCGTGACCACTGAGTGGACAGATTTTCCAGCATGGCAGTGACCCAAAACATACCAAGTCAACAAAGAAGTGGCTAAAGAAGAGCAAAGGTCATGGAGTGGCCCAGACAGTCTCCAGACCTGTCCTATAGAAAATCTGTGGAGGGAGCTGAAGCTTTGAGTTGTTCAGTGGAACCCAAGAACCTGAAGGGTTTAAAGCAGGGGTGCCCAATCCCGGTCCTCGAGAGCTACCGTCCTGCAGCTTTTAGATGCATCCTTGTTCCCACACACCCGAATCAAATGAATGGCTTGTTATCAGGCCTTTGCCAAACATGATGGCATGCTGAAGAGGTAATCAAACCATTTGATTCAGCTGTGTTGGAGTAGGGATGCATCTAAAAGCTGCAGGATAGTAGCTCTTGAGGACTGGGATTGGGCAGCCCTGGTTTAAAGAGTTTCTGTAAAAAGGAGTGGTCTAAGATCCCTCGCTGATGTGTGCAAACCTGATGACCAACTACAAGAAATGTCTTAATGCTGTGTTTTCAAATGACACACACGCAGTACACAGCTAGCAGTGGATTCATTTTGTTTTAATTGTGTGTCTGCAGTAGCACCAGCCCAGCCGTGCACTTTGACACGATGACCTGCGGACTGAAGCAGGTACGTCGGCTCTCGACAGAAAACTCGGTGACTGAGCCGACCTTCATCCACACCACCGAGTGGCTTTGGTACTGGCAGGATGAGTTTGGGAGGTGGAACATGTTTGCATCTGCTGTGAGTAACGACATTATTGTTATCGTATTTTAAATTTTTATGTTGTTAAGAAAAAGACAATATTAGGACATAACTCTAACAGACCGCTGTACAAACATATAAAATGTGTAACTGACTGTTTACTAAAAAGGTTGTTTGCACTCTTTGATAAACAGTGAAGACAGTCGTCTTTGCGTCACCCATTAGTTTGTCGATTGCATTTCAAAGCCTCATTTTCACCGTTGTTGTGTTTTTGTTTTACTTTTTAAAACTGAACACGAACACATTTGGAGAACAGAGCTACATTAATTTTGTCAAGAAACTTTAAACAAGACTCCAAATGCATGCTAGTTTTGTGGACATGCAAATAAAAAACTCTGACACATTTAACATATCAGCAAGAGTTTGTTGCTAAATCCAAAAGCTCATACTGTCACATTTATTACGTAAGAGCATTTGCTGTTTTTCATTCTCTGCTGAAGGGAGCGAGTAAGTGATGGGTTCTGTTTGTTCGTCTGTTTGCTAGCAGCCCAGTGTCCACAGCTTCAACTTTTTGTGTGATGGTAGAGCGGTATAACACACTTTATTTTGTCAATACGATGCACAACATCACAATGACAACAAAACAGACTGACATCATCTTGTAGTATAAACATCATTACTCACTTAAATTTTAGTATAGCTCTGTTGTTTTATGAAAACTGTATTAACCTCCTAGGACCTGGCGTCCACATATGTGGACATCACATTTTGGGTTAGTTAGATCAAAATACTCAATTTTGCTCTACAAGGGCCTGAGATCCACTTACGAGGACATTATACTGCTTCTGTTCTATCGAAATTTTAAATGAATATCCTCATATGTGGCTCTTATTTTTCTTAGAAACAAAAATTAGGTAAAAACAAAAAAATCTGGTAATTCTTTGTTTTTACATTTATCAGGACCCAATCAGCCCAAATATCAAAGAGAAAATAAAAATGCTGCTGTGGAAGAGTTCAGGTCTTAGAAGGTTAAAGTAAATAATTTTCCACTACCATTTAAGTTTGACGTTGCAGCCATTCAGAGCTTACACTTTCTGATCTTTTTAATTCAATTCAATTTTATTTATATAGTCCAAATCACACAAAAAGTCGCCTCAAGGCGCTTCATAGATACAGAGAAAAACCCAACAATCATATGACCCCCTATGAGCAAGCACTTTGGCGACAGTGGGAAGGAAAAACTCCCTTTTAACAGGAAGAAACCTCCGGAAGAACCAGGCTCAGGGAGGGGCGGCCATCTGCTGCGACCGGTTGGGGTGAGAGAAGGAAGACAGGATAAAGACATGCTGTGGAAGAGAGACAGAGGTTAATAACAGATATGATTCAATGCAGAGAGGTCTGTTAACACATAGTGAGTGAGAAAGGAGACTGGAAAGGAAAAACTCAATGCATCATGGGAATCCCCCGGCAGCCTACGTCTATTGCAACATAACTAAGGGAGGATTCAGGGTCACCTGGTCCAGCCCTAACTATATGCTTTAGCAAAAAGGAAAGTTTGAAGCCTAATCTTGAAAGTAGAGATAGTGTCTGTCTCCTGAATCCAAACTGGAAGCTGGTTCCACAGAAGAGGGGCCTGAAAACTGAAGGCTCTGCCTCCCATTCTACTTTTAAATACTCTAGGAACAACAAGTAGGCCTGCAGAGCGAGAGCGAAGTGCTCTAATAGGGTGATATGGTACTACAAGGTCATTAAGATGAGATGGGGCCTGATTATTTAAGACCTTGTATGTGAGGAGCAGGATTTTGAATTCAATTCTGGACTTAACAGGAAGCCAATGAAGGGAAGCCAAAACAGGAGAAATCTGCTCTCTCTTTCTAGTCCCTGTCAGGACTCTTGCTGTAGCATTTTGGATTAGCTGAAGGCTTTTCAGCGAGTTTTTTGGACATCCTGATAATAATGAATTACAGTAGTCTGTTTGTTAAACATCGTTTAACAAACCAAAGGTTAAAGTCTTTGCCATGAGTAACTCCACGTCTTAGGAGGGGTGTACGGGTGAAGTAGTTCCTGACTGATATGTTTGTGAAACAGTGAACAAACATGGAAAAATAGCTGCAGCAGGTCAGAGTTTTATATCCGGCGTGCCTAGGCATGAAGAGCAGGTGGAGCTGATCTGTGCCACTGTACATCTGTCTCAGTCACATTATCAATGGCACCTACTGCTGCAGTTAATACTACATGTAAACTGCAATAAATGATGCACACAAAGGAGAAAGAAGTGAAGCTGGCAGAGATTTACTCTTAAACTAAATTAAGATCATGATATTTCTCAGCAGTTTGAGTTACACTGGCTGTGGCCCAGCGTGCTTTTTTAGTTTTTTTTATTTTGGCCTTCTTTATATCCTGATTTATTTGTTTCATGGTTAATGTTTTACTTGCTCTATTCTCTTATTTACAGCTCATCTCCTAATCTTTTTCTTTTACCTACCAAATGTATTCCTCTCATATCTCATCTCATATTCTGAATTGTTGAGATTTTTAATACTAAAATAAGCAGTCACTTACCTTTGATTTATAGGAAAGAGGAAGAATTACATGCTACCAACCAAATGAATGCACCATGCTTTGCTTTTCTTCCATTTTCATATAAAATGTCTGCAACCTAAGATCAAATTTCAAAAATCTTAAGGCTCCAGCTGTGGTCGTTAACACATATACCTAACATGCAAAAGATCCCTAGTTTGATACCAAAACACAAATCTGGTGTCAGGGGTTCAAAAGTTCAAAGCCATGCCACATGAGCGCCACATAAATGAGCTCGGTGAGGAAGGACGTCCAGCATGACGACTCTGCCAAACCAAATGTTACTGTTTTCATAATTGTGGCTATGCTAACTTGGGAATTTCTACCTTGAGACCTTTATAATATTACAAGCTCTTTAGACAATATTCTTTTGCTTCCCAACGATTTATTGTTCATATGGCAATTCCTGTTTGTTATGCGTTTAAAGACCTGCTCGCCTTTCTTACTTTGCAGATTGGTGGACATGAAGCAGCAGACATCAACAGCACAAAGCTGGAGAAGTTGTTCCTGGGCAATAATAAAGACGTTGTGGAGTTTACTGCTGGTTCACACTCGTATTCACTCAGTTTCGACGGTAAACAAAGAATATGGAAACTGTATCTGATCGCTGATTTCTGTGTTTTAAAAGTGGTGTCATAATCATTGCACAAGTTTAAACTTTTATTTATGTTTTTTTTTCTTACCCGTCAGACATGATGCAGACAAACAACCTTAATGGCACGAAGACGCTCGTGTGCAGACGGCCACGGTTTGTCTCTGCTGTAGACGTCCGAACAAAGAAAGTCAGGTACGTCATCCCAAGAGCAGCTTATTCTCTGCGGTGTTCTTACATCTGAGAAGTTCATTCTAATTGGGGAGGAGAATTCATGTTCTTGTTCGGTTTACTCTTCTCATTGAGACAATCAAAGCTCTAGATATGGTTTTATATACTTTCCTTTTCCTGTATCTAGACCTTACCACAGTATTACCTTGGAGATCTACAAAGACTTTACTTGGAACAATCTCAGGCCAAAAATCACTAGTTGATGAGATCTTTGAGCACTCAAGTGGCACTGCATTAAAAATAGGAATGTTGAGCATCTCTCTCTCGCAACTGGTCTCAGTTCACAGACATTTGTGGACTGTTGTTAGAAAAGGGGATGCTACACATGAACGTTTTTGTTATGATGGTGCAGTTTTTCCAGTTTAAACATTCCACATGTTCTCTGTGCTCTAATGTGAAACAAATCATTGCAATCCAAAAATTGCAGCCTCAGACATAAATCTGAATTGTTAAGTTTTTGTTGGTAGTTTTATTGATGAATTTGCAATAATAATAATAATAATAATAATCTTTTTAAAAATCCAGTAAAAAATCGTACTATTGTTATTACGGCTTTTAATGGGGAAAATGACGATTTTAATTTTAATTAATTTCAGTACTGATATAACTATAAATGTGTTTTGGGGTTTTAAAACGAACAATAATGAAAGCATTCCTTATCATTTCTGTTTGCAGAAGGCCTGTGGTTCAAAATGTTGGCCCAGTACCGGACAACTGGGACAAGACACAGATCCCTGAAACAGGATATTCGGTACTGTGAAAACCAACAAATGTAAAAAATATAATTTTCCTCTGTTGGTTTAGCTCACAGTCATTTCTAAATGTAAACATCATTGAGTAATTGTAATCTATTATTTCTTATTGTTTGCAGTGTAATTTTTAACAAAATGGGATAATTAGTACCAGATAGCTGAGGTTGTTTTTCACATGTTTGCAGATTTTAGGAGTCAACTTTCTTTAGTACGGCTGCTGAAAACTCGATGCCTCAGTTTATTCTGATATAAGATTTTGTATTTTTAATTTTCAAAAAAAAGACAGTCAATGATTTCAGTATTGCTAGATATCTGCTGTTTCTTTTTTCATTTCATTGTTTTGTTTTTTTACATCAGCACAGCCTGATTATCTGTTTCTTCAGCCAGCAAAGATGCTATATTAGCTAAATGGAACATAATAAAGTATTCAGCAAAAAAACCAAATATTTCCTTCAGCAAGTGTTGAAAAAAAGTGTTGTTTAGAAGCCAAAGTAAAAAAAAAAGTTAATAATTCTTTCTGTTTCTGTGTTTGATGATGGTGTTTTAAAATTGTGATTACAGCTTGTTTTTGTTCAATGTTATTGTGACTGAACATTTTCTATGTTTCTCTGTTTTCTTACAGCAAATCTCCCTCCAGAGCAGCTCAAGAGAATTTAAGGAGGTTGAAGCTCTTTTCTGTAAAACCATGAGAGGCTTTGATATCATCAACATTGAGAGAATTCAGAACCAAAGTCTTTGGGCGGCCTTTCAGTTGTACGTACCGACATCCAGTTAATATCCATGCATCAGCCGCTTGTTAAATTTGGCTGACAGCTTGTGTCTACGATAGATTCTAACCAGGTTATTGTATCTGTGCAAGTAGCCACCCCTGTCTGATAAAGTAACAGCATCATTTACGAAACTCATGTTGTATTAAAGTAGACTTTAAACTATTAATGGAGAAAATCAACCCAATAGGAAAATATTTAAAGAAGTCATAAACGTACTAAGAAGATCTTTTTTCATGCATTTCAATAAACTGACCACTTTTTCAGTTTTTTGACCCCTGCTGCCCCCTGAATATAGAGATTTAAGCTGCCCACAGTGGTGTTGCTTTTCAGAGCCACAGGCTTGGTCCATCTTTTATTCAATGTCTACTATTAGCATGCACACTTTCTGACCTTTTCTCTACTTTTTCTTTATATCCTTGCCTGGATCTAGACCGTTACCCAGTGTTACCTTGGAGATCTACAAAGACTTCCCAAAATTTCATGGCTTGTTTTCTTCCAGATATAATGTGACCTATGGGGATATTATATGTAGTAAAATATACTGTGGAGGAGAACACAACCATGAGAACAAAGGGAGACTCAGACCACAAAGACACAGACTAAGACATGTGAACTTGACACAGTGACGGGAACATGGAGACGTGACTGACTGGGGAGACGGGACAGGGTCATAAAAGATGATGACTAAAGATTACATAACCTAATGACGAACACAGAAGCAATGTGAAACAATAATATATTGAAAGGAGTGAATACAGAGCTAGAACATAAACTGCGTCTCAACATCCAAAAGAACAAATCATGAGCTCACAGAAAACTCAAAGCATAAAAAAACTTAAAACACAGGCTCAAAGACACAAGACCATGATTCACACTCTTACAGCTTGCTTTAATTTGTTCCCTGTCTCCTTTTTCAAGGCAGAAGAATCAGATGAGGACCAAAAACCGAGGGAGAGATGTGCCTGAACTAAGGCTTTTTCATGGCATCGACTCCAAATCTGTAAACACCATCTGCCACAACAACTTCGACTGCAGAACTCATGGAATGGCTTATGGCAAAGGTGAGTGGAAGAAATGTTCGTGCTGAAATAGTTATTGGTTATTCAGCACATGTTCAGCATAGATTTAAAAAGCAAAGACTCCAGCCACGCTCATCTTTGTGACACCGTGAGTCCTGTGGAGTTATTCTTATGGAAAACATTGATTTTTCACCGTGTAATCACCTCTGCATGTTTACCAGTTTCCTTCCCCACAAATACATTTTTTCACAATTGTACCTTTTGGTGTCTAAACACAGGCAGTTACTTTGCCCGCGATGCCAAATACTCCCACGACTTCACCGGTGACGCTGACGTCCGAGCCATGTTCATCTCACGGGTGCTGGTGGGAGACTACACCAAAGGGTCCTCCGATTATTGCCAACCTCCTTCAAAAGACGGAGGGGGCATAAACCTCTATGACAGCTGTGTAGACGATGTAATGGACCCCACCATATTTGTGGTGTTTGAGAAGCACCAGATCTACCCCGAGTACCTGATACAGTACAATTAGACAGTGTACTGGTGAAAGAAACCAGCTACCCTATCAGCTTACCAACCCAGCACAGTTTCTTTCATGTGCTGATAGTGAGACAAATGTAACTTTGAGTACTCAGAGTAGAAAAGAGATATGAGAACCACATGTTTACCATTAAGCATTTAGCAATGTTGGTAAAAATGTGTGAATTGTCCTGGGAAATACTTGGTAAAACTAGCTTCCCAGTCAGTTGCTATTTTAGGTTTAATGATGAAAATGCTGAATAAGCAAGTTTCTTTTGTTTGTTTCGATGCTCAATCTTTTTCAACTCGACCAAATGCAAAGTGATTTTTAAAAGAAGACAAATTTCCACAAATCACAAACATTTCCAGTCAGTCTGTCTTCATGTTGCACATGAAGACATATGTGCATCTTTTGCATCTTTTATGTGCAAAAGATGCACATAAAACCAGGCTGGCACAATCCCATTTGCTGAGGTGTTTTTTATAGAAATGACACTAACTTTTATACAAAATGTAATAATGACATTTTGTATCGCTAATGATCTTAGCATATATCTGTATGTATCTCCTTAATGGTGGGCCAATCTAAAGAAAAGTTTTTTAATAACATTGCAGTTATTAACATCTATTTTAAGCCATGTCTTTAAGTTTTCATATTTATCACCCTGACAATGCGATGATGTCTCCATTTGTTGTTGTTGTGACATTCAACATACGCGAAGGAATTTAGTTATACTCAACATAAATACAGAATGAAGAATTCGACAAAGCATACAGGCTTAGCAAAAACCGCCCATAGGACAGGTTTATGCGAGTAATATAGATATGCTGCAGCGTGCTAACCATATCAGAAGAAAAGCCTGAGTGCTTTCCTCGTGATTATCTCGGGAAGTTTTATACGTCATCCACGTTTAGTGGTTATCATGCGAAAGCGTCGTACCTAAAACATATCAAATAATAAAAAGGGATAACGTTGGAGGCGTTTAGAGCCTCAGATTCTCGTAAGGATTTGTCCAAGACACAACGGACTGCGTGTTGGTGCCTGATGATAGCTTTGCTGTTTTAGATGACCTTTGCAATGTCAGCAGCAAGCAGGGACCAACGTCTGGGAACACGTATAGAAACAAACAGCAGCAGTGTGCGATACTCACTGTGCTCGGAAAAGCTTGAGAAGAAGGAAAGCGAAAAACATGGACCTTCTAGTCCAGCGGTCCCCAACCTTTTTTGCGCCACGGACCGGTTTAATGTCAGACAATATTTTCACGGACCGGTGTTCCGGGAATCCATCCTACCTGACAAACCATCCTACCTGTTGTTTGTACACATGCGCACAACACGAAATTAAGTGGCGAACCGTCCTACCTTTGTGAATATGAGCGAGAAGAATACTCCGATGGGCAAAGTTAAGTGGCAAACCGTGCCTACTTACATTTGTGCTGGAATTAGGAAGTAGGATGGTTTGTCAGAACACCGGCTTTTAAGGTGTCGCGGATAAATACAAGAGAATAAAATGATACGACCAAGACAAATATAATAATAAACGTGACTTCACTGTGTAATTGTGTAACTTTATTAGCAGCGTCCTCCTGAAATGCGCCAACAACACTTGACAGTAACATCCTCCTCTCTGCCCCTTAATGCTCTCTGGTCGCTATGGTAACGCGTAAATATTTATTTCAAAATAAGACACACAAGACCCAGGGAAACAGAGTTAACGATAAAAACCATGAAAAACATAAATTTCACAACCGAGCCTCAACTCTCGCGGCCCCGTACCCAGCGACTCATGTACCAGTACCGGTCCATGGCCCGGGGGTTGGGGACCGCTGCTCTAGTGCAGCACAAAGGTGATGCTGTGGTGGTTGTTAAACGTTCACTTCGCCCTGTTGTGCACAGTGC
Source organism: Rhamphochromis sp. 'chilingali' (assembly GCF_963969265.1). Taxonomy (NCBI): domain Eukaryota; kingdom Metazoa; phylum Chordata; class Actinopteri; order Cichliformes; family Cichlidae; genus Rhamphochromis; species Rhamphochromis sp. 'chilingali'. The sequence continues at coordinate 3,156,449 of NC_137934.1, read as the reverse complement.
ACCTCGTTCCATTTGCCAGTCTTTCTAGTTCATAGTCTGACTGTAAATGCAGAAAACAGTTGATAAAAAAAATTAATTTCTGTTTGAAGATGGTTTAAATGTTACATTGTGTGTATTTCCTTTCTCTTTAGCTCTTTTGCAGTCATAGCCCGCTTGGTCAGTAGTACTTGGATTAGCTGTTATATATTTATAATGATTAGAAACAGATATAACAAAATACAAATACCCCATGCTACTAGTTTTGCTTTTTGTTATTGTTCTTGACACTGTATGAGAGGGTACTTACAGCCAGGCAGGCTGTGCATGAGGAAACCCTGAAAGGGCCATAGAAGGGCATCAACCCAGCAGCAGGATCGCTATCTGTTGCTTTATGCAGAAAGTAATAGAAAGATCACTGCCAAAGCCTTACAGAATGGCATATTTATGTGCATGTTCCCGATGAAACTGTTAGGAACAGACTCCATGAGCATAGCTTGAGGTCCTGATGCCTTAAACAGCAGTCATGAGAGCTGCTGACTAACACGTGGAAGTCTGCGTTACCTTCCAAGGATATGCCTCCAAAGGCTCACCCTCTCCCAAAAAAGTCATACAGGATGTTTCAGGCTTCATAAAGTTTGCCGATGGCGCCTCCAGATTCTTTACATGTGCTCACTGTAAACCTGTTCTACTATTAAAGCTATTATTCTTCTGAAATGTTCTATCAAAACAGATTTTTGTGTGTGTGCATGTTGGCAATCATTCAAATAAATAATTATTTAAGAGTTATCGAGACTGTTCACGGGTGTGGTTCTTGATTATGGCCCACTGTGGTTTACGTGGCCTAAATTATGGTCTGCATCAGGACATATGATGATCTGCACTTCCTTTTGGAGTCACAGTCGCAGGATAAAAAACTGCAAAACAAAAAAACCCTCTTTATTTGTTAAAGAGCAAAAAGATGAAGGCGAACAAGCTTCAGCAATAAGCTGTGGGTTTACAAACCTTCTTTTTGCCCTCAAAAACCCTGAAAAAGAACAAATAAAGATTACAATAATATTTACAATAACAACATTCATATTTTCCCTCTGCTCAGGCGTTCCAACACCTTCAGTTAATGAGGAATACTTACTTCTAACTTAATCATCATCAGTTTGCAAATTCTGGACGCATTTTAATGATCACTAAATTGCTGTGATTTTTACTTTCCAACAATAATGAGTTAACACAACAAAACACAGCTAACTGCTGTTCTTGCATTTTAAAAAGTGAGCTTGTTGGCGAGCTGGATTGTAAAGGCGCCTGTCTCTAAAGTATTTTGGGTCAACTTCTGCTTTTTAAATGTGCTGTGGGCTATAAATAAAATAGACGTGACAGTCAACACGGTGCATGTATGAGGCACATTTTTTCATTTCCAAAAATAAATAAATAACACAGTTCAGTCGGTTACATATTGAACTTGAAGAAGATAAAACAAGATATCGATCCTCCTGTGCTCGTATCAATCCGTTACCAGTATTAGTGTTGGTATGATACTCTTGATATTCACATTGTTCTGTCGTTCAGGTGTGCCACTGGAGAATCACCTCAGTTTTTCACTGTGTTCTGTGTAGCAGCTATGCAAACAAGAAGAGCAAAGATATTTTTGGACTTGTGATTGTTGTTAGTGCACAGCTGTGCAGCACATGTATTTAGGTTCACCCTCCCCACCCCAGGCAGACATGCATGAGCTATTTAACCTGCAAACACACAGCCTGGCAGCTGATGGACAGTTAAGCAGCTAAAGACCCGAAAATTCACCCCAAAGGTTTAAAGGAGAGCAAAGCTACAACAGGAGGTAATAGCTATGACTTCCTTTAGTCAGACTTTGAGCTTTCTGCTAATCAGCTCTACTGTGTTAATGTTACACTGTGTGCCGAGTACAAATGTCTTCCCTATATTCTTTCGTGGACGCCCCCAAGTGGACATCAGCAGCATTACAGCATCAGTCCAAGATAAAAATAGCTCAGTTTCGCTTTCCAATCGTCAGAAATGATACCGAAGATTTCCTCCTCCCATGAAACCAGCGGCCGCTGTCGTCAAGCTGCGGTTTGGTCTCCCAGGTGGAAGTTAACGCAGGCAGAGCTCGGACACGATGGAGACGGAAATACTGAAAATGATCTGCGCCGGCCAAGGAGCAGTCAACACGGAGGATTTAGTGTATAATCTGTTTTCCGGAGATCCCACGAAGTTGTCGGAGATCATTTGTAACCAAGAGAATTTTGTTTCCTGTTGTCCAAACGGACAGCCGAAGGTGGTGGCCAGGACCCGCCTGAGACTTTGCAGAGTGAAAGACTGCCCGGGGACGTGCAGGGGTCTGCACCTGTGCAAAAACTTCCTCTTCAGCGGATTCTGTCAGTTCACTCAGCTCAGGTAAATATACTGGACTTAAAGTAAGAAAGGTGAGTCATGGCCCGAGTGAAACAGCCACCGTCTCTGTTCATCCAGGCCTTTTCTAGTAATGCTGAAAGTGGCTGCAAAATATTCCAGGGTTAAAGGCCCTGACTAGTGTCTCTGTTTACAGTCAGTGAATTCGACATTTTCAGCAGTTTGACGCAGATTTGTTAGGAAAGCTAACCTGAACAAATATCATCATGTGACTCGAAAGGCTAATAGGAAAAGTTCCTCTCTGTGCTTCCTTGTACCGACTTCTGAGTCTCAATAAAAACTTTATTTTTATTGTCGTATTTGTGTACAACCAAGTTACGGACCATTAAAGAGGCTAAAATGTCAAATAATTCGTAGTGCTTATTATTATTATTATTATTATTATTATTAGTGTTTATTATTGTCGTCATATTAACTGGTTTTGAAGCCAGCTAAGCTTAGGGACAAATTCTCGGGTTTGGAAAAATATAAGAACACATATGTTGACAGACACTCAGTCAAAATGAATTTTTTATTGGTATCGGGCTGAATTTGGAAACAGACACACAGCATGTGTACGTGTAATGATGAATTAATCCACGTTTGGCAGCACTTATCATGTTTGTGTGTGGCCCTAATCCTTCTCATGTCACAGTCATGACTCAGCTGTGTGGATTCTGTTACAACAGGAGGGGCTGCAGCTTCTCCCATGAGCTGACCTCTGAGCATAACCAAAGACTTCTGAGGCAGCATGAGCTGGAGAGCCTGAGCCGAGAGGAGCTGTGCACCCTGCTGCTGCAGAGTGACCACACACTCCTTCCTGCTGTGAGTCTTAACCTAACACACAATAAAAGCACCCTGACGAAATACTTTAGGTTGAACTCATCATCATTGTCATAACATCTTTTCACATCTGATTCTGATATGTTCATTTAAATTGTAACAGCTTGTTGATACTGTAGCAATAACAAACAGTACAGCTGACACCCACACAGTGTAATATAATATGTAATTCTTCACAAATTGAGGTGTTCTTAAAACTTAGAGGTAAAGTTGTTTGCCAGATGTGTATTGTTCTCCAATTTTAAAACACATTTTCTGTCACGTTGGTGGCAAATCAGCTTTTTTATACATGTCAAAAAGTATATTAAAAGTTTTAAAACGCATGCAATGTAATTGGTAAATAATCATTTCCTTTCGTTTGTTTGTTTGTTTGCAGTACCGTCCACAGTTTTCACGATATCTTTTTCAGATTTTGTGTGATGATAACAGCTGATTTAATTTAGATGAAAATTGGGTCGCGGTCAAAGTCTCATCTAAAAAATCAGTCAAAACTTTATATTACCCACAATTTTTTATGGATCGTCTTTAAACTTGACAAAGATATACTAGACCTAAGAAAACGTTTTGAACAATTTATCGTGGCATTTAGAGTAAAATCAATTTAAACTGGTTAAAAAAAGCAGGATGTTGCAATGTTTATATCCATCATTTACATACAGTCAGTGATTGTATTCCATCTTTTACTTACAGTCCGTGTATATAACCACGCTTTCCTTTCATTTTGTTCTGTCTCCATCAGATATGCTACGACTACAACAACGGTGATGGAGAGTTCGGCCGGTGTCAGGATGGTGATGGTTGCAGGAGGCTCCACATCTGCCAGAAGTACATCAGCCGTGAATGCAGCTGCTCGAGGAATCACAATTTTACTGCTCCACAGCCCATAAAAAATGTCCAAGAAAGAGGCGTACCTGGTGCCCTTCTGCCATCCTTGAAGGCTGTGTATGCAAATAAAGAGGCTTTGAGGCTGGCTGAGAATGGTCAACAACAGCGGAGAGGCAGAGGGAGAGGTGGTAGGGGTGCGACAGGCAGCAGGGGCAATAGGGGAAACAGAGGAAACCAGAGCAGCCGACCAGTGCAGGATCGAGCCTCCTCACTTACTGAGATGCTTGCTGGCACTCACATCTTCGATCTGTACACCAGTAATGGACTGAATGAAAGCGACGATGAAAACTCTTCCACCAGTGACATCTCCGCAGCCACCAGTGACAACGATGCGAGCAGTGAAAACGGTGAGACTCGAAGACGGAGACGCCGTCATGGAAGAAGTCAAGCAGCTGTCAGAGGGAGAGGCGGCAACAGGGGCACCAATAAGCAACCACTACCAAAAACTCGTTCATCAAGCAACATTAACGCTGCTGTCAGTGATGAAGCTGCTAAAGGTGGAGAATGGCAGAACAATAGACAGAGGCCTGTCAGAGGTAAACACCAGCTGAAAACACTTCTGATGTTTTCAGATGAACTAAAGCTGCTGTCTGAATGAAGCCTGTGAAATATCTCCTGTTTCTTTCAGATAAAACAGGGATCTGCATGTACTTCATTAAAGGTCACTGCAAACATGATGGTGAGAAAGTCATGGTTAGTAAGCGTTTGAGGCGTTAATGTAGTTCTTTCTTGACTTTGACCAGCTGTCTTTCTTCTTTCTTCTTAGATCGATGTTTTAAAGCTCATGACAAGATGCCGTACCGATGGCAGGTCCAAGAGGGACACCAGTGGACTGATTTGCCCGATAATGAGACAATTGAGAGAGACTACTGTGACCCCAGTAACTCATACAGGTACTTACCAAGTTCTCACAGGACTCTCTGCAGTCCTGCAAAAGACAACGTGATAATCTGATAATCAAATACACTTGACTTTGTGATCATCACAGACTGTTTAAAAGCAGAACTTTTGGCAGTTTACTGGTTCGGAGCATTCAGTTAGGTGTAGGGATGGGAATCGAGAACAGTTCCCAGTAGTGGCATTCCTTGGAATTGTTAGTCTGCTTGCCTATTGATTCTAATATTGGTTCCACCTGCACTTGAATCAGCTGATTTCAGCTCATGTGTCTGAGGATGAAAGTAGTGGAGCGGTCCACAGCATGAGCACGGACATTACTTTTATTTTTATTCCGCAAAAGAACAAGAGTGTGATGGTAAAGTGGGAACTGCATCCAGGATGGAAACAACTGCATTATCCCGCTAACACAACTTCAGCTCTTTGCAAGCACCAAGATAACACCGTTAGCCTTTTCTGCAGCTATGGGGCATATATGGTATCACTCTTGGCTGGAAGCAGTGCTTAAACAATGGAAAAAACACAAACTTTGTCCAAAAACCTCTCATGTTTAGCTGTTTTCCACTTTTTCTTTGGTCATTTTAGCCTTTTTGGCCAGGGTGAAGGGAGTATCTGCCATCAAACAAGAAGACAGCCGCATGTAGCTATGATGATGTTTGCTAGTTCACCTTACCTGCATTAATGACCATAGACCATGGCTCACTAAGGGTTTACAAAATGCATGTAAAAAGAAAAATACACTCTATAGGGAATACCTAAAACAAAGAACAAAAGATGCTGAAAATAAATATAAAAAATACAAAAATAAGTTGACCAATATTATACGTGTATGTAGAAAGGAGTATTATAGTAAAATATTGAACAACAATAAACATAATATGAAAGGAATATGGGATGTTTTAAACGGTATCATTAAAAATAATTCTGGACAACAAAGTTATCCACAATACTTTATCGATAATGGCAATATTATGGAAAACACTGCTGATAAGGTCAACAGCTTTAATCATTATTTTGTAAATATTGGACCAAAACTGGCAGAACAAATTCCTGAGTCACTGCCATCAGTAGAATGTAGTGAAAACCTGATTGATAGGAACCCTAACTCAATGTTCCTCACATCAGTGGAGGAAAAAGAAATAATTGACATTGTACACATGTGTAAATATAAAACATCTACTGATTGTAATGATATTGACATGAAAATCGTCAAGAAGGTCATTGAAGGAATTGTAGGACCTCTAACATATATTTGCAACTTATCATTTCAGACGGGAAAAGTGCCAAACAAAATGAAAATAGCTAAAGTTGTGCCGCTGTATAAAACCGGGGATAGACGCCACTTCACAAATTACAGGCCTGTTTCTTTACTACCACAATTCTCCAAAATCCTAGAAAACCTGTTTAATAAACGATTAGACAAATTCTTAGATAAATATAAATTACTCTCTGACAGTCAATATGGATTCAGATCAAAAAGATCAACATCTCTGGCATTAATCGAATCAATTGAGGAGATTACGAATGCTATAGATCAGAAACAGTATGCAGCTGGAGTATTTCTGGATCTCAAGAAAGCATTCGACACAATCAATCATGACATATTAATTAATAAACTGGAACGGTATGGGATCAGGGGGGTTGTACTGCAATGGGTGAAAAATTATTTAAGTGACCGGAAACAATTTGTGAAGCTGGGTGTCCATTCCTCATCATGCTTGGACATTGCTTGTGGTGTTCCACAAGGCTCTGTACTGGGTCCAAAATTATTTATTATTTATATAAATGATATTTGTAAGGCATCTGATATATTAAAATTAGTATTATTTGCAGATGACACAAATATTTTTTGTTCTGGGGGGAATCTAAAGGAGCTGCTGGATACAATTACTTCAGAAATGTGCAAAATTAAAAAATGGTTTAACAGGAACAAACTATTGCTAAATCTAAGTAAAACTAAAATTATCTTATTTGGGAATTCCCTTAGAAATGCACAAGTGCAGATTCATGTAGATGGTGTGGAAATTGAAAGAGTACTTGAACATAAGTTTCTTGGTGTGATTATAGATGATAAATTAAACTGGAAGTCTCATATAAATCATATACATAACAAAATTTCAAGAAGTGTCTCAATCTTGAGTAAAGTAAAACACATTCTGGACCACAAATCACTCCACATTCTCTATTGTTCCCTGATTGCACCGTATTTGAATTACTGTGCAGAGGTTTGGGGCAATACTTACAAATGTTCGCTATCATCAATCTTTATATTACAAAAAAGGGCCATAAGGATAATCCATAAAACTGGTTACAGAGATCATACAAATCCACTATTCTTAAAATCAAAAATTCTAAAATTCACAGATCTGGTTCATTTTCTCACAGCACAAATTATATATAAAGCAATAAATAACCTGCTTCCTGACAATATTCTAAAAATGTTTTCTAAAAGGGAACGGGGATACAATTTGAGGGGGGAATTAAATTTAAAACATCCTCGTATCCGTACAACATTAAAAAGTTTTTGCATCTCTGTGTGTGGAGTGAAGCTGTGGAACAGACTAAGTAAAGATATGAAGCAATGTCCAAGCATGGCGCAGTTTAAAAAGCGGTTTAAGGATATGGTTTTTACAGGGTACAGGGAAAAGGTAGAGATTTGATAGGGTGTTCTTGTCTAATATTTTCATGTGTGTGCGCATGCACGGGTTTGTTGGTATGGATATATATATATATATAATTGTAGGCTGTGTATCCTTGAGGTGTTAATGGGGTTATTGAAAATGTGTATATGTGCGTATGTGTGTATATACGTAGGTATGGATAGATAGAAACATATATGTGTATATATTTAAAAATAAAAAAATAAAAAATTACACATAACATATAATGTAATTGCAAGGAGGTATTTCTGTAGTCTATTGATACTAGATAGTGGAAAAGGGGTGGGATTAAATAAGCTTATGCTTCTTCCTGCTCCTTTTTGAACATGGACGTTATTTGGAGTTGTGGTTGCTCGTTTTCCTTTTGTTTGCTTTGTTCATTTGTCTCTTTTAATTCTATTTTTTTTTATACTTTTTCAACATGTTCAAAATAAAGATTCAATCAATCAATCAATGTAATAACGTGGTTAGCCTACTCAACGTAAATTACACACGAACAACATTAAGCTACTCACGCAGAGAAGAACGGCTGCTGCTGCATCATCATCCGTCATCATTTCTGCTACACTGGCAGGGCTAGGGGCCAGGACTCTCCTCTTCGGGTTCTTGGGGGATGTTGCTAACTCCGGGTCCGATAACAGACACCACACCCGCAGTAGATGCGCTCGGTGTGAGGTCTCGCAGCAAGCTATCAAATACGGTGCATTTCTTGCCTTTAAAAAACACTGTACGTTGCCAGGTGTTTCATCGGATTTGAGGTGTTACCTCCTTTGACAGTATCACAGTATCAGCTTAAAGCACTTGTTGCTGCTGAGTTTGCATCTTTTGCTGTGAAGTACAGCCAGACTTTGACCGCTTCGCCTTGGACATTTGTAATCTGTAGCTCTGCTCTAAAAGAACGTACGTACCTGGACCCGCCTACTATCCTCGGAAACGTAAAATGATTGGCTAGAATCTGAAGTGTGTGACATCTAAGGAAAAAAAGCACCGAAATGTGCGCTGCTTTTAGGTCTGGTTACTACCGTTTATGTCAGAACCGGTGCCATCATGGCACCTGATACCGGTATCCTTCCCTACTGAGGAGCAGTCAGGCTGCCAGCTCAGTTTCTGCCTGTATATGTTTCCAAAGTAGAATCATTGTGGTGATCGCTTTAACGTCTCTTTGTGCTGGTTTTCATCTTTGCTTTGTGTTCATACATAAATACTATGACAAAGATCATACGTGTGTCCTCTTTAGAATAGGGATTTGTGTTGGTGTGTGGGCCTGTAGAATAAGGTTTACATTGGTAACGGGTAATTCACTAGCTGGGCCCACGTCCTCATTTATATTTGACAGCATTTTCGTAGATAAAGGTGAATGGCTTTGACATGAATTGAGCTGCGGTTTGAGGAAGGCCTCGAAAGGGACTGACGGCGGCTCCAGGACCTGGCACATCCCGTACTAAACGTACTAAATACAAGTCAAGAAGTTAAAGAATTGAAAAGGGGATGGAGGGTGGGGCATGTAAACGAGAATGAACAGCTTGTAGGACTGGGGGAACCTATATGGATGAGAACTGGAAGGAGTGTGTTTGCAGGTGTGGTCCCACTCCTGAAGTTCTGATACTTAATCTCCAATTATGAGACAAATTCATCCTAAAGTGAGACCCAATACAAACACAAACACAAGGACCTGGTTGTGGAAAGGAGACGATTTAGGTGATGATTCCACAGCCACAGGACACAATTCTTTATTTCTATTACTGTTTCCTTAATATCAACTTCTTTCAAACTCCACACACTTGTTAAAATGTTAACATTATGCCTTCTGTTTTGGGTGTCTGCAGTAACACCAGTCCAGCCGTGCACTTTGACACGATGACCTGTGGATCGAACAAAGTACGTCGACTCTCGACAGAAAACTCCGTGATTGAGCCGACTTTCATCCACACCACCGAGTGGCTTTGGTACTGGCAGGATGAGTTTGGGAGGTGGAACACTTATTCCGCAGATGTGAGTAGCATCAGAATCCACTGTTCATCCACAGTGTTTTCAAAAGGTTGTTAGCACGTGAGTCAGTACTTTTGTTGTAAACATGATTAAAAAAAACATTTGTAATGTGGAAAAAAGTCCCTCGAACTATGACCCTACCGGGTGTTTTTCCCCCTCCAGGTGATCTCCACAAAGCATTTCAGTGCTTTTCAGCTTGTGTTTGTTTTAGCTTTAGCTCTCGTCAGGAGAGCTAAACATCTCGACAGCATTTTCAATGATAAAAAATTCTTAAAAACCAATTCTATAATACCTGCTCAGAACCATATCTAGGTGCTAGACTGCAAAAATAATGGAGCACTGAGCATGTAGGACCTTTACATAAAAGGTGCACACAAGCACCTTAGTGTCATCCACTGGGGTTTTTGACTATGTAAATGTGTAACTGTTTGCTAACGCGTTCAATATATCAGCTTCGAAGTCAGTTCTCTGTTGTCACTCTCTGTTAAAATATCTTTAAAGTCATACTGCCTCAATAGATTTATTACATCAGAGGCTGTTATTAAAGCGTAAACTATCTGATTTTCTAATCAAAGGTTAAAGTCTTTGCTCTGGGTAATGCCACGTCATAGGACTGGTATAATTGTGAAACACTTCTCAACAGATTGGGAGGTAGAAAACAGTGAACAAACATGGAAAACATAGCTGCTCCAGAGTTTTATTGAAGATATCCACACTGACAGCATGCCTCAGCAAGAAAAGCTAGCGGAGCTGATCTGAGCTACAAATAGTCACTGAACCTCTATTTCACTGACCATTTTGGAGGTCACTGCATTGCTTCTGCTGCAATCACAACTATATTTTTCATATTTTTTTATCCTCTCTGTATTCTGTTGTTTAAGCTGCTGGAATTACAGCTCATGATTAAAGTTTTAATCTCATCTATTATGGCTGTAAATCGAGGCTGCCACAGTCTGTGCATACAGCTCTGGTATCTCTGAGGAGAAATTAGCAGCTGAAGTAAACGGCTACATGTACCAGCTGTGCTCAGTTGATCATGTGAACTGAGCATGCTCATACTGGACTGTTGAGTTTAAAAAATAAATAAGTAAAGTTAAAGTCTGTTAGGGTAACTCTACTGGAAAGAACGTCAGACTTTCAAACGGCCTCAATGGTTTTCAGCCAAGCTAATTTGACAGTCGCTATCTTGGGATATTTATTAAATATTATAAATTAATTTCTCTTACCAATCGTTCATTGCTCTTATGCTGATGCAGGTTTGTTTTCAGGTTAAAAACACAGTCACCTTTCTTGCTTTGCAGACTAGTGGACATAAAGCAGCAGACATCAACAGCACAAAGCTGGAGGAGAAGTTTCTGGCCAATGACAAAGACGTGGTGGAGTTCATTGCTGGCTCCCAGTCGTATTCACTCAGTTTCCAGGGTAAACAAAGAATATAGAAACTCTGTGTTGACTCATTTCTGCATGTTAAAATGTAAAACTGAGTTTCTCATTATCATTTAACTTTAAACTTCCTCCTCAGACATGATACAGACAAATAAACGCTATGGCACCAAAAGGTGTGTGTGCAGACGGCCACTGTTTGTCTCTGCTGCAGATGTCCTAACAAAGAAAGTCAGGTACGTCATCCCAAAAACAGCCCCAAGAAAGTTTTAAGACACCTTCACTTTGGTTTACATGTAGTGTTTTAAATGAGTCTGATAGACTTGTTAACTCCTTGATCGTTACCAACCAGTCTGTAGAGACCAGTGTGTCTGCCAGAATCTAACATGATTCCTGTTCAATACTTGATTGAGACGTTTAATTGTCATTAGCAATGTTACACGTACATGCAGTGAAACAGGACGCCTTCTGATTGTACATACAGAGAGATAGATGATGCAATACATGAGGGAAGAGGAGGAAAAAAAGAACTCCGCCCAGATGGGAGAGCAGTTTGAGAACAGAAAGAAAAAAAAAAAACCCTCAGCACAATGAAGCACATGAATCCTCACAACTTACAACATAAAAAACACATGATTTGCGACAGGGATCGGGGGGTGGGGGGTGGTATGGGGTAATGGAGAGAGCCAATGTAGACAACAGTCATCTGGTCCTGCAGCTGAAACCTGGCGCTGGACAGAGACCTGCCTGACCGCATCAGGTGTAAGCGTCGAAGGCGTTTGGAGGGCGGTGTGTGTGTGTGTGTGTGTGTGTGTGTGTGTCTGAGTACATGTGTGCGTGTGTGTTTCCTGTATCCAAAGAGAGAGAGAGTGCGCTTTCACCTAGTTTTAAGCAAAAGTCAACAATCCCCAAGTCACTGCAGGCGACCTTGAGGAAGAATTCGGGAGAATTTGATGTTCCAGCTTTGGCCTTCGAGCTTCCAGCTGAGGGAAGGCCGCATGAAGACAGTGCTCGTTTGGGTTTGGTTTACCATACGTGCCAACATACTAGTGTTGCCAGGGCCTTAAGATTAGAGTGAAGCAAATTCACCATGTTTGTCCATTCAGTAGCAAGAATGTCAAAAAACAGGCAAGCACTAGACATTAAAAATGCTCCAGTCAGAGCTTGCTAAACTTAAGTTGCTTCTTTTTTTTTTTTTTTTTAATTTCCACAAATTTCATTAAAAAAATCCCAAACCGATTTTGTAGTAGTACAGCTGTGAGTCTGGCTTCTACACTCTTGGATTTGTTTGGTTTATTCTGGTCTTCATGGCAGGTCCTGTCAGACTTGGTTGTTTCAGGTCTGTTGATGCACATTATACTGTATTGGAGTTTAACTCTGGACCACTGAAGGACAGACTTTCTGTAACCAGCAGCAACGCCTATGATGCAGCTCATTGCTGTGCAGAAATGTGAACCTTTATTTTGATCTAACTCAGCCCTGCCCGTCTCTGCTGCCTGAAGCAGCACAGAGCATGATGCTACCAACACCGTGACATCACGTCGTGTTGTGAGAGCTGTGTGCCGAGGGAGCTATCTGGTGCCCTTTACTCAAAGTGGCTTCTTTCAAGCATCTTTCTACCATAAAGACATAATTGATAAAACAGTGACACAGAGATATGATTCTAGACCCGTTCCCTGATCTAGACCTGGTGAGGCCTGTCGCCCTGGATGTTAAGAAAGAGTTCCTAAGATTTCATAGTTGGTTTGTTTGTTTTTTCTGATATTAGTATGAACTGTGGGGGTTATTACATGCTCAGGTGTGCGTCTTTCTTAACCGTATCCAGATCATCTCAGCAGTGGGTCCTATTTGTTCTTTTTTTTTATTTAGCAATTATAAAAAAAATTGAAAAACAAACAAAAACACTCCTAAAAATGACAAACATGAGCTCTTGCCATTATGGCATGTGATGGGAAAAATGTTTTGTTGATTTAAAATGAAATCTTAAAACATATGTAAAAAGTGAAGGTGTCTGTATATCAAAGAAACTTTTAATGGCATTTGTGTTACTTATGTTTTCAGACGTATTACACCCAAACCTTGTGTATTTAAAGTCATCCTAACCCTCTGTCTCTGCAGACGGCCCGTGGTTAAAGCATCTGCTCCAATACCAGACAACTGGGACAAGACACAGATCCCCGAAACAGGATATTCGGTATTGTGAAACCATAAAATATTAGTTTTATGTCTCTGCTGTTTGAGCTCACACTCAAGTTTAGACTTATATATATATATATACACACACACACACACACACACGCAGTGTTGGGAAGGTTACTTTTAAAATGTATTCCATTACAGAATACAGAATACATGCCCCAAAATGTATTCTGTAACGTATTCCGTTACGTTACTCAATGAGAGTAACGTATTCTGAATACTTTGGACTACTTAATATATTATCGTGCTTTTTACAACAACGTGAATGTACTATTGCTGTGTGATTTATTACTATTACTGAAGGTCCGCGACTCCGAACTGTAGTAAAGGGACCTCTGACTAATACGGCGGGGTCCCTGTCGGCTCGTAGCCGAAAAATAGCTTTACTTTGTTGTGTGGGTCAACTTTTCTTGCGACAGACAGAGAGAGGCGTTGAAAGGCTGCTCCAACGGAACTTATTGTTTTCGGAGGAAAACACGAACACTGTGTACAGTCGAGTCTTAATAGCTTACTTACAACTGGGCTCGTCAGGCACTCTTCTTGGCTGCAGTGGTTATTATTATATTTACATGCTTCCAGCTCCCGTTTTTCCTCGATGACAACTCGTACCTTTCCACTCCCCTTTTTCTCCCTCCTCGCGCTCACAGACACATAACGTGTATGGCAGTCCATTCTCCCTGCAACACGGACTACACTGCCCATGAGGCTACATTCTTTAGAGCTATGCTTGTAGCATTCTGCCTGTTAGCTTAGCACAACAACAACAACGAAAAGGCGCTCTCTCACCCAGGAAACACACAGTCGCAGAGAGAGAGAGAGCGTCGCCCTGTAACCATGGCAACCGTAACGCTGCCGCCTGGATCAACAGAACGTAGCTGTCAAACAAAACCCAAACAGTCCTGACCCGCGACAATATGAAACAGGAAAGTACCGCAGTGTAATCCATTTATTTCAACAAAGTAACTGTATTCTGAATACCACCTTTTTAAACGGTAACTGTAACGGAATACAGTTACTCATATTTTGTATTTTAAATACGTAACAGCGGTACATGTATTCTGTTACTCCCCAACACTGTACATATGTTAACATATTCCAAACATAGTAATGTAGATGTACAACTCAATGTTATGCAGTGTAATTTTCTAGTAAAAGGTGAAAGCAATCAGTTTTTTTTTTTAAATACAACATTATATTAAACAATATAACACGCATACAAAATAACAAAAAAAAGAGAGAAAAAGGATTAAATAAGACAACCGAACGACATAAAATAAAAACAGACAAGCCTTTATCTTAAAAACGTATTTTTAAGATCATATCTGATCTGTTATCCTTCCTCAGATAGAAACTTGATTCTGGCCTCATAGTATTTTTCAGTGTGGGCTCTTATGTTACACCATCCTGATACTGGAAGTTCCAGTTATCCATTAAACCCTGGGAGTTTACATTCTCACAGACTTTATTGGGCGATCGTAGCTCAAGAGTTGGTAGTTCGTCAGTTTGAAGGTTGCCGGTTCGAGCCCCGGCTCCGACAGTCTCGGTCGTTGTGTCTTTGGGCGAGACACTTCACCCGTTGCCTACTGGTGGTGGTCAGAGGGCCCGGTGGCGCCAGTGTCCGGCAGCCTCGCCTCTGTCATTGTGCCCCAGGGCAGCTGTGGCTACAATGTAGCTTGTCAGTGTGTGAATGTGTGTGTGTGTGAAGCGCTTTGGGGTCCATAGGGACTAAGTAAAGCGCTATACAAATACAGGCCATTTACCATTAATTACTGTAGTCCTCTCCATGTGGGCTTTCACTGTCTAAGAACTTTCCTCGGTACAGTTCCTGAATACTGAGCTCTCTATGTATTCTGAAACTGGTCACCCTCTAATGTATTTACCACCCTGTCATATATCAGTAAACATTATCCTTCCTTCTCATTTACGTTCTCATTGGCTGTTTCAGAGATTTGGAGAGTTTAACTTGGGACCCGGCTGTATTCACCGGGTCTTGTATTGTATTGTTGATTTAAGATAAAAACCATTTACTTTATTCAGTCACTGGTTCCCACATTGCTTCCTGTGCAGATGACACTTCAAGTGGAATTTCTACAGTAAGCAAAAGATTTTCCCAAATAATTTTTTTCTATGAACATATTTGGGGAAAAAAAGTAAAAAACAAAAAGACAAAAAAAAGCTAAGCTTAGAAATATATTTCCTATCGTTGAATTCAGAGTTTCCATTTCTGTGTTGTTCTTAGGAGTAAAATGCCTTTTTTAACACTGTTGCTGGCCTTGTTTAAAAATAACATTATAGAATTTATATTTGTACTCAGACATAAAGCTAAAGAATTCATACTAACTAAATGGTGAAGGGAAATGCTCGTGTTGAAAGATTGCAATATTTTTTTGTTTTCTTACAGCGAATCTCCGTCCAGCGCGCTTCAGATGAATTTAAGACGGTGGAAACTCATTTCTGTAAAACCATGAAAGGCTTTGATATTGTCAAAATTGAGAGGATTCAGAACAAAGCTCTTTGGGAAGTCTTTCAATGGTACGTATTGTCTTCTGCGGTCCACAGACTTCAGTAAACTCTGACTTCTTTTATCCATTTTCTGCCCCCTGCTGGTGATTTGAAAGAATACAGATTTAAATTCCTGCACTGGTGTCACTCCTCAGAGCCAGAGGCTGTGTTAATGTTTGTGTACACAGTCCAGGGTCAGCGTGCACACTTTCACGACATACAGACAAACCAGACTGACGTAAGATATTTGTATGTCTTCTATTTCAAGGCAAAAGAATCAGATGAAGACCAAAAACAAAGGGGGAAATGTGACTGAGAAAAAGCTTTTTCATGGCACTCACTCCAAATTTGTTGACACCATCTGCCACCACAACTTTGACTGGAGAATCTGCGGACTTAATGGAACGGCTTTTGGCAAAGGTGATTGGAAGAAATGTTCAAGCTGAAACAGTTATTGATAAAAAGCATGTTTTCATAAACCATACATTTAAAAAACAGAAGCTCCAAACTCACCAAACAGACATTTTTGTCAGCTGTGGTTGTGAGGAACGATGCTTGTGTTTTTGCCCGATAATCACAATGGTCTCTTTTGGTGTCTAAACACAGGTAGTTACTTTGCCCGTGATGCCAGATACTCCCACAACTACACCGGTGACGCTGACGTCAGAGACATGTTCATCTCACGGGTGCTGGTGGGAGACTTCACCAAAGGGTCCTCCGATTATCCCCGACCTCCTTCGAAGGACGGAGGGGACATAAACTTCTATGACAGCTGTGTTGACGATGTAATGAACCCCTCCATATATGTGGTGTTTGAGAAGCACCAGATCTACCCCGAGTACCTGATAAAGTACAAGACCACACACCCACTAGTTAGTACATTGAT
Organism: Rhamphochromis sp. 'chilingali'; assembly: GCF_963969265.1. Taxonomy (NCBI): domain Eukaryota; kingdom Metazoa; phylum Chordata; class Actinopteri; order Cichliformes; family Cichlidae; genus Rhamphochromis; species Rhamphochromis sp. 'chilingali'. The sequence goes on along the minus strand of NC_137934.1, from coordinate 3,139,826 downwards.
GTACAGTGGTGGTGCATCAGCACCAGCACCAAAGCCAGTGGCAGCACCAAAGCCAGCTACCATATCGGCTTACCAACCTAGCACGATCTCCTCTGGATATAAAGCCAGTACCTCCGCTTCTTTTTACTCACCTAACACAACCTCTTCGCCCCACCCATCTAGCTCGGCGTCTTCTGGGTACCCATCTAGCTCGGCGTCTTCTGGGTACCAATACAGTACCTCGTACTCAAACATCAGAACAGTTAACCAGCCCACACATGTCCCTCCATCTCCCTCAGCACCCCCAAAGAAAACATCCGATTCTTGTGTCATTGCTTAACATCAGTGGTGTAAAGGGGGTTGGTGGTGTTTTGCAATAATAATAATAATAATAGTAATAATAATAGTAATAATAATTAATAATAGCATAAAAACAGACAGCAATGGTGGATCTTGAGCACTAAAAGTGTTAATTGGAGTAACTGAGAAGAAAACAAATGAAGCCACAGATATTAATGAATTCCAGAAGATTAGAATATGTGATTTATTAGCTGCTGTTTATAATGAACAGATAACCAGTTTAGGATTAACTCATTTCTCAGTCAACTGCTATTAAAGCAGCTTCACATGACTTTGAATGATGAGACTTTGGTTTGCTGAATAGGTAAGCGAGAGGCAGTGCAGAAGAAAGCTTCAGAACTGTTACATTTTCCCGTTACACTTCATAATTTCTTTTTGTTGTTGTTTTGATGCTTGAATTTTTCCACCTCGAACAAATGTAAAATGATTTTCTACCAATTGCCAGCATTTCCACGCACTTTGTTTTTATGTGCAAATTGAAGATGCACGTAAACATGTGGCATTTTGGCACAATCACAATTGTTGAGGTGTTGTTTAAAGAAACTACACTAACTTTTTTACAGAAAATAAAAAATAAACGGCAGCGGCGTGCGAGCCGTATCAGAAGAAACACCTGAGTGCTTTCCTCGTGATTATCTCAGGAAGTTTTATACGTCATCCACATTTAGTGGTTACCATACGAACGCATCGTACTGTATCACGTAATGATGAAAAACACTGTGTCAGATTAGGCCATTAGTGTCACGAATTCTCGTAACAACTTAGTCAAGACACATGACGGACTGCGCGTTGGTGCCTAATGATAGCTTTGCTGCTTTAGACGACCTTTGTGATGTCAGCAGGAAGCTGGGCCCAACTTCTGGGAACACAGAAACAAACAGCGGCGCCGTGTGATAGTCACTGCTCCGTGTTTGGAAAAACCTGAAAGAAAATGTTTAATGTTGTTTACAACTACGAGTGACAAACTCAGGAGTACAAAGCTACCTTGAGTCACTTTAAATATTGCTCTAGTGACTGGATGCCAGTATATCTCAGTGCTCACAGAGCAGGTGATCCATATAACATAAGGCTGTTGCAGAGGGCCGGGCTCAAATCTGACCCCACACCATTTGCACGCCTTCTCCCTCCTTTACTGTCCTATCATAAACAAACGCCCCCCATAAATGTTGTTCACTTACTGGATTTGCGTCTTTCAGTGAACATTTAAAAAAATATAACTGGTTGAGAATCAACCCCAGCCACTGCAACCTCACTGTTTCCGAGTGATAGCGAGTGTTTTGGGGCGATATCCAAGCGTGGCCTGCTCGTTCCATTTGTCTATAAGGTCTTTTTTTTTTTTTTTTTTTTTTTTTTTTTTTTTTAAATAAATCTTCCCATAAGAAGATTAACGATTGTTTGGATATTGCATTTTGGCGATATCTCTGTAGGGTCCTGCTCAAAGCCTGCTTAACCGTGATTGGTTAATGCTCCTTGGGATTTCTCTTTAATCTTTCAAGTGATTTGAAAATAATTTATGATTAAAATGAAAAAAAATGTGACTTAAGCTTTTACCAACCACTAGAAGGTAAAAAAAAAAAACCAGGCTATATTGATTATTTTATTGATAAAATGTAAATGAAAGGCTTGTAATGTGCATGGTGGGTGATTTGTTTAGGGTGTGATTATTGATCATTTCACCTGCTCAACATGAATAATCACTGTTTTCACAATTATTAAAGTAAAGCATGTTGCAGCACATTAGAGTGTGTTTGTTTGTTTGTCGCTGTCAGAGCTGCAGTTCGTTCTGTCTTTTTTTTCTGCGTGTCTCATAACTGACATAAAAAATGCCACCAGCAGTCATGTTGGGGCTCTTAGTGAAATGAGGCAGGGCATGAAAAATGATCAATATGGCTGCCGGTGCTTCATCTGACACAAAACATTAGGCCTGTAAAGTAACCCCGCTGTAGCACCCCCTCCTATCAGCGTACATGCACTAGCAACTGCCTTCTGTTATGTTTCCTATAAACTGCAGTGTGAATATGGGCATGTTTGGATGTTTCCACTGTAGCAACGAATGGTGGAAACAGACTTTTTGCACAATTACAAAGCTATTAAATCCAGGTCTTCTGTGATCTTAATGAAAGAAAAAGAAAAAAGTAATCGGCCTTGGTTAAAGATCGAAAACGGTGTCACACTGATTCTGATTAGGCCTGACTCCTGGGAATTAGCTTTGTGGAAGTGGAATTCACAACAAGGCAGATGTGATTTTGAAATGCAGAGATAAATATGCTCACTTGCTAATGAGCCGTTGGGCAGACAATTGTCGACAGAAACCCCCCAAAAAAGCATCAGGAAAGGGGGTTACTGAGCTGAGAGAGCAAGGCATTTAAGTGCAGTTTCCTCTTTAAACTTCTAAACAGCAGAATGATTGTTTTCAAGTTTAAGTGTCGCCCTCTGGTGGCCATTAGGAAGACTGATTCTATTACATGTCATATCCATCTCACAGCTGACACATCCACATCATGGTGACATTTAAAACTTTCCTCTCTGTGCTTCCAAGTTGCAAAGCATAATGCTGACAAATGGCATTATGCTGTCCATCTTACATATACAGTCTATGCTTTATCTTCATATCTTAGATTTTCTGCCCACTTCTTTTTTCCTTTAGCCCGCCCCTTTTAGCATAAGTACCTGTTGAGGAGGCGGGGTTAAAATAGGGAGGCAGGTACACAAACAAACTGATAAAGCCACCAAGGCGTTATCAAACCAAATGCATTGTGTTTCCATATATATTATTTTTAATGTATGTGGTCCTGTTTCATTTCCAAATAAATCTACATTATTTCAGCCTGTTTGCATTAATGATATCAAGTCCCCCATCAACCACCACAGGTGGGGGACAAAGAAAAAGACAAAGAGCTCAGCCTCCACATTAGATTACAAAGACCCAATTCCCAGGGCGAAAATAAATTTGGCTGCCACTTCTGCTGCATCCATTTATCCACCACCCGTGCTTCATTATGCCTCTGCTGCCCATTAAGATAGAGCTGTCCTATGGGAAATGCAGCTGTGTCCTGCAGGATGCAGAAAGCTCACCCAGCGACAGTAAATATCCACTGACATTAACCAGCTTGAGTGGGGCCCCTTCCTGTCTGACGTGTGCTTCATGGCGGCTGCAGTCCTGGCCCTGGCTGTCATTTCCTGGACCTCCAGAGTCAGCTGCCAGGACCTTCCAGGCTTCGGCGTATCAGACAATCTGGTCTTTCCTGCAATGCACTGGCTTATGAATTAAATATGACTCCTTTCTGCTTTGTTTGCACGCGGCCCTCCCGGCGTGTGAGATGTTTATGTTTCTGCTGAGTCACAGTGGTTTAGCTCCAGCTGATGGAAGAATGCTATGGCAAAAACCGCAGGGGGGGGCTATGAAAGCGAGTCAGATCTTTATTTCTGGCTGATGGCAGAAGTTTTTGTGGAGTATCTGAAATAGCTGCTTAAACTTAAATTGAAGGTGCAGGCAGCAGATCCATGCATGAGCAGCCTCAGTAGATGAATAAGGCACCTGTGGATCAGCTGACTGGTAATGGTGTCGATATACAGATATATTTAAAGTTACATAGTATATTTCTATGTTGTTAAAGATGCTTTATGTAGCAAGACTTCAGACATCTTTGTGGTGCAACAGTGTAATGTAAGTAAGTAATGTAAGGGGTTCAAAAGTCGTCTAGGGAATTTATGTTTGAGATTTTAGAAAGCATCTTTTTATAGATTTTTTTAAAAGAACTCTTTGATTTATTAACAAATATCTAAAAAATAATGACAATTCCCCCTCAGCTCAGCTCTACTTGGTGGTCAGTGCTAATTAGGAAATGATTATCATGCACTCATGCAAAATTAATATAGCTAGCCATCGGTAGTGAATGCAAGGTAATACTGGCATTAAGGTCAAAGCACTTAGATCCCTCAAAGCTTTTCTGGCTTCATTTAGGTGCGATAATTAATAGACCCCTGATGATGTACCTGATGATGTCATTCTGCCCTTTAGGGTGAAGCACAAGAAGCAACTGAGCAGTGGGAAATGTGGTCTTCCTACAATTCTGCATAATTCTCACATGGTGGCAATACTCAGGTCTGCAGTTATTTTTTCACTTTCTGTGATGTTGTCATTTCCTAAAGAAAACCAATAAGGATGCTGTAGAGAAGATGTGTTGCATTACTATTTTGGTGCTCAGCGGATTTAAACAACACATCTACAACTGTTTCCTCTCAAATGGTGCTTAAGAGAAAGGCACACATTAGAGAACAACTTGAAACGTGCTTGGAAGTCGTGCTGAGGACTTGGTCTGAGAATAGAGTCCATATGTGAGTGGCCTGAGGGTTGATGGTCTGGAGGTGTGGGACCTGATTGACCCGAGACGCTACCAGTGGGCAGCGAGTCAAACGGGTGGTGGGTGGGGGTCACCTGTGATGGCCCTTGTTCTCCTCAGACAGGAGGATCTGGCGATGGCCTCCAGGGGTCACAGAGGGCAGCCAGTTATTTTTTGGCCAGTGTTAATTACCCTCTGCGCAGCCTTCCTGTTCTCATTGTGGCCCCTGCGTACCAAACATCCAGGCAGTAGGAGAGTCTCTACTGTGGAGTGATACAAGGCCAGCAGCAGCTTCCTGGCCTCCTGCATCAATTATAGATTTCGTTTCTTAGAAAAAGAGTGAGAGCCACATTTGACATTGTAGCTCTAAAAAATAATCTGCTTTGCTTTTCATTTGGAGCGTAAAGGCCTTTACATACCTGAGGTGTAAAATGCAAATATTTCAAACGTTTAAAATATTTTTGGGACTCACCTATTCATAATGCAGCCGTTCATAGTGACCGCGTAATTTCACTTGACAAATTTGGTGCAAAAAGTAGTCGTGATACAGCTTTACAGCTACACCTTCCTTGGATCAAACCATGAAATTTGTCTCTCTGCATGCCTTCTTGTGAGAAATGGATGAACCTAGAATTTCTGTTTCTTCCATTTCTCTGAACATGAGGACCAGCTCATGATCGCTGTCAACTTCCTGTTTTTTATCATAGTGCATTTGTTGAGGGTGAATTTAAAAAAAAAAAAAAAGGCAACATGTTTGGCGTGTATATAGGTTACACAGTAAGTTTGGATCCGTGAAATCCAGAAATTCATTGCAATTTTTCAAAATGCATTAAGTGTGTAAAATATTTCCTAAAGATGTCTTTGCAGATGGAATTCTTTTTGTAATAGAAGTCACTATAAGTCACCCCCTCCTGGCTATTAGAGAGAATGCAGGTTCAAGGCATTTCTTTAAAAAAAATGTTATAGCCATCTTTTATATACAGTCTATACAAAACCCCTGTAGACATCCTTGTTAATTAATTTATTGCAGTAAATGCATATCATTTGAAAGCCTTTTCGCAGTTTCCACGAAAAGAAATAAAACTTAAAGAAAGTGAGTCTGAGGATTGAAAACAATGAATGCAGTGCTTCTCAGGTGTACTTCTTCGCCCTTTCCTGTTTAAGCCATCTTTTATACCAATCAGCATTCAGTCTTTGCATAGTTCAGTAGTTGTTCCTCTACAGCAGGGGTGACCAACTCCAGGCCTCGAGCGCCGGTGTCCTGCAGGTTTTAGATCTCACCCTGGGTCAACACACCAGAATCAAATGATTAGTTCATCACCAGGCCTCTGGAGAACTTCAAGACATGTTGAGGAGGTCATTTAGCCACTTAAATCAGCTGTGTTGGATCAAGGACACATCTAAAACCTGCAGGACTCCGGCCCTCGAGGCCTGGACTTCCCCCAGGTTGACTTTATATCTAAAACAACACCAGTGAACGACGTCACAGCAGCTACATCCATGATTTATATACAGTCTGTGGTTCCACTATATGCACATTTTACTCATTTGCACGTCTGCTGGAGGTCTCTTAACCCCAAAATGTGATTGTAACTGTATTAAACAACTCACTTGGTCATTTTCCAGAATCCACAGTTTCATTATACATCTAATCTGAACCCCCAAGCCCCCCCCCAAACAAGAACAACCCAAAGCAGCAAAAACTGCACTAACAGTGCCGCTGCTGTGAGACAGAGACTTCAATCTTCTGATGCTGCGCCGTCATGTCAGTTTGTATTTGTGTTCAGCTGCTGTACAGATGTGTCCTGCTGTGAGCTGATGACAGCATTTGCACTGCACTTTGGGGATGCAGCCTCCTTCTCTTTTCTTGTCTGCAACAGCTGTTTCACTGATGGAAAACTGAGCCAGGGCAGCAATGGATTTATGGCCAAGAGCAGGCTGGATCATAAACTGTCACTGATACTACTAATGGATAAAAAAAAAAGTCAAACAGGCTTAAAATCGAAACAAAGCAGCATAAAATATACATACAAAAGCTGATTCATGTGTACATCTGTAAACAACCATCAACAGCTCGTGCTGAGAGCTTTACTGCAGTGCAACATAAAAAAGTGGCATTAATTAGATCCCATTGCAACGTTTGTGACTGCGTTTGCATCCGGAGGGCTGGGAGATGGACCACTGCTTTTAATTAGAGTGTAATTAGCTCCAAAACAATCCTGGGATTTGTACATTCATTCACACTCTTACCCCTGAATTCATTAAAAGTTTTCTTAATCCAGCTCTGTGCCCGTGATGCTGCTGACGTGCTCATTGAAGAGAGCGCAGAGTCATTATGAGGCAAGCATGCTGCATAACAAACTGATGAAACCTACTCTTATTGCATCAGCTTTTTCTGTTTTGACCCCAGTGAAACAAACTGGGCATCGTGTCTGCAGACAGGCGGCTAATAAAAATCATCAGTGACGTTATTACTGTCTGTAACATCAGTGAAAGCCAGGCGGTCCGCTTTTAATCCCTCTTTTTTTTTTTTTGCTGTCATAAAATATTTACTACTGCTGATATCAGCATCACCAATATCTTCCCACTGGTTTCTTCATTTATATTTTGTTGTGATGATGGTAAGTGGTGGTATGTTGGGAGGCTACCTATCATCGAAGCATTAGTAGATGTTTTATTGGTCACTTGTGGGAAGAGTACATACCTGTAGACCAGAGGTGTCCAACTCCAGGCCTCGAGGGCCGGTGTCCTGCAGGTTTTAGAATAGAATAGAATAGCCTTTATTGTCATTGTACAGAGTACAACGAAATTGGAGTGCCACTCCCTTGGTGCAAGTTTCAATAATAAATATAAATGTAAAATATAAAAAGTACAAAAAAAACAATGGTAAGTACTCAAACAATAGTATGTACAATATATACAGGATAGCAGCATTAATATAATGACAGTATGAATAGCAGCATAATATAATGACAGTGACGGTATGGAATAGGTTCAATTGTTTTTGTGCTTATTTACTACGGTGATAGCTCTGGGAAAGAAGCTATCCCTGAATCTGTTTGTCCTGGTTTTATGTGACCTGTACCGTCGGCCTGACGGTAATAGTTCAAACAGTTGGTTGCTGGGGTGAGAGTGGTCCTTGATGATATTGCCAGCTCTGCTGAGGTACCGAGAGTTTGCAGTGACCTCCAGGCTGGGCAGAGAGCAGCCAGTGATCTTCTGGGCTGTGTTGATGACCCTCTGCAGTACTTTCCTGTCCGCAGCTGAGCACCCTGCATACCATGTTGTTATGCCGTACGTTAGGATGCTCTCTATGGTGGCTCTGTAAAATGTCACCAGCAGCCTCTCCTCCAGGTTGTTCCTCCTGAGCACTCTCAGAAAGTGGAGACGCTGCTGGGCCTTTTTAACCACCGCTGTAGTATTTGCAGTCCAGGAGAGGTCATCAGATATCTGCACGCCCAGAAACCTCATGGAGTGTACCCTCTCCACACAGCTCCCGTGAATGTAAAGTGGGTCTGCTCTGCCCTTCCTGAAGTCCAAGATAAGTTCTTTAGTTTTCGTGGTGTTCAGTTGGAGGTTGTTAACTGAACACCACTCAGTCAGTCTGTTGACCTCATCTCTGTAGTCCGACTCATCCCCCCTTGAGATGAGTCCAACCACTGTGGTGTCATCCACAGTGGTTAGATCTCACCCTGGGTCAACACACCTGAATCACATGATTAGTTCATTGCCAGGCCTCTGGAGAGCTTCAGGACATGTTGAGGAGGTCATGTAGCCATTTAAATCAGCTGTGTTGGATCAAGGACACATCTTAAACATGCAGGACACCGACCCTCGAAGCCTGGAGTTGGACACCTGTGCTGTAGACTTTGGTTGTGGCATGTTGAGCGCCTTAATTCTTTGTGTGCAGATTCAGTGAGGTGCTGGAATCATTCCTCAGAGATTTTAGTCCATGTTTACATGACAGCCCACAGTTGCAGCAGATTTGTCAGCTCGGCATCTGTAATTTGAATCTACTGTTCCACCACATCTCAATGGTGCTCAATTGGATTTAGATCTGGTGACTGTGGAGGCAATCTCAGTGCAGTGAACTTACTGTCATAAGTGCCTCTCTTGGATTAATACCACCGCAGTAAGATCAGTACTTTGTTTCTATCTTCCAAGTTCAGTTTGTAGCCCACTGAACATAGTCTGAACCTTTTAGTGCTGACTTTCATGTCTATTATATTTATAGCATAAGTCCTTTAAGTCCTTTAAAGACGGGCGCATTTAGATTGCAGGTCTCAGAAAAACCCAGTTTCAAAATTATTGTGGAAAGTAAAAAAGATGTAAAAGTGATTTAGTGTTCATTCAAATGTGTTCAGAATTTATGATTCATACACACTGCTCTCCCCTAGATAAGATGCCTTTTATAGGGTAAAATTATCAGTACTGGTATCAGTATCAGAAATACTGAATTTACTTGGCATCTGATCGATATCAAAATCTGCAGTGTCATAGCGCTACGTTACATTTCGGGGGCAAATGTTGCACTTTGTGTCTGTGTGTGTGTGTCTCTCTGTGTGTGTTGCATTATTTCACACAAGTTTAGCAATGAAATATTAGACAATTTAAGATTTTTGCAGACTGTCACCGTAACCATGGTGATTCTCTTTGTCAGTGTCCCTTTGCACATTCTCTATATGCGCTGACATCCTTTGTTGTAACAAGCTTCAAGAGATCAACAAATACAGCAAACTAAATACATGGATCAGCAGGTTCATATTTTCTACATTAAATAAGCATTTCATGATTAATTTTTAAAAAATCAAAAAAAATATTTAAAGGGATATTTGAATTAAACACACGAGAAAAATTTTTTAAATATAATTTTCTTTAATTTATTTTTCCATTTCATTTTAAGAAATAATTATCCGACCAATGAGCTTACAGGACCGACTGCGGTAATGAATACGCTACACCCCTCACGTTCCCAGCATGCATTGTGGAGAGAGAGTGAGAGAAAGAGAGTGAGGGGGACTTGGCTGGGAGGCTGAGGAGGACCGCGGACCTGAGCGCAAAAGAAGAAGAGGCAGCAGCATCAGTAGAAGAAGACGAAGGGTCATCGCCCGACACTTGCTGATAACTGACAATTGCCGCTCAGGTAAATTGTGCGTGTTGGCGCTTTCTGGTTCTCAGCATCATGCCCACGTTTCTGTTCCCAGCCTTTGTCGGGGTGTTTGTGCTTCCTGCTGCGGGTTCATTCTGTTAGGAGAGAACAGCTGCTGCTTCACACAATGAAGCTTTTTTTTTTCCTGGGCATTAATCATGTTTTATTGATTATTATCGCTCCGATGGAAAAATGTGTTTTGGCTACACGAGCGCAGCGTTTTGCTGTGTCAGACTCATTTGAATTGGCAGCTCGTGTGATATGGATCTGTGCAGGGATTCCCTCAGCCGTGTCTCTGCAGCCTGCAGTCCAGTCACTCCGCTGTAAGGGAGGGGAGGTGGGGCTATCCATGTCATGACTGTGACCAGGGGGTGGCCAGTCTAGTGCTGTGTTAAGGCAGATGTCAGGCTACATTAACTCGTGTGTGTGTGTGTGTGTGTGTGGTTCCCATTCAGAGACATGAAACTGATGGAGAAGAGCCTGTTTTAGTCCTAATTGAGCTCCTACTTGTCACTAATCTGGTTTAAAGTAAAAAGCTAACTTTTAGATTTTACTTTTTTAAGGTATTTTAATTATTTCAGGTAATATCTTGATATATTAAAAATCATATATATGCTTTTAACCCAATTTAAACCTGCAGTAACTATTTCGGCAGCAGACACAAGCGCAGCACAGAAAATTGACATTTTTATTTTGACTTCTTAGCATACAAATCAGAGCTGACCATGTGTGTGTATGATGACAGTACAGAATGTCACTGGCTATATGAAAGCTTAATAAATTTAAATACATTTAAGAACATTAAAAAAAGATAAAGAGTTGCTGATTCGGAATCAAGTAAATATTGGCAATTGGTTGAAAAAGCTGATATTGGTCAGAAAAATACTTTAACATCATTTGTTTCTGGCCTTCTGGTCCAAGATTTACTCTATTTCTGTGTCTGTTAATTTAAACTAGGTGTAGTTTTTTAGCTGCTAAATGCTAGCCAGTTGCTAGCACAGGGGTGCTTGCGACCACCATCTTGATTACTAGCCTGTTGCTAAGGCTGTTTCTTTTTTTTTTCTTTTTTCTTTTGAATACGCTTTATTGACAAAGCACAAAATACAGATATACAAATACAAAATAGCAAACACAATGTCAAGGGGTTCGTATAAAAAAAACAAAATAGACACAGTCTATTAAAGAATCACATGATATTGAACAGGGAACAAGTTTATGGTTTTGACAGCTTTTAGATTTTGAGAATGTTGTATGGTTTTAACATATTGTTTGGTTTCATTTAAAAAGCACTGAAAGGATGGTTTTGTGTTAGAAAATTTCAACTTATGTATATGAAATTTAGCCAATAATATCAATAAATTAATCAAATAAAATTTGTTTGCCCTGTGCATGGGGTACTTAAAGAAACCAAACAATATTTTCTTGTAACAAAGAGAGAACTCAGAAAAGATAAAGGAAACAACAAAAACACAAAATTCTTGCCAGAAAAGATTTGTGTATAAGCATGACCAAAATAAATGAGAAATATCTTCCTTCACTGTTGCTAAGGCTGTTGTCGCTACCTGATCCGTACCGGATGCGCAAATCTTACGTCACTCCCTCTCTTTGCCAACATCGCGGCATTCAATATATTTGAATGATGGTTAGCGCTCAGTTAGCTCCTAGCATTTCTCAACAGCTCTGCCTCCTTTTCGACTGCCCGGGACTTTAAACAATGGATAATCCGTATACAAACAAATTCCTGCTTTTCTCCTCAACAGAGAGCGTCCCCCGATTGAACAAAAACGCCGTAAAAGAATAACAATGTTGTGTCACGTGAAGATTCATCAGCTAGATTAAGTGTTTACTGACAATTGATAGTGATAGCGGACATCATCATCACTATTCTAACAATCCTCTCCACACAGACAAGCATAAACACACTCGATTATCACTAAATCAAATTTAACACACATTTGTAATGATGCTAATTCAGTTTACAATAGGGTTCATTCGCTCGGTCAGCAGGTGGCGGTATCCTCGTACACTGGGGAGTAAACTGCCATTAAATGAAACAGAAGAAGAAAACATCTGCACATGCGCAGTACGGATCGGGTAGACCCGATTTGTACGTGTCACTACCCGATGCGTACCGGAAACCCGATCGGTACCCCGCATGCGCGAAAGGTGTCTACTTCCGGTCAAAGCGTTTTACGATAGTTACGGGTCAGAGTATCTGTTAAGATGTTAAGAATAATAAGTACCTCTTAAAATGTTTCCGATAATGACTCCCAGGACTCCCCGATCCTTGCTGCGCATGTGCAAAGTCGGACCGTACAAATCGGGCCTACCCGATCCGTACTGCGTATGTGCAGGGGTTTTCTTCTTCTTCTGTTCGTTTAATGGCAGTTTACTCCCCAGTGTACGAGGATACCGCCACCTGCTGACCGAGCGAGTGAACCCTGTTGTAAACTGAATTTGCGTCATTACAAATGTGTGTTAAATTTGATTTAGTGATAGTCGAGTGTGTTTATGCTTGTCTGTGTGGAGAGGATTGATTGGAATAGTGATGATGATGTCCGCTATCACTGTCAATTGTCAGTAAACACTTCATCTGGCTGCTGAATCTTCACGTGACATATTATAAAGTCTGTATTATTAAGTCTGTAATTAGGCGCCATTCTTCTTAATTTACGGCGCTGTTGTTCAATCGGGGAACGCTCTCTGTTGAGGAGAAAAGCAAAAATTTGTTGCGGATACGGATTATCCATTGTTTAAATGTCCCGGTAGTCGAAAAGGAGGCAGAGCTGTTGAGAAATGCTAGGAGCTAACTGGGCGCTAACCGTATCATTCAAATATATTGAATGTCGCAATGTTTGCAAAGAGAGGAAGTGACATAAGATTTGCGCATGCGGGGTACCGATCGGGTTTCCGGTATAGATCGGGTAGCGACAGTACGGTCCGACTTTGCACATGCGCAGCAAGGATCGGGGAGTCCTGATCCTTAACTATCTTTTTATTTTTCGTTTTTGTCTTTATTATATTGAAATGGTTCATTAATGCAAAAACTTTAAGAGGTACTTATTATTCTTAACATCTTAACAGATACTCTGACCCGTAACTATCGTAAAATGCTTCGACTGGAAGTAGACACCTTTCGCACATGCGGGGTACCGATTGGGTTTCCGGTATGGATCGGGTAGTGACAGCTGTATCCACACTGGAAGCGATTTGCTGGATGCTAAAGCTTTGACAGCTGGTCACTAGTGGACATTTCATGTTTTGTTTGTCTAGGTAGCTTTCAGATCCTTCTGTCCACCAATCAGAGTTTAGTAAAGATGTTTTGATTTAGATGAATGATGACTGTGCTGTTATTTTTTTTTTGTTGCCAGGTTACAGATCAGATTATACCACACCCAGTGTTTTTTCTTATTTACCCAGAGAGCTTAATTGTTGTGGAGCAAGAAAAAAAAAAAGCACTTAAAGAGTAAATAAAAAATTTTTTCCTGGTCTTTAAATGTTGCAAACAAACATGCATATTTATTGTAATGCACTTCTGTGCTGCACAATGGATGCAGTGTTACAACGTAGTTATTAATATTTATTACCAATGACGCCACACTACAAAATAAACGCAATGAAATAGTAATGAGGTCATCAGGAGGCAGATGCAAGCCTTCTGTCCATCAGCAGTTATCTGCTTCCCTTCCAGCAGATGCTCCTCAGCATGAAAGGCCGACTGCAGCTGCTAATGATTCACGTTTTCTGGCTAAAAGATGAATCGCAAGATAAGAATGACCTTTTTGTCCTTAATCAGCCGGCGTTACTGGACGAATGTCAAAGTTAATGCAGAAAATAGAGCAGTTTGAGAAATGACTGGGAGAAACAAGCTGTAGTAATGTGGAGGCTTGTTCTGAATGAATCAATATGCCACTGATGCTGCGATTATGGAAATGATTCACTGACAACCTGTTGGTCATAGCTCAGATATGAAGGGAATGGGTGGTGTATTGGATTACGTCGTGCTGGAGCTCTATACCAAACGCTGGAAGCCAGAATTGTGTTTACACTTGTATTTTTTTCCCTTTAACTGAAAGATGTTGTTTGAGACTGACTGAGTGATTGATGGATTGATGAACCTCTAATCTCTGCAGTGATTCAGTACATTTAGTCGGCCTCCTGCCTTTTTGTGTGGACGTGCACTAATGCGGTGTCTGCAGTGACGGCTTGGCTCGGTGACTTGGCGGTGACTCCTCGCCTCACCGGCTCCTCGCTGCTGCTGCTGCTGCAGACACTTATAGTGAATTGAGACTGTTGTGTCACTTGAACCATCGAGTTTCGCAGTTTGACGATGACTTTCCTGCTCCTCCTAGGTGTGCTCTAAGTGCAAAATTAGTGAGATTTTCAGTTTAGGTCCAACGCTTCGTGGTTTTTGAAATGGATTTTGTATTCCTAATCAGAATTATGTCCCCATTATCCAAATTGTGTCTTGGCACAATGTCTTGCTTGGAAGTAAGTTGGTAGAAAGGAGAGGCAGTGCACTGAAAGCATTTCGCAGCATGTTAGCATTTTGGTGCATTGAAATCAACACCCTAGAGGCTAATAGTGTCTTCACAAGCTGCCATTTTGCAAGTTTTGCGATGGCTGATCAACTAAGCAGCAGGCGTCCACGCACCCTCCCACAGCAACTCAACATACCATCTTTGCTGTAAACGTCTCGGCCGCCGCAGAGGCGAGAACGTACAGGGAGAGAAAGATACTGCAGATTAACAGTATGTTTTATAATGTTGTGCAGTATTTTTGGACTTGTGATATGTTGGGAGGTTCTTATGGATCCAAGTCTGGAAATATATGTGGCAAAACCTTTTGCTTGGTGTGGCCCAAATGCAAAGGATTCAGTTTTCTGCAAAGTTAATCAAATTTAAAGGTTTTGGTTTTAACAGTCGGATTGAAATCGTTTTGAGCCAGTGCTGTATAAAGATGGATATATGTATGTATGCATAAATAACAGTTTAGCTGATAGCAAATGCCACTGCTCATATTTTCATATTTAGGATTTAGAACACTTTCTGCTCTGAGCACATTCTGTATTGAGTATGAACACTATATGTATTTATTACCATTAATTAATCTACTTTTTTATGTAGCAATTTCAGTAATGGACTCCTTATGAGGTCACGTAATACAGCCCAATAAAGTCATGCCATCATAATCTAACCAGTTTAATATTGTGCATTAAACATATCAGACTGAGACAGAAGTAATTTATTTATTGCAGAGCTTTATGTTGATGTTGTTATTGTATGATAATGACTTGGCAGAGATGTTTTGTTTTTTTCCAGCTCCATAGCCTCCTAGTGCACTCCTAGTAGCAACATGAAAAAGGTGGCGGAGTGCTAGGCACACAAAGATGAGTCATGCAAACATCCCTGTTTCCTGAAAGGTTGGCGTGTCAGTTAGATGGACTTCTGCCCTGCTTGTAGCTGTACGTAAGCGTGGGTTACTAAGTGACTGAGAAGACAGTGCAGATTATGTGATGATGCTGTTGTTTTGTTATAGTCTGAACTCTGTTATTTGCAAAGTACAGCGTGCATATGGAACATCGAACGGTTAGTAGCATTTACAGCTAAGCAAACGTATGAAACGTGAGCAGTGACGATCAGTGAAGATGAAAATGTATTTTTAGTTTCCCAAACGTTGCTGAAAGGCAGTAACAGTCTGACTGTGTTAGCTTGTGGAGCCATATAATAGGAAATACTGCTAGCTTTGCACTGGGTTAAAACAGCACTGCAATCTATAGGAAAGGCCAGAGTCGTCTCTGTTTTCTGAGGCGGCTGAGGTCCTTCAACATCGGACAATGCTCAGGATTTTCTATGAGTCTGTTGTGGCCAGTGCCATGTTCTATGTTGTTGCATGCTGGGGCAGCAGGTTGAGGGTCGCAGATGCCAGCAGCCTCAATAAACTGATCCGCAAGACCAGTAATGTTGTGGGGATGGAGCTGGACTCCTTTGGGGTGGTGTTGGAGAGACGGATGTTGTCCAAGATAAGGACAATGCTGGATAATACCTCCCACCCACTCCATGACATGCTGGCTAGTAGGGCTGCCACGATTAGTCGACTAGTCACGATTACGTCGACTATCAAAATCGTCGACGACTGATTTAATAGTCGACGCGTCGTTTGAAGCTTTGTAAGATCACAAAAGACGCAGGAATAAGTAGCAGGATTTAAGAGTGTAATAACGGACTGAAACAGAAGATGGCAGCACTGCATGTACAAGGATGCCAGCTGCCGTTAAACCCCGAAGAAGAAGAAACTGTGTCCCAGAATCCATAGCGCAGCCCAGCGCAGTTTCCAACAATGGAGGCAGCTAGTTAGTTTTAATATTACTCTTATTATTCTTTCTGGGTCACAGAATAAACGTTTAACATATTTTCAGGCAAGAATGTAGCTGTGTAAACCTCAAATATCTGCTCAGTTTATCAAGACACCACATATTTTCAAAAGCACTCCGACGTTTTTGGAGACGTCTGTTACCCACTAGCTCGATAGCTAGCCGGGGGCTAGGCTCACTAGAGCCCGTGAGAACACCGGACTCCCGGCAAATGTTTTCAAACCCACCGCCGTCCTTCGCTACTCAGGTTAAACATGATATATGAGTCACTTAGATAACTTAAAAATGTTATTGTTTGGCTTTTTTCAGTATTTTATTTGTTCCTGAGTAAATCGGTTTGGCTGAGATTAAAGTTATAGTTTTTACACAGCTGAATAAACATCAAGCAGACAGCTGATTATCAGAAGTGTGAGATGCTCGAGAATTTACTCCGGTGTCCTGTTATATTTTAGATAGCAAGGAGTTTATTAAACTTCACCGAAACAATCTGCAAATTTCATTAAAATTTAATAAACTATCATCTTGTCTTTATTTTTAGTTAGCACAGACCTTAAACACTTAAAGCTGTAAGCTAATGATAGTTATATAAGAGCAGATGCTGCTGGTGCAATAAGCTGTAGTTTTACGTCCAATGGATGATGATCTGATTAGTTGACTAATCGCAAAAATAATCGGTGACTAGTTGACTATCAAAATAATCGTTTGTGGCAGCCCTACTGGCTAGTCACAGGAGCACGTTCAGTGAGAGACTGAGATTACCAAAAAGCACCACTGAACGACACAGGAAATCATTCCTGCCTGTGGCCATCTCCCTGTACACCTCCTCCATCTAACACACTGTAAACACTGCAGTAGTTACAGCCTTTTTGCACACGCTCTACAGCAGCGGTCCCCAACGTTTTTTGTGCCACAGTCCGGTTTAATGTCAGACAGTATTTTCAATACAATATTTTCACAGACCAGCCCTTAAGGTGATAAATACAACAAAATAAAATGATATGACCAAGACAGAAATTGTGGTATTTTTCTAAATATAATAATAAACGCAAATTCACTGTGTAATTATGTAACTTTTATTAGCAGCATCTGAAATGCAGCATCAACATTGAGAGTAACTCCTCTCTGCCCCTTAATGCTCTCTGGTCGCTATGGTAATGCGCAAATATTTCTTCCAAAATAAGACACACAACTACAACACAGGAAAAGACCCAGGGAAACCAAATTAACCATAAAAACCTCGAAAACCATAAATTTCACACCTGAGCCTCAACTCTCGCAGCCCGGTACCAAACGACTCACGGACCGGTACCGGTCCATGGCCCGGGGGTTGGGGACCGCTGCTTTACAGTAAAATAGCAAATGACAAAGTTCACAGGTCAGAGTTAAGTGTCAATCATATATATTTCACCTCTGTAATATTCTTGATATTTATAATTGTGTGATTTGTATATATTAGTGCTATTTGTAAACTTTGTAACATTTTGTATTATTAATTAGTTTAGTCTGTTACTGTTGCTGTCTTGGAGCAACTGTAACCAACATAATTTCCCTAGGGATTATTAAAGTAGTCAGATTCTAATGATTGTGAGGCCATATTTAGCAGGAGGCAGCCATTGCTTCTGAATAAGCTAGCTAAGCTAGCAAGGCCCCAAAAGCCTTCAAAAGTGAGTCAAACCCCAGAAAGACAAAGAAAAACGTGTCATACTGGATGAAAACACGAGTTTCTTTTTTTACAAGCAATGAGATTCGCACCTTGTATCTAACTTTGGTACAATATAAATAAAAAGGAACTGAATAGACCCCAAAGGTGGACTGACTGACAGATGACTAGATCAGCTGCTACTAGCTTACAGCTAGCGCAGACACAGAAAAGTATCAAAAGATTACAATAAAAGATGTCCGTGACATGTCCATTATATATGAAAAATAAAATTACAGACAGGCTGTTTTGGTTTTTCCAAAGCAGAAATAACAAAGTCAAAAATCTAAATTGGGTTAAATGTTAATAGGAGAAGTTAGGTAATCTAATACAGTGTAAAGAAGTATTATAGTTAAATTAAAAAAAACCAAACAGATGTGGTAACGAAGCCTGGGACTTGACTTTGGAAAAACAAAAACATATGTATTTAATTTGCTTTTTTGCTTGAGATGGGTGAGAGCATTGGTCTGAAGCAACAAAACAGCAGTGATCTAATTAGATTTTGAGGCTTGAGACAGGATGGCTCTACAGAAGAGGTCAGGGTAATTTGAAAGGATCTGATAAACCTTAGTGGGCCCGGCATGTTTCATGGCTGTCTGCCTTGTAGATTAAGATGCTCGCTGTTGAGAAGTTTGACCGATTTGTTTCCAAAAACAGTAGAGGAAACAACAACACATGTGTACAGGCAGACAGAGAGATTGACTGACTGATGATGATCGATGAATATTAATATGATCTATGGTAACCATGACAACAGGGCCTGCCACCAAGGAATTTTTACTGTATGGCCCCAGGATAGTAACATCATGAGCATCAACGCGGCACCGATTCCCGCACGGTTATTAATAATCCCCCAGAATGCCTCGGGGCAGGTTCCAGCCAGCTCGTTCTCCCAGCGTTTTGTCTCTCTGCTCTCTTTAATTTCAGACTCGAGTCCAAGCAGCTATGCTTTGCTCTCTCGTTACAACCCCCAGCCACTCACCTCAGACTGTCATGAATAATTAAAACCTTGTTCGACTGCTCGTGGTGACACGCTGCACACTGGGGAGATGAGCACTGATCCCTGTAAGCTCGTTCCAGTTTAGCAGACAATATCTGTCCGTGTGTTCATGTTTGGCTTTGGGGTGTGAGGGGCGCTGTATGCTCCCGTAAGAGCCTTAAGAAGGAAGTTAAGAGCAGTTAGGGTCTTAGATAACACACAGTTTAGGTTTCCACACTTTGTCATTTAGGAGAGGCAGGCACTTGAAAACCTTAGCGGGGAGCAAGTAGTCTTTATGGCACGGTGTGAATATATGGCACGTGCTCTTAACTTCCTGTAGGCCTGTGGAGTGGTCAAAGAAGACGACGTGGCACTGCTGCATGTCTTCCACCACTCAGTCAACACTTCTATCAGGCTTTGGTGTGTAAATTCACAGAAGAGGCGTTCAGATTATGTGCTAGATGTAACAGATTCACAGACTGGATGTGAAGGAGGAAAGAACAGGAAGGAAGGCTGCTGGGTCTGCCGCACTCTCTCCTCGTCAATTTCGAGATTTTTAAATATAGAAAAACGCACGCTGTACATCAGCGGGGGTCCAGAGTATGGTGTGGCATTATCGTCCTCCTTCCCCTTCATTAGCAGCTAAGCCTGTGATTATTGCTGAGCTGATTTTTGCTGCTATCGTCTATTTCAACTGAGGATTATTCAAGCTTTTGAATGTTTGGATATTTCAGTATAAACTCAGGCTTTGCCGCAGTAACCAGCGATTGACCCTGTTTCTGCTACTTCCTGCTAGAGTCCCATGAGCAGTGTTGCCACCTGTTCAGGGGTAACAGTGTGCGGGTATACTGCTGAGAGAACGATGAGGAAAAAGCTTTAAGGCTTTTAAAACTTGAGGCACAGAGGAAACTTTGCTGAGGGGGTGGTTGAAAAAGTAGAAATGTGCCACAAGTGTAAAGATAGTAATTTTCGTCTTTTCAATGAGATCAAGTCGTCACAAAGAGGACAGAGCTGCCAGTCAGTAAATCTATGCCTGTAATTGCTACAGTTTGCTGTTCTCTTTATTCTGTCGATTTTCTAGCTCCTGCTTTTGCTGTTTCTTTTTACTGTAATGTCTTATTTGCATTGTATAAACTTTGCAGTGGTTGACATATTAGCATAATTCCATGGGGGGATGCTCATCACTCGGTGGTAGGATACACTGTTAAGCTTAACTGCTGCAAAGCTTATTACAGCTCCTGTTTTGCTGTTCCTACTGACAACTGGGATCCTAATCCAGAATAAACTCCTGGGCAACAACCCCTAAATTCAAGTAATAAAGTCTTAGTCTCATAATATTCAGTATTTTTATGACTGTCATAAAGAAAGCACACTGTTGACCATGATTCCATCCTAGATATAACATCATGCTGCTGTATATTGATAGAGAGTAAATGTGTATCAGTCTCAAGCCGCAGACTTTGATGCTGAAAACAAAGCCAGTGTGCATGCGCCACTTCCCCACTTTCTTCCTTTTAAAAGGAAGTTTTTCACTCCCACTGTCAAAGCCTAAAGTTCTGCACGATTAAGGGTGTAGTTGTTGAGGGTACTATCAGCTAGGCATCATAAGGTGGAAATCCTGAACTGATTAGCAGAATGCTAATGTTTTATTCAGGACAAGTCCTTCCAGTGGCTCCAAATTCAATCAGTTGTTATATTAAATGCTATTTATGGCCTTTGACTTGAATATTTCCAGCCTCACACAAGAAGTCATTGAGCTAGTGTGTTGGTGCTTGTGTGTATTTCTGTCTTTTTAGTTATACTACTATCCTTCCCCAAACCCTGTACTTTAGTTATCTATGTTGCTAGAGAGACTTTTATATGTTAGCAATGCATAGCATATATTTGTGTCTCTACAATTCACATTGCTAGCCAAGGTAGCTAGCATTAGGTACCTTGGCTAGCGATGCTTTAAATCTAGAAATGTTAGAAATGTCCCATTACTTACTTCTTCACCCTCTCGTCCTAATGCAATCAAAAATATTTCAAAATACCAAGATGGCATCAGGTAAAAAAAAGAAAAAACACATTCAAGGCTTTAAAAATGTCCATATTTTATAAAAACCCATTTCCCAAAAAGTTGAAGGCGTCGTAAAATGTAATCGAAAACCGAAAGCATTGATTTTGCAAATGTCATAAAGCCATATTTTATTCATAACAGAACACAGAAAATATATAAAATGTTTAAACTGAGAAAATATACCATTAACTCATGTTATTTTGATGTCAGCAACACATCTTCAAAAAGTCTGTAAACTTCTGGGAACTGAGGAGGTCTTAAGTTTTGGTTCATGATACTCTAAATGATTTCAGTTGGTTATCAGTGTGGACTGCAGACAGGCTAGTTCAGTTAGCATCGTCTTGGTGAAATATACAAGGCCTTCTCTGAGAAAGCTGTCAACTGGCTGCAGCCGAGAATGCGGGTCGATCACCACACAGACCAACCAAAACACAGGGCTTAAATACACAGAGGGAGCAATCAGGGAATGGGAGACAGGAGGGAAACACAGCTGGAACAAATCAGGGCTAACGAGACAAGGGAAGCAAAATCAGATACATTAATATGAGACGCAGACTTTCAAAGTAAAACAGGAAACATAACACAGAGACACGGACAAGAGGATACAGCCGACAGGGGAGACAGCAACTCTGGAGCACAGACAGAAACCAGAAGACTAAAACTCTAACATAAACACACAGAGAACCTAAACTTAGAACAGTCCTGTAACGCATTAGACAAAGAAAGCTAGAATATAATCAAATAAACAAAATGAAAGAAGCAAACACACAAAACACTGGGTCGAGGCCCAGGCACCCTAACACCTGTAGATGATGAGCTATTCAAAGTCTTCTCAGTTTTATGTTGAGGAACGTTCTGAAATTGTTCCACAATTTGTAGATGAAAGGGTTTTTTTGCAAATTGATAAACCTCAGCTCGTCTTTATTTCTGGGAAAACTTCCCTGTTGCCATTTAACCAAATTAGTTGCAAAGCATTCTTCTCAGTTTAAACACTTGATATGTTTTCTATGTTCTACTGTGAATGAAAGATTGATAGATTTATGATTTTGTTTTTATTTATATTTTATTCAGTATTCCAGTATTTTGTAGGAAATGGGGTTCCTTCAGTACCATATGTTTAAAAACTGCTTTACAGTGAGACACTTTTTAAATGTCTATGGAAAAAAAAAATCAATATTTTTACACTAACAATCTTTCAGTTTTGTGTAATATGAAAAAAGTCAAATATATTTTACAGCTCCACACACTTTTGTGGAGAACTTCTGAAACTTTTATAGCTAATTTTAGTTTTCGACCTTCATTGTCACTGTTCTCACTCTCAGCAGCTTCTCTAGCAGGGAGCCATGATAACATCACTGTATGCCATTTGCCCAGCAGCAAACAGCAATAAGGTGAAAGTTAGTCACTAGCGGGGGAGCATAATTAGCAGATTAAGGGCCCGATCTTTTTCTCGGGACCTAGTGAAGACTGAATTAGAGCTAAGTGGATGGTGAATGCTGTAGTTTAATTTGCCGGATGGCCAGATGATGCAATGAACGTTTTGAGTTAAGAGTGCAACTCTTACCTTAGGATGAAAACGATCAGGTCGTTGTGGACACTATGCTGTATTTAGATTTTGTAATAATTCATGTAACCTGACTGATATTAATAGGGCCTTACTCGTCACTGAGCTCAGTGTTCTGTCAGGAGAGATCCAGTGGCGCTTTATCACACTGCTAACAGCTGTAACTGTGCTGCTGCTAAGCAGAATAGTACGGTTCAGCTTCTGTGCAGCTCAGGTCTCACTTCAGTTTCTTGCCTCGCAATATCAGGCAACAGCTGCAAGTTTCACAGAAAGCTTCCTCTTGGCGATAACCTGACTACAGTAACTTGTCAAGATGTAACATTTGCTCCACATCCTTCTCTTATGTCTGCAGGCTTGTCAGGTTCTCCTCCTCTGCAAAAACACAGCCACAAACACTGGGCGCATCCGCCTGAGACAAGACGCCACAATAAGAAATGCACTTTTATCTAATCTAAGCTCCATTTATAGTGGGAGCAGCCTATTTTTAATCAGGTTTAGGGGTTTCTTTTCCTCTCCGCTTGCGTGCGTGCTTCACTGCAGTTTGATGGCTAATCTGCCTGAATGTCTCTCCTCTGCCTCGCTGGGTTCCATGTGTTATATAACTGTTTTTTTCCAACTGACTCGTCTGCTTTACAAAGAAATGAGCTATGAATCTCCTCCAACTTTGCATCATCACGGCTGCGTCGCTGAATTATTTGCCAGCGGTTTCTGTCCCACCCGGCATGGGTAACTCGATCTTATGCAAATCGGGTTTAACAGATTCGTAGCTGTTATAAGAAAAAAGAAAATCACAGTGGAACAACTTTGAAGTGTCACAGTAATAACAGCTCTAGTTTTTCATCCTCATCGATGTGACACTGCTTTCCATCCGTGGTTCATTTTGCCTGAGGTCTGACGCTGATTAGTGTGAACATGGAAAAGTAGAAAAGCATCATATTGTTAAATATTGGATCAGATTCATCTGTGCCCTCAGCATCTAATCCTGATGCTTACATGCCATATACTGTAGTCTGCTCAGTGAACTAACTCAAACTCTCCATAGATACTGCTGATAATCTTTTACTCACTTTAGGCTGTGTTAAACAATTCATAGCCTGACAGCTTTTTCAGTGTCTTATCATCTGGATTACTGTAAACACACTACTGATATATTATCATCAGAACTAATCTCGAGAAAGCATTTCCTGTTTTTTTTTTTTTTTTTGTTTTTTTGTTTTTTAATCTTTATACCAAAGCTTCAGGACGCTCACGAGATAGTCCGCTATTGATAGATACGTATAAAGCTAAATGACTAGAATAATTAAATACATGGTAAATGGACTGGTACTTACATAGTGCTTTTCCACTCTAATAGATTGCCCAAAGCACTTTCTACTACAAATCTCACTCACCCTTTCATCAATTCTATCTGTGAAGCACCAAACTGTCACCTCATGGTGCTTTATATTGGAAGTTAAAGACAGAGAAATACGATTAGACGAGGAAGGGAAAGAAAAGTTATATTCCTGGTTAAAATTGTGCATTTTAACATAAGAGTCTGTTGAGTTTGACTTCATTTAGGAGCAAACCTCAAGTTGCCATTGGAGGAGCTGCAGTCAAGTTTGCATCATTCTGTTAATGTGCTCTCATTTTGAGAGAGGGGGTTTGAAGCTTTGTTGTTCTGTTGTGACCCTGTTTGCTCAGTGTGGGGAAGCACCAAACAGTTCTCTGTGCCATGACTATCATTGTCACTGTGGTTTAGTACATCCTCCATCATGATCATCATCTAGTTGCTAATTGTGTGATAAACTCATTTTGTACATTTTTATCAGAGCTGTTTTTGCTTGATTAGCTGCCTGCTGGAGCAGGAAACATGGCTGATTAGAGCAGTTAGTCTGAATCAAAACATTAATTTTGCTGGCTGCAAGCAATTACCCAGAAGAAGTTAAAATGCTTCTGTAGCACTGGGGGATTTTCTGTGAATACGTCAATTCAGAATGCGACCAAAGAGACAACCACCCCATCAGAGATTGGTGTAGCTTGTATGTTGGACTAGCACAACATCAGCCATAGACAGCACTAAAAAGTGAGCCTGAGCTCGCTTCTTGTGTTTTGAATCTTCTCTTCTTTTTCAGGACTACAGGCGTTCTTCCCTCTCACCTCTGGCCTGACTGACCCACCAGCCCATCACCATGAACTACCTTCGCCGGCGCCTGTCAGACAGCAGCTTTGTGGCCAACCTCCCCAACGGCTACATGATGGATCTGCAGAGGCCGACCCCGCCAGGCTCATCAACTTCTTCTCCTGCCTCCCCAGCCACAGAGAGGCGGCAGCCCCCGAGCGTCCCAAGCCAGCCTCAAGCCTCGGGCGTATCCTCTGGCTCAGCCTCTGGTCCGGCCTCAGGCTCAGGGAGCTTCCTCAGCTCCTTCTCCAGCGTGGTGAAGAGTGCACAGATGGCCCAGAATGTGGCGGCTGCCGCGCATGCTAAGTCAGCAGCGGCAGCGGCGGCTGCTGAAAGCGCCTCTGCAGGAGGTGTTCAGCCGGCCAAGCCTGTGATACGCAAGCCTAAGATCCTGCTGGTGATTGATGATCAGCACACAGACTGGTGAGCAGAAGCCTTTTAATGTAGTAGCACAAGTGTGGGTTTATATTTGAGCAGAAAACATTTCACATCACAGTGCTTGCTCTCTGAAGTCTGAAATGACTCATCTGAGATCACTTCAAGTTCCAGCAAATAATGAACTGAAGTGTGACTGATTTGTTTGTCAGAGTACTAGAACTCTTCCATGTCATTTACAGTCGTGCTTCCCTTAAAATTTCCACAGCGGATCACAAAAACCAATGAGCAGTTAAGTGGAAGTAACCTTCTTACTGCTGTATAAAGTGTAGTAGTATAAGTGGGACATGGCAAATTAAACTTAAGAGTGAACTTCTTTGATACATCACCAGACCTTCTAAAAGCAAGTCTACACCTTGAAGACATAAAATGTTCAGTGAGTTTACCCTGATATAAGGCTTCTTTACATTGACTGTTTGATTATTAAACTATAAATTAGCATGTTTTTAAAATGTATATAATTACAGAAAAGGTGTACATACTTTGTAAAACAGGACTGCTGTCATGGATGTAAGAGTGAAGCTGGACTAAGTTGGCATTAGAGTAAAATGAAGATAAGAAACAGCTAGCATAGCATTGCAAACTGACAAAATATAGTTTTTATTCATAAAGAAATACATAAATATAAATATATAAGTAAAATATAAAGTGACAATTTCTTGCCGTGTATTGTTTTTGTTGCTGTAGTTCATATAATTCAAGTAATTCTGAAAAGTGCTAGGCTAACTGTTTCTAATGTTTATGCTAAGTTAGGCTATCTACTTCTAGCTCCGGTTCCATACTTTTAATGCTATGATGTTAACAGTAGTACTAATCCGACACTCTTGTCTGGAAGCACGTAGGTGTATTTAGAAAAACATCTGTATTCCTTTAAGATGCTACTTTCAAAACATCTCATTGTCAGTAAGCTAATTAGCCACCAAAATCTTTAGCATCTAAAAAGAAGATATTGCTAAGATTAAAAAAAGGTCAACTTTGATAGCTTGTATTTCTCCTTCTACTCTCCTGCCAAATGGAAAACATTCTTGTGCTTCAGTTTGAATGAAGTGAGATGTGTTATTGTTTATGATAGATTTGTACGTCCTTGGTCTTAGCCGGCGTTTGCATTAGCGTTCTTTGCTGGAATTAAAATTGTCATGGTAACAAGGAAAAGGAACGATGGAATGTGACAGGAAAAAAAAGTGATTTAATCAGAAGAAATGAGCTCTTCTTTCGCTGACAGCCCATACATGAATTTTTGAAGCCGACTTCAGCTGCCTTTTACTCCCAACGCCGGAGGAATTGATTTCCTGAGCTGCAGTGAAGACACGCAGCAGCCAGTTTATCGTGTTTGTCTTACGGAATCAATAAACCACTCATCCATTTCATGAATTGTTATTCTGTTGCCTGACATTTGCTGGTAGACCGACCTCAGCTGGGCTGTTATTAGCCATTTCCAGCCGCTCAAGCTGCACCCACAGAATTAGTAGGGATCATTATGTGCGGAGGCAATCCTCTACTAGGAGATCAGGCAGGAGTCTAAAAATGATCCCTAAATTAAAGCGCCCCACTGACAGCCGTGTCAAAAGCACCAAGATTGCTCTCAATTTCCCTCAAAGCCGGGTGGCCTCTTTTCCTTAAGCTGCAATCCCAAGAGGACCCATTTCTTTTCACACCCTGGTGTTTTTGAAATGAGTCGTCAGGGGATCATCCACCCTCTGAGGCACAAAAGCTCACTCAGCCACTCAGATGGAGCATCCTCACTCTTTGAGAGAACAGCGGCTTTTTTTTTTTTTTTTAAATCACCAACTCTGTTAGTTAAATAAAGAGAGAAGAATGGAAGTTTTTTTTTTAAAGTGCGGTTGATTTATTGATTTTTTTTTTAGCTTTTGCAGCAACAGGAACATCTGAGCAATATAAAGCAATCCAGGGTAACGAAACCTTACCTTCAAATGAGATTTTAGTATTCAAATTTTGATCATATGAGTTAACTCTGTCAAAATAGCTTGCGGCACTGTTGTAGTGGGTTAGATTATGTGTGATGGATTGCAATTTTGAAGTCCAGGTGTCCATCTATGCTCCATAGTTTCGCTTTGCTTATTGTCATTTATTGGTTGCAGCTTTTATTCAAAGTTTGAGCTTTTTTCTGCACAGTTTGACACGACAGTGCTGAGTTTAGGGCCCACATTTTAAGCACAAGCAGGATTTCTGTGATGCCACAGCTTGCTTTGAAGCCTTAAGCAAAACAGCATAACACCTACACACGTGAGATGTAGAAACACATCATTTTTTAATCATTTCTTACATCTTTTTAAACATTGCAACAGACTGGCGACCTGGCCAGGAGACCTCACATACCCAGCCACCCTCAATTTGATAAAAGGGATTTACTTAAAGCTTCCAAGCAACATTTTAATAACACATTATTTTTTTAAATATTGGTAGGCGTGGGTTCTCTCCGGGTACTCCGGCTTCCTCCCACCGTCCAAAGACATGCAGCTTGTGGGGATAGGTTAATTGGATAATCCAAATTATCACTAGGTGTGAATGTGCGAATGAATGTGAGTGCGAATGGTTGTCTGTCCCTGTGTGTTGGCCCTGCGACAGACTGGCGACCTGTCCAGAGTGTACCCCGCCTCTCGCCCTATGACAGCTGGGATAGGCTCCAGCGCCCCCCGCGACCCTGAAAAGGACAAGCGGAAGCGAATGGATGGATGGATGGATGGTAGGCACTGCTTTATTTTTGGCACATTTTCTGCAATAACTTTTCAGAATTGTGCAATTTAAGTGCTCTGAGAGGAAACTGCATTTCTGTCTACTCTAGGATGTCTTCAGAGGTAGGAGACAAAGAGACTGTTCCTGTTGGTTATCAATGCAAATGTCCATGGATGTCACTTCACAGGGCAAAGAGTCTCGTTCAGTGTGAGGAAATAGAGCAGGAAAACATGATATTGCTTTTAACTGCTGAATTCAAAGCGTGTCAAGCTGCTGTTAAACGCTGTTAAATGTAGAACTGTTCCTGAGTTAACCACTGGGTGGCACTGTAGCTTACTTAAAGCCTCATAAACGGCTGCTTATCATTTCCCTTGACGCTTCAATGTTTCTATGTAGGAGTGATGAGCTTTGACCAGCAGATGGAGTTATCTGATAGACTATAAATTTTATCTGAAGCACTTCCTCTTGCAGTCTTGTAGCGTTTGAGCCTACAGATGTTCTCAGAGTATTAGTCTTTACATCATCACTTATCACTTTGATTTCATTTCAAACCAGTGTTATCTCTAGAGATGAAGGTCATGTCTTTTCCATTTAGATAACAGACTGAAAGCAGTAATTAATTAATATCCAATTCAAGAAGTTTTTTTTTTAGATTCACTTAACACTTTGGACTGTTATCACTGATGTCCATTGTTAGTGAATATACCTAAAATTGGCTCCAAAGCTGCCTGAACAACATCACATCCATGGAAACTGATACTGTTGTTGGACTAGTCGTGTCAAACATGAGGCCTGGGGGCCTGAATTGGCCAGGCAAAAACTCCAATTTGGGCCACTGGATGACTTTGGAAATGTGAAGGAAATTTTGGACTTTGGACCGACAGATCTTTCATTTACTGCAGCAGGATTTCTTCATTGTGTAGATGTACCTTTGAAATTGCATCTTTTTCTTATGATAAGATATCTCAGGGGTTAGTTAAACTTATTTACACTGAGAGAAAGGAGTTTCATCGATTAAGATCAAAGTGGGCTGCATGAGGCATGTAACATGAGCTTGACATCCCTGATTTGAAGCTTGAATTTGCTTGATGGATGTCCTGAGAGTAAAGACAACTGTTACTCATTCTGCAGGAGATTATAAATGTTCATCTCCAGCTCCTCTCTGGTATGTTTGCATGTTATCATTGACCAATGGCAGCTTTAAGAGTGTCAGTCATGGTGCTGCTGCTAACAATAAAACTGAACCAGCACTGAAGTGGTGACTGTGAATGTCCACAAGATCAGCTCAGGAGGTGGCTGTCGACTTGAGACTTGAGCCACTTCAGCCAGCAGTCGAACAGTTAACGCTCGACTCTCAGATGCAGATTGAGGGGGAAAAAATTTGGCTGCTCTTTTTGCAACATGTCTTCAACTAAACCTTGTCGCTGGATTTCATTTATAACCGTTGGGAAAGTGATGTATTGTGTGCTGCTTTGCTGTTGAAATCTTTAGGTTGCTCAAATGACAAAGTGAAGATAAGAGTTCCAATTGTGTTGGCGAGGTTTATGATTGGCTTTATGACCCTTTATTGACTCATGATGTACTCTTGATTTTTTTTAAGCCCCAGGAGTCCAATGGTCTTTCAACATCGCGTTCTAAATAGATGCAATGTGGTTTTCATGTATTTACATAGTAAAAATTGAGCTTATTCTATATATGGTCACAAGTTTAGACGCTAACGTAATGTTTTTTGCATGGAAGAAGTGCGATTGCTAAAAAAACACAACTTTAGCTCTTTGACAGACATTCAGCAGGTATATGGCCATCCATCCACTTTCCTTTGCTTACTCCATTTTCCAATTTCTGATGGGGGATTGCAAAATGATCCCAGGACAGTTTAGATGTGTAATATCTCCAGTAGACTGGGCCTACTTTAAAGTTTCCCTTCAGCTTGTTGTGCCTAGAAAACACCCCAGAGGTTTCTCAGTGAGACGTTATAACCAATTCAGTTGGTTTGGTCCAGACGCCCTAGGACAGGGGTGTCCAACTCCAGGCCTCGAGGGCCAGTGTCCTGCAGGTTTTAGATCTCACCCTGGGTCAACACACCTGAATCAAATGATTAGTTCATTACCTGGCCTCTGGAGAACTTCAAGACATGTTGAGGAGGTCATTTAGCCATTTAAACCAGCTGTGTTGGATCAAGGACACATCTAATACCTGCAGGACACCGGCCCTCGGGGCCTGGAGTTGGACACTCCTGTCCCAGGGAGAAAAAGGCTTTGTGGCCTTTTGGATCTGATATCTCATACCGTCTATCATAACCCAAAGCTCCTGGCCTTAGCTACAGGTTGGTATTG
The DNA here is from genome assembly GCF_963969265.1 of Rhamphochromis sp. 'chilingali'. Lineage (NCBI taxonomy): Eukaryota > Metazoa > Chordata > Actinopteri > Cichliformes > Cichlidae > Rhamphochromis > Rhamphochromis sp. 'chilingali'. The sequence goes on along the minus strand of NC_137934.1, from coordinate 3,109,695 downwards.
GCTGGAAAAATTGAAAGATTACATGTTTACTGGTGAAAATCCAAATAATTTTGTACTTGAGTGAAAATAGCTTTGGCTAGAAACCCAACTAAACACAACCAGCGCAGATTGTCAGGCTGCATGAAAAACGATGAATTCACTTGCAGATTTTCTTACTGAATTACTGCTGGACAGCGATGTGTTTATGTACAGTTGGGAAAAGGGGAACCGATTGCCCTGATCATCGGCCATCAATCTTTGAACCGAACTAAACAAAGTGACTGGGGCAGGCAAAGGAATATGTGATTTCCACAACAGCTGCTTTACTCTGCTGCCCGAACCTGATTGTTCTTGTTGGAAAACAAACAAACAAACAAAAAAATTCATTCATGTCATTCATCCAGCCCGTTTGTATACAATCATGTGGTCCATAAATGAAATGAAACTGTAGTTTTCATTGGGTTGTGCAGGAACATAGTGAAGCTATCTCTGAGTGTAGTAGGAACACCAGAACTTGTGCTGTGATTTCAGACAGGTTGCTCAATAGCTTGTCCAGTCTTTCTGAGCAGCCCTGACTCGAGAGCGCTGTGAACATATCGGGTGTCCGTTGATCTATCCTTTCCCCCCCGGGGCTGAATTTCCTCCTGGGCATTCCAGCAGAGAGGCTGGGGTCTCTGGGGAAACCCTGCTCTGTCCTGACAGACTTGGCCTCCAGCAATGACTCATGCACAATAGCAGTACACAGCACTGAGAGCATCACCGCAACCACCAACAATCCTTCCTTTTCTGCCTCTCCCGCTGCCTCTCTTTCAGGGTGACTCGTAAGACGACGGGCCAAGTAGCTGTCAGTCTGTTTGCTTTGTGTTCTGAATGATATGAGCATCTGATTGCTCAATTCAGCCCCACGCTGGCATACTGCTTACTTCTTCTAGAGTAGCCCAGTACTATTGACATCCCCTGGTCATCTCGAACCACATGAAGAAGATTTAAATTTTCTGTTTTGTCTGCAGAAGAAGCACAGAGGCCACACACTGGCACAAAAAAAGCTAAACATCCTCTCGCTGCATTTGTTAATCTATGCTTTGTCTCACAAAGAGTTCAGAAAGTGCAAAATGAATTCATTAGAAGGCCACTGGGTTTATAAAGCACTCAAAGGGTAAAGACAGTAATTTACTTTTGGAACGTTTAGTGCTAAAAGGTCCAGATAAAAACGTCCCAGACAGTTTGATTCATTTTATTTGATCACGTTTAGATACAGATTTCTGGGGAAAAAACCCTTTAAAGTGCGCACCTTACAAAACAGGCACGTTTATTTTGGAGAATTCTCTAAAAATTAACAACATGAGAAAAGAAGCGTGAAGTCGCTCACCTGCTTTCAGTCTCTGAGATTAGTAATCAGAGGCAAAGCCTCGCAGTCACTCCTTTATAAAAAAGACAAATACATTTACATTTTTTTCTGCATACACGGCAAAATGTGACCATCAGAACGTTTCTACTTTCAGCATCAGCTCTGGTACATAAACCTCACAGTAAATGCAGATGGCACACTTTCTGTGTTTCAACTTACTGGAGGCCACGACGGCCACTCCACTCGATTCAGTCAGTCTATGTCCCACCCTCAGCTATCGCCACCAGCTCTGGGTAGTGACCAAAAGAATGAGACGGCAGGTACAAGTGACAGAAATGACCTTCCTCCAAAGGATGTCTGGCTTCACCCTTAGAGAGAGGGTGATGGGGGCGATTATATGGGAGGGATTGCTGCCCCATCCACATCAAAAGTAGTCAGGTGAGATGCTTCCTCAGCCTCCTGGACGTCTACTAAGTGAAGTGTTTTGGGCATGAGGAAGCCCCGGGGCAGACCCATGACAATACTTGCAGGGTTACATCTCTGTGCTGGTTTAAGCTGCGTACATACTGGCAGCGATCGTTTTGCAGCTGCCAGCTGGTTGCTTGCAGACATTCCAGGCTCTGGTTGCCTAGGCGACCTTCTACTGTATTTACTAGCAGGTCAATTCAAGTTATTTATATACCGCCCAATCACAACAGTCACCTCAAGGTGCTTTATATTGTAAGATAGAGAGCCTTAGGGCTGCTCGATTATGGCAAAAATGATAATCACGATTATTTTCACTGAAATTGCGATCTCGATTATTTGACGATATTTATTTAACAATAACAATGTGTTGAATAATGACTTTAAAGATTGTCAAAAAATAATATAAAATAGTGTGCAAATACTGATAACAGTGCAAATGTTTGCAATATAAAAAATAAATGAAAAATGTAAACATCTATGTTTAGTGAACTTTGCAGTGTTGCTCTGTGGTGCAGCTACACTGTAGCAAAGTTTACACACTGTGTCTACTTGATCCACGTCTGACTCCGCGAACCCATAATGTTTCCACACCACTGAAGTTTTTTTTACCTCTCTTTTCAACCAACAGCAGTCACTCTCCTCTCCAAATAACTTCTGCTTAGCTTTCCAAGCTTCCCTCGGGTCCTCTTAATTGTTGTGACGCGTGTTCGAAATGCAGAGAGGTGCGCTTGATTTGCCACACGGAGCAGCGTGAGAGTAAAGCACGAGGGAGGGGCTAATAATCAGCTCAGTCATTTTTAATGATCGTTGAAAGCCCAGATCGTAATCGAGATTAAAATTCAATTAATTGAGCAGCCCTAGAGAGCCTACAATACAATATTGTAAAGGCTTACAGTAATATAGAGAAAATTCCAAAATTCAGTTGATCCTCTATGAGCAAGCACTTTGGCAACAGTGGGACAAAAAAACTCCATTTTAACAGGAAGAAACCTAGAGGGGAGCGAGGGAGGACAAAAGAGCCAGAGAGTAATGATAATAAATGATTAAATGCAGGTCATATGCCAATCAACAGTATTTTTCACTCTCATTGGTATCCTCAGTTGCTTGCCTATAAAGTTTGTTGCAGATCCCGCCCACTTTGCGTTGCCATCATTTATTTTTTATGAATGCCTTGGAAAAGCTGGAGAAGGTGTCCAGGGAGGGTCTTAGACTGTTGCTGCCACAACCTGCAGCCCAGTGGAGCTACAGTTACACTTCTATTACAGATTAAAAATGAGTGGTGAAGTGGAGTTGCGACTCACCAGTAATTGCCACAATCCAGCTGTTGATGACACATTAACAGGAGATTATGTGAGTTTGGTGCTTCAGTTATTTGTAGTGTTTTTTTCTGAGTTTATTACAAACCTGCTGCATAAAACAAAAACAGGATCCATCCATGATCTCAACATACAACAGAGCTGTATGTGTAGCTGTAACGTAAAATAATACCATCCATGCATCCATCCATCCACCCGCCCCCTTTGAGTCCAGGGGCCAGCACATTGAGAAGCCCAGACTTCCCTCACCAGTTCCACCTCTTCTAGCTTATCCCGGGGGACACAGAGTCAATTCCAGGCCAGCTGAGAGATATATTCTCTCCGGGGAGTCCGGGGCCTCCTCCCAGTAGGATATGTCCAAAATACCTCACCTAGGAAGCTTCCAGGAGGCGTACTAGTCAGATGCCCGAACCACCTGAATTGGCTCGTGGTGGAAGACCAGCGGCTCAGAGTCATTCTGGAATAACTGAGCTCGTCACCCTACCTCCAAGAGAGCCCAGCCATCCTTCGAAGGAAACTCATTTCCTCCAAGAATTACTTAGAATAAATTTCCCAGACACAGCAAAACAGTTGTATGAAGCGCTATCATCAAATGAAACCATGTACTTCACTTCAGAGAGGTCACAGTCTTTCAGCTGCAGTTTAATAAGTTTGTATGGGTGCATTTCCCACAAGGTGGCCTTTCAAATCATCAAAGTAACTTTCAAAAAAATAGCCACAAAGAAAACTCATTCCCTCAACGTCTGAATGAACTGTGAAGAACACAAACATATATGTAACCTATGTCTGAATGAAGAATGCTACTTTAATTTAAAGCCATTGTTCCTAGACTGACATTTTTGTTGAAGCACACATGGCTGATCATCTGTGCCCACTAAGATGGGTGTGGCCTTTGCTCTCTGATCATTCACCTGTTTGATACTTGATAGTGCTGATCACAGCGGATGTTCTTTCTGTGTGCAGAGAGGCACAATCTGATCTTGGCAGGCTTTTTCTAATCCAGATAACTTTTTATAGTTCCATTTTTATTTTTACTTCTAAAAAAGTTCACATAGCTGCCTTGGACATAGTGTTACAGCAGATGTGACGCTACTGACATCTATATTCTGCTGTCTCCAAGTGGCTAAAGAAATCACTATTTGCAGGTTTAAAGCTTAAGATATTGTGATGGTCTTGTTATGCATCCCTATTGCGCCTTTGTGGGAGTCCCTCCTACAGCGGATGTCTCCAGTGGCCCATGTTTGCCCTCGCCGCACACATGTGCACAATCGAATGGTGAAAACAACACCAGCTACAACCTTTTTTTTTTTTTTTTTTTTTTTTTTAAACGAGCTAAACCAGCACATTTTAAATTTTTATCTGCTTGTAAAAATATGAGGCCACTATAGAAAATCTCCTTTAAAAACAGAGCGGTATTAGCACATCATCAGCTCTGATGGAGTTCCTCCTAATAAAAGCAGCGATAACACATGCATGACTCATACGCCTTCTATGAGTGGTACACAAAAAGAAGTAACTTATTCTCATGGTTACAAAAATAAAAGAAGTCGTTAAGCCTCGTGGTGTTTATGTAGTGGGCGTATGCACGACCGAGGGATGGAAAGCCCAGGCCTCTGTGCAGCGCTTCTACATGTGATCACATCTAAAACACTCATTCAAACCCCAGAGCCCAGTGGTCTGTAAATGAAATTGATGTAAATTAAACCAGTGAATGAATATTGGAATTGTACAGCGCTTTGAGGGCCCTGAAAAGCGCTATATAAATGCAATCCATTAATATTATTATTATTATTATTATTATTAAATGTTTTGCAATACCTTAAACATATACCGGGCTTTTTTTGTTTTTGTTTGGGCCATTCAGCATGCCTCCCGCTCTGAGGCAGCGGTGGTCCTGACTGCCAGGGGGCATTGCCTGTCTAGTATGTAGGTCAGTCATGAAGAATCCCAGCTTCCACAATTACAGAGAATGAGACGGCTTGGGACCCAAAACTATCAAGCCCAACAGCTGGGAGATGTTAGGAAAAAAGATCCTCCTCAGTGACTGTAATGAACATTAATGAATGGAGCTAAAAGGACACATGTGGGCAGATGAAAAACAAAAGAAGGCGGACAGGCAGAAGAGGAAAGAGGCTTTCTGTTTGGTGGAAGAGAAAAAAAATGTTGCAAAAAGGGAAATGTGTTTCAGTCTGAGGAGGTTGGAAAGCCCGTCCCAGTAACAGAAGGCCTGTAGCATGTAGCCCAGATCCTCAGCTCCTCAAGGGTCCAGCCCGGAGCCTTTGACAGATTGTTCACTGTCCCACGTCTGAGAGTTCAGCAGCGTCACCTGCAGCTATAAAACAAAAACAATAACCAAAGATCTACGCTTAAGAAAGGAGAGCTGACTTATATCAGATAATGGTGCTCTTATTTTGAGTTGTGTATCGTTAAATACTTTAATAACTGTAAGGTTGTTGCAAATGATTGCGAGAAACCCCCTCTTCAGTTATATTCGCCATATATCATTACCCAACATGCACTGGGCAATTATGTATGCAAGACAAACTGGACGTATTTTTATTCACATTAATGTAGTCATAGATAAGTTGATACTATGAAAGTCTCAGTATACAATAAAACTAGAGCATGATGTTGTTGACACTGTGGCAGGTGTTGGGTCAGTCCACCAAATGAATAGACTGAAACAGCCGGATGGATGGAAACATATTCCAATTAGTTTTATAATTGACATGGACATAATGTGTAGACGCTTAGCTTTCATTTGCGGGTCTCCAGATTCAAATTGGATCAAAAGTTTGGGAGTTTCAGATCCTGAACATGTGCCACCCTCTTTTTAAAGGGACCAAATGTAATTGGATCAACTGACTCAAAGGCTATTTCATGGGTAGGTGTTCCTTTGTTATTATATGCCATTATCAATTAAACAGATAAAAGGTCTGGAGTTGATTTGAGGTGTGAAGATTTTTGTTGTGAAAAACATGCAGCTAAAGGAGCTCTCCACGCAGGTGAAATAAGTCGTCCTTAACCTGCAAAAAGAGAAAAAAAAAAAAACATCCAAGAAATGGCTAGAATAGCTGGATTGGCAAAATCTACACTTTGGTAAATCCTGAGACTCAAGGGAAGCGCTGGTGAACTCGGTGCAAAAAGACCTGGATGTCCACAGAAGAAAACAGCAGCGGATGATCAAAGCAGATAAACCCCCTCAGAACAGCCAACCAAGTGAACAACACTCTCCAGGAGTCTGCGTATTGATATCCAAATCTACAATAAAGAGAAGACTGCATGAAAGTAAATACAGAGGGTTCACTGGAAGGCACTCATAAGCCTCAAGAACAGAAAAAAGCCAGCACAGTTCTGCAAAAGCATTCTTTAGACAGATGAAAGCAAGACCTCTGTCAGAATGATGGCAAGTAAAAGTTTGGAGAAGGCAGCTCATGATCCAAAGGATACCACATCATTTGTAAAACATACCAGAGGTAGTGTGATGGTTTGGGCGTGCATGGCTGCCAGTGGCACTGGGACACGAGTGTTTACTGATGATGTGACACAAGACAGAAGCAGCCGAATGAACTCTGAAGCGTTCGGAGACAGACTGTCTGCTCAAATCCAGCTAAATGCAGCAAATTGATTGAGGAGTGTCTCATAATACAGAAGGACAGTGATCCTAGACATACAGCCAAAGCAACCCAGGAGTTTATTAAAGCAAAGCAGTGGAATATTCCAAGAAAGTCACCTGATCTCGACCCAGCATGCATTTCACTTGTTGAAGTCTAAACTTCAGACAGAAAGGCAAACAAACAGCAACTGAACGCCGCTGCAGTCAAAGCCTGCTCGAGCATTAAAAAGAAGGAAAGCCAGCGTCTGGTGATGTCCATGAGTTCAAGACTTCAGGCTGTCATTGCCGGCAAAGAGTTTTCAACCAAGTATTAGAAACGAACATTTTATTTTCAGTTATTACTTTCGGGCCCTGAAATAAAGGGATTGTGTTGAAAAATGTTTTAGTTCCTCACATGTTTCTCTTTTGTTTAACCCACTGGATTAAAGCTGGAAGTCAACGGCATCTTAGTTGTTTCATTTAAAATTCTTTGTGGTCATGTACAGAACCAAAATGAGAAAAAAGTTGTCTCTGTCCAAATGTATATGGGCCTAATTGTAGCTGCTCTGTGTCCTTTTTTAGGCTTTTTTAAAACTGTTTTTTTTTTTTTTACCGGTTTAGCCGTGCATTGTACATTCAAATTAACCAAAGAGAAAAAGTTCACGTTTCACTTTTCTGTACACAAACATCTTGAAATAGCTCACAGAAGCCACGTGCCTCTTGGTAAATCTAAATTCTGCAAGTCTGACAGGACAAAGTCTGATGGGATGTAAGATAACTCTTCTGGTAACTGGAACTTAATTGTGTCAGACCTGAAGGAAACTGCTGCACATCAGGACAAGATGATTCCTGTTTTTTTCCCGTGTGACTGTCACGTGACTTCTGAACTTAGTTTAGTGAGTAAGTGCTCAATATGTAGCAACCGCAGTGCAGTTTCACCTGCTCTACAAACTGCTGCCACAAACACATGAGAAAAAGCAACACGCAGCTACTCATTCATTGTGCTGCCTTTATTAAAAGCACTTTTTTTCACCCTTAGCCAAGGGATTGTGTTTACTTGAAGCCCCGCAAGGTCAGATTCTGTAATCATGGAAAATGTGAGTCATTATTTTGCCTACTTGCAAGGTATTTTGGAAGGTCTGTTGAAATTTCAGCCCTCTTTCTATCAAATAAACAAAGATATTTTAAGGTTGTTTTCACTGTTAGGAGTGTTTAGAGCACGTACATTATTCTGCAGGAGAGGAATCAGTGCATATGACCTATAGTAACAAATCATTTTGTGTTGGAATAGTGATTTATACCTTCTGAGTATCGGCTGAAATCAGAATTCCACTGTAGAAATGCCAAATGTGCATAATGCAAACAAAAGAAATCATCTGATATGGATCAAAAGCAAATCTATTATCATTTCTTTTACAAATTCTCTCTTTTATTTCATCTAGGGCCAAGTATTTCCGAGGGAAAAAGCTGAACGGGGAGTACGAGATCCGTGTCGAGCAGGTACAGTGTATTTAATAACGCTATTCTGCCTATTCATTATTTTAAAGTCATCATTGATAGCTATTGTGTTATGTACTCATTGATCCTTTAAACATAAATATTTTGCCTCTTAACAGCTTCGTACTGATTGCGCAGCAACATGTCACTAAAATATTTGTAATAAATGATATGAAATGATTTACAAAATGTTTGGTTTTTTATCTGTTCAAAACCAAAACTGTATAATAATGAATAATGCACACCAAGGTTATTGTCCATTTAATAAGAATGTAATAAATGTTGACAGACTATGGCAGTCCTGACGAGCTACATGTCGTCTTCCATTTAAAGTTTTTGTAAATCATCAGTTTGGCACTTTGGGACATGTGTGCAGTGGTCCCTTGTTTATCGCAGGAGTTACGTTCCAAAAATAACCTGCAACAGACGAAATCCGCGAAGTAGTCAGCTTAATTATTTTACAGTTATTATAGATATTTTAAGGCTATAAAAAAAACATTACACACTTTATGCACTTTTCTCAGACAGACATGAACATTTTCACACGTTTCTCTCTTGTTTAAACACTCGCAAAGTTCAAACCTTCGTAGAAAAATAAGTCCAGTATTATAAAATGAAACCTTTATTGTATTTTTCTTTCGAACATGAGGGTTTGAGGTCTTACTTTTCATGTTTTCTTCAAGCTAAAACTACACCGCTAGCTTAACGGCTAATTTAAGTTAATGAAGTTGTTCTTTGTCTTAATGGACACTTAAAATTTCTTCTCAGTCTTGAAATCTAAATGATAAGAATTTTTTTTTTTTTTAATTAACAGCGTATAACATTTAAGTGAATGCTTTAGTTGTTTAGGGGAAAAAACCTCCTAACGCTTCCACTCATGTGTCACCATATTCAATTATTCCTGTAAGGAAGAAAGCGTACGTTAATTCAGCACAGTTATGAAATTACCGCTTATATGTCTAGACATACGGTATTTACAGTGTGTAGATACCATCTAATTTACCTTAAAAAAGCTGTTCAGTTTGACATGTGCAAGCCATTGTTGAGACTGAAGCTGTCTTTGAAATGGAGTGGTGTGTTTTTATGTGAGAAGGGAAAGAAACCGCAGAAAGCTGGAACGCTGATTTTATAGCCTGTTTGCTTTACTCTCAACTGTTGTGGTCACATCCTCCTTCCAGGACGGCGTGGGAGCTGGAATGAATCAACACTTTCTTTTGAAAATCGATTTTTCTTTTTTTTTAATCTTGCGGCCTCATAATTATTGAACTCCAATAAAAATGCAGCTGATTTAATAATAAGCTCCCTTAAGAGAATAGTGAGGGTGAAGCGACGTATGAGCACCCCTCCACCCCCCACATAGCTCAGCTATAGCTTGAACTGACCTACTTGGATTTTGTTCGACCCTCTTTCCCAGAAGCCCCCTGCACTGACAAATACAAGTCGGTTGCTAATTGCCTTCAGCAGCCAGATTCTTCATCGGCTGTTTGGAGCCTCAGAATGATGGAAACACGATCTCTGTGTGAAAACTTTGCGACATGCTGCGATGAACCATTTTAGGGAACAACAATAAAAGCAGAGAGTCCCACTGCACTGGCTTCTGCTCTCTTGAATTCCACTGTTGTTGGCTTCTTATATAAATGTCCTTTCTTGAGTGACTTTGGGCTTTGGGGAGGCCAATCAATGTCTGATAGGTTTCCACTGTGTGCTTTTCTATCCAGGAATGTTTTTACACACTGCACTGGGAGTGTGTTTGGGATAATTGCTGTTGCCAGTCAAACACTTTCCAGATGATATTACTTGGCAGATAAGAAAAATCTAACTGCACTTTTCTGCTTTCATATTTCCATCCAGTGTGACAGTTTGGGAGCTGAAATGCAGTTCCACACCATGACAGAGCCTCCTCTGTGATCGACTGAAGGGCCAGATGCATCTCTTAAGTCTTTGTTGTATTTTTTTTTTGTCATTTTTGAAGAACATGACATTTAGATTATATTCAGTTGCTTCAGATTTAGTTTTTGGGGCCTGCCACTTCCTTTTTTGTCCTCCGCTTGTTCAGTTTTCCTCAATTTTCTTTAACAAAATGTACACCATGCCAAGATATGTCAAGTATTTAGCTAATAGCTCTTTGGGAATCACTTTGTTGGTGCAAAAATACTTTTTTATGCCTGTCAAACTGTGTTATCTTTGGCACTTTTACAACTAAAGAAATGGGAATAAATGGTGTGACGGGCTGCTAGTGACAAAGTGCCTAAAGATACAATTTAAATGAGCTCTTTGCTAATTTGTCTGCTTTGTATAGACACAGCACTGGTAAAAAAAAAAGGGGGCCAATGTTCAAAGTAAGAGCGGCTGCTCAAGACTGCATTGAAAAATTACAAGACAGTGTGGCTTTTCAGAAGCAAAACATAAAGAAATCAAGGGTGGCTCAAGATTTTTGCCCAGTACTGAAAATAGCCTCTTTGTTTTTTTCACCAGAGTTGAAAGATAGCTCAACATGAAGGCCGTTTAGGTGCTCCCTGAGCTGTTTTTTCTCTGTTATAATGTAATTACAAACTGCATGCCTTACATGGATGGACATTTAGTTTGCTAGTTGCCATGCATCATGTTCATGCTGGTTAAGCTTTCTAAAGCAATGCCAAACCTTCATAACTCTTCTCTGACTTGCTTGCTGCCATATAAGGTACCATCTTTAGACTCGCAGAGCACACACTCACCATAGCGTGTGATGGTGCACTAAAGGAGGCCGGATGCCAGTCCGAACTTGTCCGAAAGAGAACCAGGAGAGACTGGCTTTGATTCTCAGATGTGATCTCTCATTAAAGTGTGCTGCCTCTTATTTACACGACTCACTTCGAACTTCAGTTTAGTTGATGCTCACAGCCCCGTGTACACTGGCTAATCCCATTTTTCTTTTTTTAACCACTAAACAGATGCTTGTGGCAGTGCTGCTGGTGGCTTATTTGTGCTCCTAAGTTACTCATAAAACAAGCTTGAACCCATTGCTTTCTCACAAAATCATTACATGCAGCTTGTTCAGTAGTATTTCTTGATTCTGTTGGGGTTGAGGGTAACTGTAAGTCAGCATACCTTCTGGATTACAAACACACAAACAGTCCTGACTGCAGAGAGCCTGTTTCTGTGTAACTTCTTCACTGCACTCGGCAGTCATCGGGCTGGGAGTTGTAGATTTCTTTCTTTCATTGAAGCAGTTAGGCAGCACAGTGGCACCGTGGTTAGCACTGTTGCCGCACAGCAAGAAGGTCCTGAGTTCAATTCCACCATCAGGCCGGGGTCTTTCTGTGTGGAGTTTACATGTTCTCCCCGTGTTTGCGTGGGTTCCCTCCGGGTACTCCGGCTTCCTCCCACCGTCTAAAGACATGCAGCTTGTGGGGATAGGTTAATTGATTAATCCAAATTGCCCATAGGAGTGAATGTGAATGGTTGTCTGTCTCTGTGTGTTAGCCCTGCGACAGACTGGCGACCTTTCCAGGGTGTACCCTGCCTCAACAGACCCGGCCTTTCTGATGAGTTTGTTCAGTTTGTTTGCGTCCTTTGCTTGATGCCTCGCCCCCTGCACGCCGCAGCAAAGAAGATGGTGCTCGCAACAACAGACTGATAAAACATTTAGAGCAGCCAGCTGCATACATTGAAGTATCTGAGCTTTTGTAGAAAGTAAGTCCAGCTCAGACCCTTTTTGTAGGCAGCGTCAGTGTTAGCAGACCACTGCAGCCTGTGGTCCAGTTGATACTTATGTAAATGGTAAACTGCCTGTATTTGTATAGCGCTTTACTTAGTCCCTATGGACCCCAAAGCACTTTACACTACATCCACCCATTCACACACTGGTGATGGCAGCTACATTGTAGCCACAGCCACCCTGGGGCGCACTGACAGAGGCGAGGCTGCCAGACACTGGCGCCACCGGGCCCTCTGACCACCACCAGTAGGCAACGGGAAGTGTCTTGCCCAAGGACACAACGACCGAGACTGTCGGAGCTGGGCTCGAACCGGCAACCTTCTGATAACAAGACGAACTGCCAACTCTTGAGCCACGATCGCCCCAAATTTTATATTGTGAATATTTCAACATCAGTCCCACCAATGCAGACGGGGGAGGGTCGGGATCTGTTCCTGCCAAAGTCCTCCACCAGCTCCTTTGTTTTGGCCACATTTAGCTGCAGGTGATTCACCTCACACACCGATCAGTCAGTCCTCTGTACGCCTCTTCCTATCCCATCTCCATACTTCCAGTAATGGCTGTGTCATCAGAGAATTTCTGCAGGAGACGAGTTTCTTTGATGTACTTGAAGTCGGCTCTATAGATGATGAAGAGAAAAGGGGAGAGCACAGTTCCCTGCATTTCCATCCCAATCTTTAATCACTCTAACCTGTTGCACATCCTTAGTGTTCGGCCTCACGTACAACTCACTACAAACCATTTCCTTTGCAACCCCCCACTGAACATTAATGAAATTTGCTAAATACTAAAAGGGTAAAAACAGTTATGACAAAGGCTACATATCTACAGATTTCCCAGATATTTCTACCTCACTGTGGTCCTGTCTAACCAAGCAAGGCCCAAACAGGGAAACATCAGAAATCAATTATATCCCTAACATAACCCCGTCTTCTGACCTGCGTCTGTATTATATCCTTCATAGATGTTAACTTGAGGAGTTTTATCTCGCAGTAGGTGGCTGTAGATTATTCGACCCACTGACTCAGTCAATTTGTTATTTGAACACTTGCCTGCTGTTTTACATTTAGACTCAAGAGCTGTGTTCATTCAGACGAGTGGTACATTCCACAGATCTCTGGAGCTTGTGGGATATCCATCTCCTACAATGCCTTTTGTATGTGTCTGAAGGGTCTTGGATGTGTTGCAGCCTTGTGGCAGTGCCAAGTTCAAGACCTTCTTATTTAGTTTCTCGTGCACTGGCAGTTTTTTTTACCGTGCCTGTTTCACTTTTAGATATTTAGAAAATTCTGACAGTCTGCTGCAAGATTTTTGTAAAGTTCAACAGCTACAATCAATGTTGATCACAGACGTAATGACACCCAACAACAGGCTGGCAGACAAACTGCCTGTTTACTACCCACAACTCATAAACACTGTAATTTACACAATTGGACAGATTAAACAGAACTGAAGAGGTCTGTTGTTTGCAAAAGAACAAGAGGCACTTCTGTAGGGTTGCCGGCTCGTGTGGTTTGGGTCGCGCGGGGCAACATCTGCTGGGCAGGCATATGACCTCAGCGCCGTCCACGCTCCTTTCCGCTGCAGTCATGGCAGCTCACAGGCAGTTGGCTGTATGTTATCCGTACCATTTTTTGGCTCGTACTTGCCCATGACATAGGGCATGTGAGGAGAGCTTTCAGAAGACGGATGGTTTGGTGTGTAACTTGCTGCCTTCTGTTGCTCCGTTGCACTTAGCATCTGTCGTGAATTTCAGCCGTCAATGCCTCAGTGGATTATTTCACTGTTGCACAAGGTGGTAGCTATTAGCAACAAATACCTCTCTGTGGTGCATATGAATAGTCCACTGTACTTCAGGCTTCTCAATTGCATCAGCATGGGATTCAGCAGAGCTTATCGAGAACGACGAAAACATTAAACAAAGTATCTGCCCCGCAACTACTGCGTGTTCCCCATGTGCTGAGTCAAGTCACGCAGTTTTTTCTGACTGCAGCGTAAAACTGAACAGCTCGACCTCAAATAACAAAAACAGCGCATCACATGCCAGATAATGTGGGATTAATAAAACTGCTATATTTATGTAACGTTTTCTATTTAGAGTTGTTTTTAAACTAGGTGTCAGTTTGTCAATAAAAGAAGCAGTTTGGAGCAGAAAAACATCTATTTTGAGGTGAAAAGAAATCACACAATTGGAGCTAGGGGTAGTGAGAGGCAGTTTTTATTCACTGGCAGAAAACGAACTTAGAAACACAATACATGAGCACTAGAAACAAAACCAAAATCCAAACTGGGAAGGATGACCTCAACTGGGAGTTCATGACATAACCTGACAAAACATGACGACTGAGGAACACACAGCTAACACGGAGGACACGTGGGAAAAACACAGGGCTTAAATACATGCTGGCATAATCAGGGAATGGGAGACAAGAGGGAAACACAGCTGGGATAATGCACTCATGACGACACGCTGGGAAGCAGAACTGAAACCATAAACATGGGACCAGGACTACCAAAGTAAAACAGGAAACTGAGACAAAGCACCAAGATGCAGACTAGACACTAAGACGTGGAAACATAGAAACCTGAAGCACAGAGATGATACAAAACAGAAACCACAATCCAAGGACTGACGATGTAACATAAGCAGAAAACCATAAATCATAATGATAATCAGAACTATCAGTTCACCAAAAAACACAAAGCATTGGGTCTGTGACCAAGTACCGTGACAGTTACTGAGACTTCACCGCTTACGCTTAAGATGACAGTTCAGTTTGTCCTGGAGACTTGCGAACTTAAAGACCCAAAATTTCCATTGCACGTGTTACACTTCAAATAAATTCAGACAATTTCAGCTTTAATACTTCAACTAATCTCTGGTTTGCTCCTTCAGTCAAAACTGGAAATCATGAAATATTTTATGTAAAAAATTATCAAATGTTTTTACCTTCAAGAAAAAAAAAATTGTCGTTCTGGACATTTTTGCAAATCAAAGATTTAGGTGTAACGTGGCTGGTCTGTTTAAGTTGTTTTTGATTCAGGACCAAGCAAAATGCACCTTTACCCACCTGAAAGTTAATAACCTTCCTTAGTCCAGATCTAAAAATACCAACAAAGATTCCAGATGAGCTGCTGTCAGATGGTGTTTACTGTAAACAGTATCCATGGGTTAATGTAACTTGGCATAAGTTGACAGAGCGCACAAATAAATACTCCTTGTTGCCTTTCACCACAGCAGTGTTTGCCTAGTATGAGACTTTATCAGTCAGGAAGAGGCTGTATGTGATTCAAAGGCCAGTTAGACGTTAGCTGTGTGCTAAAAAGAAGAAAAGATCACAAGTTTGGATGACTGTGATGAAAGTAGCTGTGAGTAGAGGGAATGACAATGAAACTGAAAGTGCAGAAATTCAAACAAGCTTAAGTAAGCAAGATTTGTTGTTCTCAGCTTTGAGCCATAGTTAAACTTAATCGTAAATCAACTTTCTCCCAAACTGTGTTTCTGCTATAGCAGTTTGACTGCACACCATTCTTAATTCAGCCTGGATGCAGGTCAACAGATGAGAAGAATCAGTTCTGGAGGCAGTTGTCCTGTGTATCACTTCCTGTTTTCCTTTCCCAGGGCAAGAGCTGTTCCAAGGCAAGTGTCTGAATGTGGTACCGTGATGGTAACCATGGCACTGTGAAAAGCCTCCTGCCCTGGCTTCTGGGCCTGTGCCCTGTACCAGCTTCTTTATCCATTACTACCCAGTGACACTGGCTGTTAGCACTCCTTTTAAATGTAACCAGCCAATTGGAGATGGTGTGTAATTCTTGAAGCTTGCCAAAATGTTGCCCACTCTCTGGTTTTATCAGGTCGCCACACAAGCCACTGTAGGCCCTGGTGTTTGGGATGGGATTTGTTTAGAAGCAGCACGGTGCATTAGTGCGTACATGTGCATGGGAGTGTCACGCAGTCAGTGTGCATTTGGGTGTGTTGTGCATTTAGGAGCCTTTCTTGGCACGGCATATGCTGCAAAGCACACAGATGTTTCTTTTGGGAATGGGTATCAGTAAGAGGGGAGCTGAGAAAAGCACCAGAGCCAAATACATGTCCTTCAGGCACAGTGAGCAAGAGTGGCGCCTCGTTGTCCCTGAAATAAGATTATGGTATTTATTCGCCCCCTGCTCTTCCTCTGAGAGTGCAAAACAATAAATAAAAAGAGGTGGGTGTTTCTTTTTTTCCCTCCCTCTCGCTCTTGCCCCTCCAACCCCACCCAAAAAAACCTGAACAGTTTTGTTACTCAGCAAATTCTTTTTAAAGGAAGTTTACTCCCCCATACAAGGTTTACATGGGCCACAGAGCTATCCTATCCTGATAATAGTCCTTTTTATGTAGATGAAAGCCCGTGTGAGTCTCAATAAAGT
This sequence comes from Rhamphochromis sp. 'chilingali', assembly GCF_963969265.1. Taxonomy (NCBI): domain Eukaryota; kingdom Metazoa; phylum Chordata; class Actinopteri; order Cichliformes; family Cichlidae; genus Rhamphochromis; species Rhamphochromis sp. 'chilingali'. The sequence continues at coordinate 3,093,388 of NC_137934.1, read as the reverse complement.
TTGGCAAAGCCTCAGATGAAAAACACAGCTTGAGGATGTCCAGATACCAATTTGCTTAACTAGCAATGCAAGCTTATTTGTTTATTAAATTACGCAAATACTGGACTGAAAATGAGTGATGAATCCACATTTTACATTTTTTTTTGGTTAAAATCAGCTTTAATATGTAAGAGAAAGGTATAACCATCAAAACACAGTGGAGGCTGTCGTGGTTTTTGGCTGAATTCATCCAGTGATGATCTTATCAAAAGTGATGGAAGAATGAATGCAGGAAAATACTGCTCTGGAAAGCAACTGATTGGTAATAGCGTCACGTTTCGGTCTGACAGTGATTCCAAATCTAGTTCCAGTCCAGTAAAAGCAAACCCGGATAGAAAAAGACATAATGGGACACTACCAGTCATGGACTGGCCACCCCAGAGCCCGAACCTTAACATTATGTAGGCAGTGTGTGATCAAGCTTGTTAGAATTGTAAACTAAATCTGATATTTTTTTTTTATCTGTACTGTTGTCTGCCAACACCTAAGGGGGAATGTCTTAGGTGCTAAATGCCCAATTGTGTTTCTGTAATGTGTAATGAATTTGGGATTTTGTAAGAGTTCTACACTGGTAGAATAAAAGCAGTCTACCAGTGACACTGTGAATAAAGAAAAAAAATGGTTTGCTGACCATTCTTGCAGTTAACTACAACTTTCTCCAAGCTGTGAACTGTGACATACCTTAATGCAGATCTGTCAGACCAGCTGCAAAGGGTTTCTTGCATCTAACAAGTCCATGATTTAGACCGTCAGCCCTCGAGTCATAAACGTATTTGATTAGCTGAATGCCATATGTCATTAGCCATGTGCTGTACATGTGTTCTGGGATTTATTCCAAAGGCCAGATATCACTGTGGGAAGGTGTTTTTCACCCCATGAGTGTCCTTGGGAAACATTTGAATTGTAAAAATAAGAAGAATTTTCTTTTTCAGAATAATAATAATAGTATCTTCAAATGGTAAATGGCCTGTATTTGTATAGTGCTTTACTAGTCCCTAAGGACCCCAAAGCGCTTTACACAACCAGTCATCCACCCATTCACACACACATTCACACACTGGTGATGGCAGCTACATTGTAGCCACAGCCACCCTGGGGCGCACTGACAGAGGCTTCAGATGTAGCCCATTAGGTGTGCTACATTTTGATATGCTTTTTGGGTCCGGCTCTCCAGCCAAAAGCAGTGTTTTCAGTATCTCGTCCTCGTGGCGTAATCATGCAGCAGTTAAAGCAGAGCTGAGAACCAAACAAACGCTTGGCTCTCCGTTTGACACTTTTGTGAAATGGTTATGAAATGGTCGCTTGGTTATTATTTCATTTTTGCTCACCGAGCCACAGCCAAGCCACAGCTGGCTTGGGATTAGCACACCAGGAAATGCAGCCGTGTTTCCTGTGAAATGTGGCGCTCGAGAGTCGACCACGTCACTTCAGATTGACTTTTTGCTTTTCCACAGAGAGCAGGCTACTTGTTTAGGGCCCATTTAATCCACTACATGAGTGTCATGTCTCATACTTGAAACTGATGTGACGACTACCAAACGGCAGCGTTTCGTGTCTGAGGTCAACCGACTGCTGTTTAGTGTCCCTCCAGGGGCGTTCTGTACCTGCGGCAGATGGAAGTTTACAGTGACACAGCTTGACAGACTCTCCTCTGAGGGAAAGCAGAGAGCATGTTCAGAGTGAGGAATGAGGTCTGACAAACAGGCTGGAGCTGCATATTTAGGGTGTAGCTTTGGTTATATTACGCAGACATATTGTTTCTGCTGTATAATGCAATTCAATTCAACTCGTTATAACTGACTACAGTAGCTGTAGGGGCACCAATGACTGTAAATGTGTGTTGTGTTTTTTAAGTGGATATGATGTATTTGTACAAGAAGGTACAGCTGGAGAATTTTTAGCTAATCCTAGTTAGCATGAGTAATTCACGACACAAAGAGGTATTAATGTTGGCTAGCAAAGAACAGAAATTTATTTTTTTTGACAAACTTGCTCAGGAGGTAGAGAAAGTTATCTACGTACTGGAAGTTTGGTGTTTTGGTCTCTGGCTGTTCCAGTTTGTTTGCCAAAGTGTCTTTGGGTGAGATACTGAATGGCAATGCCTCAAGATACTCTGAGGCATTCATCGGAGAATTGGATGAATGAAGCATGTCGTGCACTCAGAGTGCTTTGCTTCGAGTGATCACGTAGAGTAGAAAAACTACATAAGAACTAGTCCATTTACTATTTAATTAGAGGATATGGGAATTCTTGGGGAGAACATGAGGCCCAAGTGGAGCTGAACCACAATTTGTGGTTGAATTTTAAGTCCTGGAGTTTGCCATATGGGTGAGTGCCACAGTTGACAGTAAAGGTCTAAGCATAACTTCATAACCATTCGTTTAATGGTTAGAGGTAGATATACACTCAGCAGTAACTTTAGTAGAAACTGGGTTGGATCCACTTTTGGGTTGGCAGAGATTCAATAAGATGCTGGAAACATCCTTCAGAGATGCTGCTCCATATGGACATGATACCATCACACAGTTGTTGCACACCCATGATTCAAATCTACTGTTCCACTCACGGTTGCTCTATTGGATTGAGATCTGATGACTGTGATGGTTATTTGAGTACAATTATTATTTTGAACTCTTTGTCGTGTTCATAAAACCACTTTAGGATGTTCTGAGCATCGTGACCTGGTGCATTGTCCTGCTTTAAGCAGCAGTCAGAAGATGGATATACTGTGGTCATAGAGGGAATGGCATGATTAGCAAAAATACTGAGATAAGCAGCGGCATTGAAACGATTCCGACTTGGTAGGAAGAGGCCCAAAGTGTGCCAAGAAAATATTTCCCACACCATTACACCACCAGCAGCCTGAGCTGTTGACTGAGCAAACAAGGCATGCTTTCATGTTGTTTATGCCAAATTCTGACCCCACCACAGATATTAGGTCACCAAGGTCTGGACCTCGGTAATTTCTCTTCCAAAACAAGACAATAAAACTGAGACAAATCAGTGTTCATTTGCCACATGACTTTTAATTTGAAAGTTTTATGAAGTCCTTGCCTGTCCTACAGTCCCTCTTACTGGGATGTATTGAGAAGGTTAGGTTGATAAATCACCCACAAGGAAGGATAATAGATTGATTTAGGAGCGATGGGCGAATCAGAGGCACAGTAGGGCCAGAGCCACTGAGTAAGGAACTTTTTCCTTTGTGCAGTTTTAATTTCAGTATTTACTTTCAGTATTATGCTATACGTATAGCTCACGTTTCTTTTTACTCCCACAAAAGAAGGAAGATGATAAAATATAGTTTTTTACAGCTTTCAAAATTTCTGGTTTTGATTATTTGCAACTCTAGGAGCCCGTCTCCTCTGAAGTGTAGCCTTTTCTGTTGGTTATTAGACGTGCTTCACCTTAAACATAAGATATTAGCAAAAACAAATTTGGACCTGATTGATTTCTAAACCTGAGCATGATGCTGAACGTGACCTCCACGCTCTAATCCAAAAGGCACATATGATGTTGTTTTCCCATTTTAGCAGGTTTGCCTGGGTTTTGTGTAAGTTCTGGTCTACAAAGAGTTTCTTTATGAGCTTTTCTTTGCCTGCATATGTGCTGAGATCATTCTCTAATGGTTGGAGCTTGTTTGGGGAAAGGAAGGTCTGATGTACCTCTGACCAGCATCACTGAATGGTGCAGTCAGAAGTATGCGCACACCCATTAATGATGTTATGGTATTCTGGCACACACTGGAGTAATTTCCTATTTCCTCATTGCTGTCTAGCTGCAACAAAGTTTCTTACTATTTTGCTCATTTTTTTTAGGAAACCTTGAGAAATCCTTTGCAGTAACTTGGTTATCAATCTGATAGAATTACTCTTACTCTACTCTGAAATTTGGTCCAAAGCAGTAAACATGAATAGATTTATGGGCTGTTGTGACAATCAGTACAAGGACATTTGAATCATCCCTCCCAATCGTGCACAAAGTCCATTCCCAGAAGTCAACTGTCGCCTTTCGTTCTGAGTATTTCTGGAAGTTTGACTGAGTCATTAGGTAGCCAGGCTACGGCCTTTCACAAGGCCCTCACTGTCCAGGAGGCCACTGACTGGGAATAACTCAATTAGCCTTCTCTCACCAGCTCACTTTGTCACTCTGTATTTTGCTCATTTCCATGAGAGTGCAGAAATGTAAAATGGAGGTGAAAGAGTGTGTTGTAGCACTATCTTGTTGATTTTTGGTACTTTTCACAAACAACATAAAGTCAAATTTGAATGCAGTCTAACGCAGTGTCCACATTTCTTCCAGCTTGCAGACACTGATTCAAAGGGACTGTGAAATGCTCTATGTTTGTGCATGTCGCTGTATGACCTTGACATGCCTTGTCTTCGTTACTCCTAGGCAGAGTTCTCAGAGATCAACTTGGCTTCCTACGTTAACTCGGGATGTATGGTGGACATGCAGGTCAATAAAGGTGGCACCAAAGTGATCAGGTAAGACACTCGAAGGGAAGTCGTTTGAGGCACTGGGCCATCCAATATATACTGTGCCACAGTGAGCCTGCACACTTCTTTTCTCTCAGTGCTGTTAAGCATGGCTCTGTGTTTCAACCCCCCTCCCCCGGCATGAGTGAGACTCTATAAAATCAATGCTTTAATGCGATTTAGCCTTTGAAAAAACTAAAAACGGCTTGCTTACTAATTTTTATCCTTGCAGGAAAATCTGTGTGACAGTGGAAAACTGTTTAATCTTTTCACTTTGGTCACAGTTTTCATGTGCGTTTGAGCTTTCTTTTATCTCTGGCTCTCACAGCGTCACCGTGAGGTTTTTCCACCCTGCAAATGCACGTTAAACAAGCAGGAGTTGTAGCTAAGTGACCGAATTAGAACTCGGGCAAAACTGACGGTTGCTATTAATCTACTTGTACTAGTTTTTTGCATAAATGTTTCTAAATAACATGTAGACCTCATGTTGCTTTTACTTCATGAAACCTTTCAGTACAGCTGTTGTGGGCTGATGATGGTGACAAGCTTGGACTCCACACAAGTCACGTCTTTGGTGTTTTTAGTGACGTACTGAGCAGTTGGGTCAAAAATGAAAATATTAGCAAACTTTTCATTCTTTAGCTCGCAAGAAGGGCTTCTCTTCCTGTAGTACTGGTTACATTTTAGGAAAACTTGCACACAATGATCAACGAATGGCTCTTGACCAAACGTTTTTGTTCGATGTCAAGGCCATTTTTGTTGTTTTATCGACCCTGTTCCAAGAATCACAAGAATGGGCTCCTAAAAGAGTCGGTCTGGATTATGATTAATTTCATAAATGAAATGTATGCTGTGAGATAACGTTGCCTCCAGTCTAAACCATTTCCACATGGGACAGGATTTAGTCTTAGTCTTAACTAACCTCTAGAGACCCATATACAAGGATAAATCCAACTTAATTTTAAGTTAAGATATTTTGCTCATGTAGGCGGTTCTATGATTGCCATGTTGATATTACACCTCTGTCTACTTATTGTTCTTCCGTTTTACGCCTTAGCTGTAAAAGCCTGATAGTGTATCCTTGTTTCCCTGGCGGGTAGGCGGGCAATGCGGACACATCGTTTTGAAAATGCAATAACTTCAGAACAAAGCAATGTGGAACTTTCAAGTTGACATAATAGGTGTGTACTAAAACTCTCAGAATCTTAGTGACCTCAACCTCAAGGTCAAGGTCAGAGGTCAAGTTTCCTATAAGTGTGGTAACTGCGATAACTCCAGAAGGAAGTCACCTAGGCTTTTGACATAGGTACCAGCAGTGGTACCTGAGGGGGTACCAGTAATTTCAGTTATTACTCTTCCTGGGTTTTAGCTTGGATGGCACTAATTGGCTAATCATTTGTCTTTCTTAGGCAATCATTGGAACAACCAATGAAGTGGTCTGAACCCAAGCAGTGCACTTTAGATGGTAGTTAAAAATGTTACTTTTCCAATGGACTTTTCAGCAGTTGGACTGCACTGTTTCCAATCCTAAGCAAAACAAACCAAAGCGTAGGTACTTCCTATTAGCTGCTAACATCCAGCTAATATTTAGCAGCAGTGGAGCAAAATGGGATTCGGAGGAGACAAAACAAAATGATAGTAATAACAAAAATGATATTAATAATAACTATCGTTGTGATACTGTAGCTATAGAAAATTTAAAAATGAAATAAAATAGTAGCAATAACTGTACGGTGTTAAAAATAAAAGAGAATCCTTAAATGTAACCTAAACTGTGCAAAATCATCCAAAAAGAACAATTACATGTGCGTATTATACACACAATATCGATGTTTTATTTTTAATTAGCAGCGTTACCATCTATGTTTGTTATCTCATTAAATTAATTTTCCTCTCGAAATATTTTTGCGTATGGGGAGTTATGGGAAGAAGTCTGACCATGTTACAAATCAAGTGAGAATAACTGCCGACCGAGAAGGCGAATGGTGCTGCTGTTACAATGCCACCTGTTGTCAGAGTTGACACTGAGGTTATTGTGGGGGTTGAATATTTTTCATGATGTTGCTGTAATGGTGGAGAAGCCAAATTGGTTACAGATGGTGTTACTCGCTCACAAACACTGACATTCACTGCCAGATTATTTGGGCTTAGCTTATCATTTATTATTCTGAATCTTATTCTTGTAACTCAAGAAGCCATTCTTAAGGAATGACTTCTTGACAGGGAAACTAAGATACGGAGAAGGCTGTGTCATGGCTTGGTGCTGTATATCAGCGAGTGGTGTTGGAAATTTTGTCAATTATGAATGCAGGAAAGTACTATCCACCACGGAAGTCGATTTACTAAGGAAAGAGTGATTGGCAGTGGCATGATAATGGCTCTAAACACACTGCCCGTGCAGAAAAATCATACCTGGATAGAAAAAGACACAGAGGAACAGAATCAGTCAAGGACCCGTCTCCCCAGAGCCGGGACCTCAATATTATTAATGCAGTGTGGGATCGTGTTGACCGAAAACGGAGCAAACTCCAAAGAAGAGCTTTGAATGACCCTCAAGAAGTCTGAAGAACTATTCCTGAAGCCTTTAAAGAAGATTTAAAGAAACAAAAAGAAAGCTAGCCTAAGAGAGTCCAGGCTGTGATACAAAATTTGACAAGCCAAATGTGGTGCCGAATATTGACTTTCAAGCTTGTTAGAATTGTACAAATCTGTAGATTTGTGCATATTTCAATACATTTCTGCACCTGTTTCCCATTTTGCAAAATAGAAAAAAGAGGGACAGCCCAAGGTTTTTGCACAGTCCGCTCTAAGCTGTAGAAGATGGACTTTACATGTTGGGCTTATGTGGTATAACAAGGCAAATCTGGCCTGATATATCCATGTGCATGAAAATAAAAGATATTAATCAGTTCACACATGGATTTATTTTGCTCTTCAGCTCTTTAATCTGTTTTTATCTCTTAAGAGATTCAAGTTTGATTTGATAGTTTACTATTTGAAGTGTGGTTATATTAGTTATATTTCATGGAAAAGAGACTGTATCTGAAAACAAAATGTTTGTCATCTGGTGAGTATGATTAGAGATTAGCAGGGCAGTCATGTAATCTTTCAACTGTCTTTATACTTTCAACTGGGAATGCAGTAAATATCAGTGCTGAGATGCATTTTAAATCTTAACATGAGTGATGAACACACACTTTTTGTTCATATGACCTCATCCATCCATATTCATTTGTTGACTCTAAAACAAGCTAGTAGTAAAACACTGTAGATTTAGATGTAATCGATTACATTTTATTGAGTTATTTACAGCTGTTTATAACTGTTTACAGTGAAACAGTGAAGCAAAATGGAGGGACGGAGGGAGGGTAAAGGGTATTGTGTAAGGAAAAAGGGTTGGGGGATAAAGGATCAAGGTGTGATGGGGATAAAATGGAGGAGATGTAGGATTCTGGTTTGCTGTCTCCTGAATCCTTCACACAGTGTTCTGGATGTGGTGGAGCAATGGGAGAGCTGGTGCTGGAGGATAGAGGCAGTTTCTGAGAGGGATGAGTTAGGGGACAGATGGAGGAAGGTGGAGAGGGGAAACTGTAGGAATCAAAGTTGCTTTCTCCACACTCCTCTGTGCCTCCTCCCTCTTTCATTGTCTTTCCTCTGCATTTTCCTCTTCCCTCCATCTCCCCCAAGTCTTTCTCTTCCTTTCTTCTCCTCCTCTCCTTCCTGCTCCTTTTCTAAAGTGCAAGCTGTTTGACAAAAAAAAATCACTAAGGATTCTGCATTAAAGTTTGAAACATTCTGAAACCGCTTTTGGGATCCAACAGAACATTATCGTGAAATCAAACGATCAGCTCAGGCTGCGCACCTGAAGCTGTTGGATCCTGCTGATGAAGAGTTTTGTGTCTTTTTCTGCCTCTCTTGCTTTTCCATCTCACTGATTCCCTTCATCCAGAAATTCTCAGAGAGAATGTTTCTCTCCTTCTCCTCCTTTTGGACTTTGGTTATGCAGGATTCCTCCTGACGAGCAACGTTATCTTGAAGAGCAGCACAGGCGTCGTTCCATTCTACTTCTTTTCTCGCGGTGGACGAGGTCAGTGTGTGCTTTCACCCGAGGTGTTGGTTTTTCGTGGACCTCGTCTTTTTGTGTGAGGTTGTTGTGGAGCTGTCTTACCTTTGTTTTATGCCCATCTTCTTGGATAGCGATCTTTTCTTTGGGAGAGCTGCGTCTCGTAGCTCTTGCACGGTTGCTGATTGCAGCAGCTGGTTTGTGGGTTGCTGCTGACTGAGTGCAGTGTTGTCTCAGCTGATGCTCGCTGTAAAAGGCAACACAAATGTGAACTAGGCCTAAAGCCTGAAAGCATAAATGTAGCTATTGCAAAAATCCAGCCTCATTCTTATCATTAGATACACATAAAAACACAATGTGTCTACTTATGTATGCACCACATTCACTCCAGCACGCCACACTTGGCTATAGGACCTGCTGTTATCCAAGGACAGCAGTTGTTGCTGCCAAATGGGATTCTTAGGCTTCTTATTTCCACACTTACACGGGTATTTTTTTAAATGTGGATTTTTCCAAGTTTGATTTGAAACACGAAAACTCAAGAAATGATCTCAAGTGATTTCAAGTTCATGGCAGAGCGACAGGTGGCGCTATAACGCACACTGTGAAGAAATGTTAGCCAATTAAAAACCTGCAAATGATAACATGCCGTGTAATGTGACATCACAAAAGGAGCTAAAGGCACCTTTGAAGTTGGGGAATTAAATCTCAATTTTCCATATCCTCATGTAAATGCAAGAATGGAAAATCTTCACCCTGTTAGATTTTCACAAGCGATTCAAAATCTGTTTATTTAGACTTTCCACGACACTTTTGCCACTGCACAAGCAAAGCAGGATAAGATGCACATTGGCTTTGACAAGATCCTTAACCAAGATCAAGATTTGGCAAGAAAGCGATGACGCCAACCTGGTGATTTAGCCGACTGAACCTTAGTGTCCAACAAATGCACGTGATTAGTCTTGGTGCTTTATGGACTTCCTGCCTAAACATAGGAAATGTTAAGAATGCCGGTCTGGTGTCACGGTGTGAGGACAACAACCCTCAACACTGATAAAACAAAGGAGATGATTGTGGACATGAGGAAGAAGAAGAGGCCTCACCAGCCGCTGTTTGTCCAGGAGTGTGAGGTGGAGAGGGTGAGCAGCTTTAGGTACCTGGGCATCCACATCAGCGAGGACCTCACCTGGACACTGAACACCACACAGCTGCCCTCTCTGCAGAGCATCTACCATCGCAGAGTCCAGAGGAGCGTCGCCTCCATCCTCAAAGACCCCACACACCCCCAACACGGACTGTTCACACTTCTGCCCTCCAGAGTGTGTGTGGAGTGTGAAACCCAGAACGTCCCGACTCAACAGCTCCTTCTTCCCCCCTGCTGTCAGACTCCTGAACAGCTGACCTACCTCAACTGCAATTTGCACATCAGACACTTTGCACACTAACTTCATTTTGCACATTAAGCTCCATCTACATCAACATTTGCAAACCACACTCGTCTTCCTTTACTTATTTTTGTACTTATTTATCTTCCATTATTTTTTATCCTTATTTCTCTTGTTCTTTGAACCCTCACCTAACTTGGCATTTGTGCATGGACAGCAAAGGAAAAACGTGCAACGTGGCACAAGCTGTACAGCCTACAGTAGAGCAGAGTGACACACCACAAGGTACAGTAGTTCTGGCATTTTATTCCCTGCTGCTCTGCTGTAGTCAGCCCTTTGGCTTCTCTGCTCTCTGCTGCCAAAACCTCCAGCCAGGCTGCTCGGCTCAAAGTGGGAACACTGGTCGCGGCAGCCAAAGTTTGATAAGCCAGGGAGCAGTGTTCCTCTCCTCTGCCATCTTCACAGAGCTCTGACTGTGGTTAATAAAGGCAGATGATTCATTAGTGGTGATTAATATTGGGCTATGGGGACGTTAACTGCTGGCGGTTGAGTATTTTATTGAGCTTGTTTTACTGTTGCACTCACTGGAAGTAGTTTGGGGCTGGAGCCAGATGCTTAAAATATAAATGTACAATTAGAGTGGACGTGGAGGACTGAGAAGCGTTGGCGTGTTCTCTGTAATGCAACACTGAACCGTCATCGTGGCGAGGATCACAGTTTTATAAAAATATATTTTACTAGTCTTGGAGGATCTAATTAATACTTCTGCACACATTATTATACCCTCGAGGACACTGATACTTACAGTAACACTAGATCTCACAAGTGAACCACTCCAAATGCCCTTTTACATAAAGTTCAGCAAATACATTTAGTAGATGATGAAATGGTGAGTATTATTAACCCACTTAGCTCCAGACAAAAGCAGCAGTTGTATGGACAGAATAGCAGCGACATTCAGAGTCCAACCAGAACCTCGTAGATTAGAAAGAGCAATTCAGAAGTTCCTCCATACTTAGTGATGTTAGCTGCAAAAAGACACAGGTGCTCAGCAACCTCGCTTTAATGTAGCACTATAACTGAGCTGTCCTCGTGGGTGCAGATTGGCAACATGTTGCAACCAATCTGTCTGTGTTTATAAAGGAGTGGGTTAGGGCTGTTCGATATAACGACATATATCGGATATGAAAACATCTATCGTTTCATATTATACCCTTTCGTTTGTTTCGTGGTGTTGCAAAATAAACTGTTTACGGCAATATGTTTTCATGGTTTGATGGTCACTGTAGCAGCTATATTCATTTCTTGAAGTTCCCTATTTCTCTTTTATGTATTTATTATTTATTACACTACAGCTGGACAAGCGAATGTTTTTATGTGTTGTCGTTAGCAACAACGACGGTAAACCCAGCGTGTGGCTCCGCTGTCCGCTTCTTTATTTTCCACATAAACCTTTCACAATAAAGCTGAAGATCGTGTTGAGATTTTTCAAAATAAACTGAAATGACATGCATTGTTCTCAAACACCAAATTTCAGAAGATGCATCAAACAAATTACCTCAAATAAAAACATGAAGTAACTATAAATGGCGGTTATAGTAACCACGTGGATGCAGGCACAGAGAATACCAGCATGGCCAGTGAAGATGACGCAGAGCCAGGTAGCTCCAAACAGAAGGACCAGTCAAAACAAACCGAGGACTTTATTCCTAAATGAGGTGCTACCTCTGTAGCATGGAATGAGAATAGAATAGAATAGAATTCAACTTTATTGTCATTGCACGTCACAAGTACAAGGCAACGAAATGCAGTTTGCATCCATCTAGAAGTGCTTTAGCCATAATATAGATATATTACAAAATATATATTAGCAATAACATAGATATATAGATATATTACAGAAATGGGTCTGTTATAGATATGAGGGTACAAAATATGGGTCTATTATGGGTATGTTACAATGTACACGGTATGAAGGTCTGTTATGAATCTGCTATAAGTATGTACAGGCTATGGACAGGATATAAATATTAAAACAAGTTATAAACAGTTGTAAACAGTTGTAGAATTATAATCATCTTATTTTACAGAATGATTGTCTATACAGCATTTACAGTAGTGCAGTTAAGTTCACCAGGATGTCTCAGAGTCCTCAGGAAGAAGAGGCGCTGGTGAGCCTTCTCGACCAGCTTGGAGCAGTTGGTCGTCCAGGTGAGATCCTCGGAGATGTGGACACCCAGGAACTTGAAGCTGCTCACACGCTCCACAGCCGTCCCTTTAATGTAGATGGGTGGATGGACAATGGTTTGGTTATGAAAAGTCTGACACGGACCAGAAAACTGTACTATGCAAGTTATGCCGCAAACCGGCCCCCACCACAGACTCAGACATGGCAAAATAAATGTCTCATCAGGATGTGAGATTTTGGTCATATCACACATCCCTAGAGTGATTAGTTATCTGCAAACCGTTGCTAGTCTGTCTGGGAGTGATTGCAGTCAGTCCAAGTTGGAATGCAATTCTTTGGAGATTGGCTGTCCTGTGCAGGCTACCAGAGGGTGTGGCTATTTCACGAGCAAAGAGGCGAGACGGGCATTTGGATAAAAGGTTGTCCTCTAAGCTAATGTTGGGCTCAAGTGTCCTAAAAATCACACTTTCCCTCTGAGAAGTTTGATTACATGCTGACTAGGGCTGGGCCATATTATACCGTTCACGGTAATACCGGTATAATGTTAGGCAACAATAGGAAAATGAAATATCGCGATAGAATATGAGTAAAACGCGCATGCGCAGTGCCTTTGTTTTCATACGCACATGGCCGATTGTTGAGTGAAACAGATGAACCAGAATTGGTTTGTAAAAATGGTGCAACTTCAGTGATGTGGAACTGGTCTGGTGTTTGTCCGTCAGATACACGACAAAGCACATTTTTTTGCAGAACATGCAAGCGGCCATCGTTATTGTCGTATTTGTCAGACTAAGATGCTCTTAAATCTGGGAGTAATCTGGGTCCTAAACTCCGTATACTTCAGTTCAAACGAACACTGCAGCATCACTGAGCGTTAAAAACTGTCTAAATTCTTTCATCTTTAATAAAACGATCAGCATTGCTGCTTTACCAGGTGTAACTATGAAGTTTAACTTCCAGGCATCCATTAAAACAAAATTTATTACATTTAACAGAGTTAGAAGTTAGCGGGAAGCTAGCGGAAGTTAGCTCGCTAGTTACCTAAGCATGATATAGCATGTTCTGACTGAGAGATTTCTGAAAAAAATCAAACGTACAGCTCTGCTATCACTTCCAACATAAATGAAGACAGGAAACTAAACAGCAGTGACGTTTGTAGGGTTACTGAAGTTGGGCTAGCTGGTATATAATGATGTGCTACGTGATCGCTAGCGACACAGCTATGTTAGCATAACATAAACAGTGAAGCTGGAGGACGAACACTAACACTTTTCCACTTATAAAAGTTAACGTGAAGGTTCTTCATGGTTAGAGACAAATGCAATCGCATGGCAGGGTGCTGTAAACGGACCAAACTTCAGTCAGGAGAACAACTGAGATAATCCATCCACAATACGAGGTTAGTCATTAATATACTGCAACAACATGGGAATAGAGCAGCTGCTAGAGAATTCAACATTAATGAACCAATGGTACAGAAGTGGAGGAAGCAAGAAGAATGAGTTTAATAAAGTTTGATTTATCTGACTGCTTTGTTTCGCTTGATGTGCGTTATAATCCCGTGCACCTTATGGTCCGAAAAATACGCACTGCACACTGCAGTTTAATGTTGCAAAGCACCTCTTTTTAACTTCAGTGGATATTATACATGGTTATGCTCAGGATATGTCAGCCCATTTCTACTGGAAATGCCTTTTGGTTAAACTTTCAGCAAGGAATTTGTATTTGCACTGTTACATTTTTATAAAGCTTTAATGTACATAAAAACCAGCTTCTTATTTAAGTGAAAATAAATGGAAGGTTTTCTTTTTGCGCTAGTAATGTTGTGGAGTTGTATTTTGTCTCGCATCAATTATATCGTTATCGCAAATTTTCAAATATATATCGTGATAAATATTTTTGGCCATATCGCCCTGCTCTAATGCTGACATTACATGAGAGTTCATTCACTGTGTCCCACTTCAAAGAAAGTTTCACTAACGCTGGCGAACAGCAGCAAAAACAGCAGCGCTTACCAAAAGAAAGGTTCTGGATATTCTCAACAACTCGCCTCAGTATCGCTGTCTTTGGTCAGAATTGAGCTTCACTGACTCACTGACTCTTTTCACAAAGTCTCCAGAGACATGGACACATGACTCTAAGGTAAACGGACTATGTACTCAAATTGGGAGGGGTAAGAAAACTGAATTCAGCTGCCGGCTACCAACCTAAAAGTTCACGTTTCTATTAATCATTATTCTTACCCATAAGCGTTGGTTTTTTTTGTTTTTTTTTTCAGGGATATAGTCCTTTAAAACAGTGGTCCCGAACCTTTTTTGCACCACGGACTGGCCATTAAAGTGTCGCGGATAAATACAACAAAATAAACGACTCACGGACCGGTACCGGGCCAATGTCTCAATGCATGCTCAATCATCCAGATAAGTAAATCCCATCATCCGGACGTAGCATTTTCAGTGGGAGAAACATTTCATCACTCATCCAAGTGACTCTTCAGAAAGTCGCTTCTGGTCACACCTCATTGCTGTGATTGGTCAAACTTTGCTCCGTTCAGCGGCCATTACACCAGACTTCAGGTGGTGATGCAGAGGTCTAGAAAACAGACTGACTTACGTTTTAATATTACTTAAAAATGTCCTGTGGAATCTTTTTGTAGATAAACACAAGTTCACACAAAAAAACCCCCAAACTGATCAATAACTCCACTATTTAAAATGAGCTTATTTAAAGGATGTAAAATATGCTATTGTTATTCGTCACCAAGAGCCCAGGTGAGGGCAGTCATGGGTAAATACACATACATACAAATGATCACGTTCTCGTTTGGGCCCAAATTGCAGTTCTGTCATTTTCTGTCAATGAAAAACCTAATTTTGGACGAACTGTCAGGGCTGGAGGTGATGCTCTGAATCGGTTTCAACATTAGATCCAGACTTCTCTTTAATTCTGCGCTGTTTTCACTCTCTGTCTCAAATGGCTGAATTGGCTCGTCACATTCCTCCCCATTCTCAACCCCACAGATGGACAGAGGGAGGGAGGCCGCCAGATTACATTAGCAGATCCTTGTCCTGTTTCTTTCCTTTTTTTTTTTACCCCCTCTTTTCATTTAATTTTCTATGCTGCGAGCTACCCGCCAAAGAAGGCCACCCCCGCTTTCCAAATCCCTTCTGCACATATAACAAGACTCTCCGCCTTTGGTTACCTCAGGTGACAATTTACAATTTAGACCACACAGAGGCTGTTCACACACGCACACACACACACACACATTGGCTAGCAAAGAATCCTTAGCATCCCGCCCCCCTTCTGCTGACCCCCTTAAAAACCCATTTTAATCAGGGAAGGAACTGTCTGCCCAGAGCAGCCTGAACACTTAATACCTCAAACAGGTTCATCTTGTTACCGAGCAAATAAATCCTGCTCACAGACACGCTGAGTTGAGACGTGGCTTTAGGAGGCCTGAGGGTGGTTTCTTTTGACTGCAGTGAAAGCATGCAGCGGCCGTGAGGCCCGATCCACCATCTCTGCTTTTGTAATATAGCCATGAATACAAATGGCCCCGCTAATTCACTCAAACTCCTAACAACGCTCATTTCCCCTCCTGCCAGAGGTCATTTGGCGCTGTGTTCCTCTCGCAGCTCCTTTTCCTCATTACATCTGCCTCCTGTGGGACTCTTTTTCCTAATCTTCAACAACTAAACATTCTCAAAATTGCGGCACGCTAAAGTTACTCCCACTCCTGTTTAGATTTAACACACGTGTGAAGTTTTATTTTTTTGTTGCTGGGCCCCGTTTCTTTTTTTGGGTTGTTTTCTGTGTGACCTCAGTGTCGTGTCAAGATCAGCCTCGGATTGCGAGCTCAGCTGGAGACAATCCAGACCTCTGGCAGCCCTGACAGCAACTTCCCAGGATCTGAGATGCTGCCAGGTCACTCTGGTGCCACCAGGCCTGGAGCCACGGCCGCAACCACAAGGAGTCCTAGAGTCAGACTGGGGGACCACAACAAGATGCTCGGCTACAGGGAGAGACGGGACACAGAGAGAAATAAGAGTTCTTCAGAGCCTTTGGATATGGTAGCGTCATGTGTTCTGTCCTTAGTAAAAATCCAGAACAGCAAACTGAATCAATTGTTTTAACTTCATAAAAGTGGCTTTATTAATTATTCAATCTCATCAGTGTTCAGGTTCACGTTTTTGCTTCTGCTGTTTCAAACTGTTTTTAGTTGAACATAGATTTTCTAAAACTCAGGAACCTTTTCTGTCTGTGCTGCACTCGAGTGCAGTGGGTCCTCTGAAATGTCCTGCAGCTACAGACGCCAACGAGCGCTGCGACACCAAACGGTAGAATTCTGCACAGAACATACATTTTATTATAAAATAATTTGTTTCATTGTATTGATCACTTAGAGCTTATTTAAATCATGCAATCTCTAACATGTTAAGCTAACGGTGTTTTTCAGCTATGAGCTAATTGGCTCGCAGAGCCGTCTCTGTGCTGGTTGAGACTGTATATAAAAGATGAACAGCAGCTGTGATACCTCTTACGCGCTGCTGTTTTGAACCTTTAGATTAGCGTTTTGGCTATTATTATTATTATTTTTATATATATATATATATATTTTTTTTTTTTTATATAATGACCAAACGTGACTATATTCTGATGAGGATGCAAACGTCGGGACCTCTGAGCTAATGCTGGCTAGTTTTGTTAGAACAATGCGCCTGCAGTCCACTGATTAAATGTGACGCTGATTTTAACTAGCGAAAAACAAAATGTACTCGCCAGGGAAACAGAAAAGCCAGCTCCAGTGGTTTCCAAAGTGTGGACCGGTGCCCCCTGATGGGACGCAAAAAGTACTGCAGGTGGGCCGCAGTGATACAAAAACTGAAATTCAGTTTTAAATTACTCACAATTATTTACATTCACAGATTTATATAAATGTAGTTATTTATGTAAAAAGCAAATTAAAACTGGTAATAGGAGGGGGTTAGTTTGTGATATCGCTCATTACTCCGACCTAAATTTACTGCTCTTGGTTGGGTCACTCATTCGCCTTAACACTTTGAATATGACTGGTAGCATTAGTGGTTTTTAGCCAGCACCCTGTGTTAGGTTCCCATTGACTTAAGGAAAAACTGCCTTAGTGTGTTCAGTCAAGTCAAGTGACAGAGAGCTATACCTCATGAAAAATGTAAAAGTTGTAAAGAAAAGCATCAGTCCTGTAGTTGTCTTGAAGTAGGAAATGTTCCCCATATATACACATAAAACGATTGTGGCCTGATTGAGAGTTTTTGCTCTGGAGTGCGTCCTCCTAACAGGAAAGCACAGACTTTCTCTAAGGTGCATTTCCCTCTGATGACAGGGAGCCAGCGCGGCACAATGCACCATTGTGTACGAGCGCTGTGCTGATCCTCGGTATGTACTGTTTGACATTTGTGGCATTCCCGCCGAGTTCTACCCCGATTATGCTTATCAATGAGAGACAGACTGATGGTGGAAGATAAGGCCCTCACCAGCTTTTGAAACAGCCGCAGGACCGTTTCGAGAACAAGTGTTCCCCACAATTCAGACATCCCTTTGGAGCCTATTAGAAGGTCAGAGATTCTGTATGATAAATGGATCTGGAGACCAAACGGCAGCATATTGTCCTGAGTTTTGAATACTTTCCTGCTCCAAGAATGCTGATGAAAACATCCTGTTGGCGCCGTTGTGCGGTACATTTTATGATGGGCTTACGTAACTGCCAGGCTCGATGTGTATTCACAGCCACTATAAAGTGTCCTGTTTTAAACATGTTTATCTGTGCTTTGAGGATTACCTGCCTTGTGCTATGACTCTTTCTGTCCTATAGAATTTGCACCTTTTCTCACTGGAGCAGTGAAAACGCAAACACAGCACAAGCTCATAGCGTTGGCTGTGTTTTTTGGGGGTTACTCATGAAACCGAAGCAGAGCAAATATTACTTTGGAGATGTTAGTCTGTCTGTGTGACAAATTAGTAATCACCCTTCATCTGGATCTATTTTCTGTCACCCGTTTCAAGGGGAAATATTTTACCGTTGGAGCAACCAAATGTTCCCGTGTTCCCCAGCTAGCTGTTGACCTGTGTTTAAAGGGTTGTGTGATGGATCTTACTCAGATCAGAGCTGTAACCATTTAACGAAATATTCAATTCAGATGTGGGTGAGTATTCAGATGCTGAAACTCATCCACAAAGCTGGGGGAAACTGCAGAGTCAGGCAGTTTTTCTCTGTGGGTTCGTCACTGGGAGTGGCTGCATTCACGAGCAAGGAGTCATGAGATGGAGATGTTGACTTAAAATAATGTGAGTAGCAGCTCCCAAACATTTTCTATGACTTATAATCAGCACATACTTTAGCTCATATTTGCACACAGCTCCTGTTGTGCAGTGACACCTCCCTGTTCTGGGGGCTTTTGTGAAGTGACTGTAAGAGTGACCTGTTGATACTGGACAAGTCACCAGTCTATACCAGGCGAACACACAGAAAGTGAGAAGACCTCAAACTCTCACATCCACAGCTAGAGCCAGATGAGAGTCAACAGTTAACCGTATCATTCTGTGGGAGGAGCACCTGCACAGACAGGTAGCAATAACATGCACGCGCCACACAGAACCACCCACTCGGTCCCTGTCTGGCTTACTTTACAAATCCTGTCTTATCTGTGGCCTTATGAATCCACACGGATCCTTTCTGTCCTCACCTCCTAATCTATATCTGTGCTCTTCCCCCATCTGAGCCTCTTATTAGCCTTTTATTGCACTGTAACCTATTCAAAGGCCACATTAGAATATCGCCTGTGAAGCAGTGAGTCTCAGGGCCCGAGGTATTCGCATCGTAAAACATAAACGTGCTGCTTCAGGGTTAATCCGTGGCTCGCAGGAAGCAGTACTTTAACAGGATGAGTCCAGGTGAAGACACACAAAAGCAAAGTTAATGGGTGACAAACTTCAGTGATGCTCTGCTGCTCCTGCCGTCATTAACTCTAGCCCAGTGAAATCCCACTGTGCTGAACGACCGCTGCGTCTGCCCGTTCTGTTATAATCAAGTAGTGTAATCAAGTAGGTTGTTTGAGGCTAATAAGGTGTTCTTTGATTAAACTGCTCGTGCACAGTTGTAACCAGGATGGAGTTTGCTTGGAACAGCACGTCCCGTGTTTAGGAAGCAGTCGAGTCTGGTCGGGTTCTGGGCTTCAATAAACAGCTCCATCCAGTATAAATAGCAGAGCCTTTGGTCTGTTGCCACTGCGGCCGAGCGCAGCAGCAGCAGGGAGGAACAGCTGTAGTCGCTCTGTCGCCGAGGACATATCACTCCTCAGCCATCCTGCCAGTCTTCTCTGTGCAGTCTAACATGAGCAGCGCTTGAGGACCACAGAGTCTGCTGGAGGGCCTTGCTGTAATTTCAGCCCTCTACCTACTGCACGCACCTGTGTCTGTAACTGCAGGTAATCCAGTGGCTTGCTGTGTACCTTTGTGTTCTGTTTTAATACGTTTAAGTATATGTCACAAGGGGAATGTGTCAAAAGGCGTCTCCCTTAGCAACAAAGAATTTTCCCACTCTGTAGTTTCCATCAGCTTTATATTGCCTCAATGTCTTTCATTGTTTTGGTTTTATATCCCACAACTTTGTTTGGGTTTAGTCTCACCGCTCTCATCAGCTTGGTTTCCACCTGCAGCGGGCTGATGCTTCCTGTCGGAGCATGTCAGATTTGGTACTAACCACGGAAACATGAGTGCGAGGATTTTACCAGTCTCAGTGTGTCGAATCTTTGTTTCAAAGCCACTGGAATCTCACAAGTATATACAATGTGTCATTTTACATTAGTGTCATTATGCACCAAGTTCTGGAAATGGGTCGGTGAGTCTCTCATGACCAATTTACTAAATATGGACACTTTGTGTGCAAGCCAGACGTCACTGTATGATTGAGATCAATTTTAGAGCCTGATCAAATTAATGGGCGGGGCTGATAAATTGGCTGTTTGCCTGTATGTCTGTATCGGCTTTTATAACGGCTGATAAATTAATGAATATTGGAAAAAGTAAAGAACAGGCGGGAGAAACACCCTTATGAATGTCGTTATGAATGTCGATGTTGCACAATTTGTCCACTAGAGGGCACCCTGCAGCATCCCGTATGGTTAGAACACTAAAACCTGATGTTCTGAGCAGAGTGCGGCACAGCGTAAACTATTCATCCGTAACTCGTTGTCATAATAAAACAAGATCTTCATTGCCAAAGTAAGGACTCAGAAATTCACATAACAAATGTTTATTTCCCATGTCCCAAAAAAAATATCCCCTAACATGTCAGATTTTCAAATGAGCAAATATTGGTCTTATAGTGGCCGGGCTCTAATAATTTTTACATCAATGTAGCAATTGGCAGGAACATTTGTTTAGAACTTTAAAGTTTCCAGGTAAATAAATAAATAAAAGTCAAACTGAATTCTCCTTGTCACTATGAAATGTGGGCTAGTTTAAAAGAGGCTTTCAGGTGGGTCATGGGGCACTTGGCTCTGATCCCAGAAAAGTGTCTAAAAAGGAAGGATTAGGCTGGGTTAATTGGATAGATGGTTCAAAAAGATTAGGTGCTGCAAGGAGCATTACTTTACCCCATCAGCTCGATGCACTGAACAACAGAGGGCCTGACTGTAAACACAGCGTCCAGATATAGTGTGTTAATAATGTGCCAACAGAGCTGTCAGCCTGCAAGGAGACACTATGCTGGAGATGTTTGCCCTCAGTGCTGTTAGGTTAGGTGTTAAACAGGAAGTTGATTGTTACATGGAGGAGTGGGTGGATGGTTACGATCTGCCAAAAGAGTCACATATACGTGTATATGTGTAGATGTATAGATAAAGAGAAGTACTGGACAAACTAAACTGGATCCTATAACGACACTAGATGAATATTTATCAAATACCATGATTACTTTTTTGTCCAACAGTTTTTGATACAGTTTACTTTTGGTGAAAAGGAAATCACTAAAGTCTGTAGATGTCTGGCACGTCTGGGTGCAAAAGCTTGCAAAGATTTCATGTTGATCAGTCAGACCAGGTATGCTGCTTCCTGCTTTTTCTGAACACTCAAGCCACACTATGTAGGCATTAAGGACATGTATAACACAACCACAGGCTAGAAGGAGCCCGGGATTGAACCACCAACCTTGCTTTACTTCTACCTATTGAGTCAAAGCTGCCTGGAATTCTTCGCTACTCTAACCCTCAACAGCCTAACTGTATGCTTAACCTTGACAACAGGCCCAGTCTGATGGTTCCTTTTCCATATCCGTCCTGCTGCAGGTCCTTCAAGCCAGACTTTGTTCTGATTCGCCAGCACGCCTACAGCATGATTCCCGGTGAGGACTTCAGGAATCTTGTCATCGGCCTCCATTTTGGCGGCGTCCCAAGCGTCAACTCCATCTTCTCCATATACAACTTCTGCAGCAAACCCTGGGTGGTAAGCGCTCCGTAACGGCTCTCTTTGCTATACTTTCACCCACACAAAGGTGTCGCAAAGTCCCTCCCTCGGCAGCTGCCTCCGACTGATTTATTTGTGCTAATAAATGGAGCTGCAACACCTGTGATTTGAGCTGGCCAGCAGAGCGGGCGGCCTCGGCCACCACGTGTTTTTAGTCACTTTGTGCTGAGAAAAGCTACAAAACTGCAGTGAAAAGTATGTAGATGCTTGGCTTTGAAAGAGGTCTTAAATTTAGGTTTAAAGCAGGAAATATGCAGCACAGTTTTGTTAAAGGTGCCATTCTTCACTATATATTTACAGTTCTGTTACTCATTCTACAAAGCACAAGTTAAAAAATGAGGTGGTTGATCACCAGTAAGGCACCTATCATGCTGTATGTGTTAACCAACTGCTGAATGCGACACGTTTAAAACAATGAACCGAAGCAGGTCTGAAGACAAATCTATTGGAAAGGAAATTCCAGCACCTCAAGAATAAATAACTCCAAGAAAGTATTACCTCGGGGTGTAAGCAAATGGATTATTGATTTTAGAAGAACAGGTGTTCAAACCCTCACACTAACAGGTGGGTCTAACTGTACCAGGCCACATTTTATAAACAAAAAAAAAAAAAAAACCCAAACAAACCTGGAGTTTCAGACGATCCATATCCTCTGCTCCTAAAAGTCGTTAACACGCATGAATCTTATAGAAGTTTCTGTTTGTCCTCCTTGAATAATGACGTCTTCCTGTCTTGTTTATTTCTGCTTGCAGTTTTCTCAAATGATTAAGCTGTACCGCTCCCTCGGCCCTGAGAAATTCCCCCTGAATGAACAAACTTTTTATCCCAACCACACACAGATGGTGAGTGCCCCGCAGATATTATTCTTTATTTCAACGGGGGGGGGGGGGGTCCACTCTCACGGATGTGCACAAAAATCACCCAAGACCTCCTGTGGAGCATTTTTCAGTAAGTCTTTATTATAAAAATATAAAACACAGAAATTAAGTCAAACATTTCTACAACCCCAACAAGGAAATATCCCCAACCCACATAATTCATAAATCAGTGTTTACACACAGACTGTACACAGCTTCCTTGATTGGATTTTTTTTCCTTTTGACTGATTTCTGTGTTAAGCAGATAGTATATTTACATAAACATGAACCACAGAAATAATGACACAGAAATGCCACAGCTGGAGGAAGAGCTCATTATGTATGGAGGTGAAGAACGATAAACTAAATACTGCTGAAAGATTCAGTCATAAAAAAAAAAAAAAAAAAAGAAAAAAAAAGTGAGCTCCCGGCTAACCTTCGCTCAAAATGCTGTTTAAAAAAAAAACAAAAAAAACAGAACCGAAAAACCCCCCCAAAAACAACAAATAAGAGAAAATATAGAATTTCGTAGAAATTAAAGGGATTTAAAAAAAAAAAAAAAAAAAAAAAAGTGACACAGATAACCAGAAATGGACCATAAATGAAACACAACCTAGTTAGCCTAGCTTCACATAGTCTGGAAATAGCACAGCTAGCATAACCATCTCAACATATGAAACATACACAGTAGTGTTTGAACGAATTTGAAACCACCGTAGTTTGTCCTTCCTCTCTACTATGCTATGCGAGGCAGTTTACAGTATCCTGCTTTAAGCTGCCATAAACTAGGCTAAATCACTGCCAAAAATAGATGCATAATTAGCACAAACATGTCAGAGTGATATCAGTATTCTTTTAGCAAACCAACAGTTTCTGTGCTTGGCGCTCTCTTAGCATAAATTACGAATGGGCTCTTCCTCTTTGTGAGGCCAGTCTGTGTCCGTTATTGGAATGGAATGAAGGGAAGTAAAAATAAGAGAAAACCCCAGACGGGAACAGGCGAACAAGAATGAATTTAGTGACAATATATTGTTACTTTCATTTATATATAATGTTCATCTCAAATAGTTAAATAAAAAAGATTGAATATACACTTACAAAATATGTCCTTCTCTGAAACCTCTGTTATAGTTTTAATTTTATCGGATTGGTAACGAGTACCAGCTTGGGGGGGTGGGGGGGATTATAATGAAGCCAAAAAAACCAAACTACCATAATAGTACCATAATGTTGAATTTGCTGATGCTGGTGCTTCATTTAATACACTGCAGTGAGTTCACGATATTATTTGGCCTGTTTTTCTTTTATGCACATATACCACATAGTATAACCCAATAAACATATAAATAAATGTAATAGAGGTTTCAGATGAGTTGATTTCTGTAGCTTATTTTATATACAGCAACAAATAAAATATCACCATCTCTGCAAGAAATCGGGCGCTTCCCCGCGCTGGCACTGTGTTACTTTTGTGAAGCAGTGCGCAACAGTCGCGTTAAAAACAGGAAGCAGACTTACTACCATTATAAAGACGTGTGTGACAGTTCAAACTGAACATAACCGATACTTCACTGTGAAATATTGTCCATTTCACAAAGGGGTTTGAAGCCAAAATAGACGTGTATCGTTAACATATATAATATGTTGGCGCTGTTTCGGCCATGTTCGGTATATTGATAGCAACAAGCTAGCTTTACTCAGCAAATTTACAAAGGATCATCTTCGTAGTATACTTCGTCTGACACCTCCTGGCTTTTGCTTTAGAGACTTCTCCTCGTTCAAATGATCCTGACACTAGCTACTAGCTAAACTGCAGGTTGCTAATTGAAGCCAATGATACTGATGCTGTAAATAATACTTATGATTAAATCTTTTCAGAAGCTCTCAGTAGGTTGAGCGAGGTCTTACACTTTTTATTGGCCCTTTCTGTCTTTGTCACCGATGTCAACTTGGTGCAAAGGACGGAGTTTGTAGTACAAGGAAAAAGGAGCCACAGGACAAGCTGTACAAATAAAGGGAGGGTGGGGGGTATTATTTTCTATCAGAAGTGCTACAAACAGGCACTGTAATAGATTTGCTCTTTTTTTTCCTTTAAAAAAGGGGGACATCACCCAGGCAGGTGAGCTCGAACAGTCCTGTAATACTCTAAACGTGACCAGGGATGGGACGGAGTTTGGGAGGCGGCAGCGAGTTTCAGTCAGAGGGCGTTTGTGTTCAGGGGTCAGTGGCATTGATGGTGGTTTTATCACGGGTGGTCATGCCTCGGTACCAGCTGCAGTAGCCCTCCTTCTGCTGGATGCAGGCGTAGTGCCGGGACTGGTAGCCGGGATAACCGAAGTGGGACAGCATGTCCGTCCATAAGCACTCGTTCTTGGAGGTCACGAAGCAGGGCAGGTAGTGGCAGGGCTTAATCTACAGAGAAAGGAGAAAAACCCGAGATGAAGCCTGACAAGCACTATCCCATGATTTGGCATGTTGCTAGAACATACATGATACTGAGTTATAACAGCTTTTTATTAGTGCTGTCAGCGTTAACCTCGTTAAAATGACGTTAACGCCATAACCACATTAACGCGGCAAATCTCCGTTAGCAAGTTAACGCGGATGGCCCCGTGCGTGGGGCTGCACGGCATCAATGCGTTCGCGCGGTTAGCACGTTAATAAGTTAACGCCGTCATTTTAACGCTGACAGCACTACTTTTTATATTATAACTAAATATCATACCATAGCGCTAATTAGCTTAGCACTTATTAGCTTTGAAAGAAGAGGTTAAAAATGGCGGAAAATGGTTACACTAGTTGAGCTTGGATCTGGCTTCCTAGGTAGCATAGCAAAAAGACAAATAAGCAGATTTTGGCAGTATGAAAGATGTTCCCTGAATACTTAAACAATTTACCGACTGCGTTTTCTCAAATCCTAAAGTACTTTGAATTTACAGTATTTAGGTTTATTTATGGTTCATTATGAATTAGCTTAATGAGTGCTAAGAAACATAGCTTGGATCTTCAAAAACACTTGACATGAAATACATGCTTGGTGAAACAAGCAAAACATGCATCTTTGCTCTACTGCCTTTCAGCGTTTGCTTTCAGGGATTTACTGCAGAAGATTTATTGATCTGATGGGACTGGGGGAAAAAATGGCAGCTCTCTAAATAACTAAGCTCAAACCCAGTAAGTCTACACTGGCACGTGCTGCTTTGTGCGACGGAACGTTGACATCTTCCTGAAGCAGCGAGAGTTTTTTGTAGTTTGTCAAGGATTCAGTTCGATGTTAGCCTTTCGTGCGTCACCACTCCAGGTGCTCACACAAAAAGCAGCTTCACAGATGAATATACAGCCTGAAGTGACAGGAAGATTCACATAACTAACCGAGTCGTCACACTTATCTGGATATGAATTCAGCAGCAAATTCAATTAGTACATTAAAGGCCACGTTTGCCATTTTTGGCTGCTTTTGTTACTCAGGCCAAGAAAGTTCATCCTCCGTGGCTCAGAGATGTCTGACATAACTTCTCAGTTCGAGTGCTTCTAACGATCTGTAGAGAGTAATAAAACTGCCACGACATGCTTCTTCGCGCTCCAGTGCCGTAAGTCCTCATTTGTGAAGGAATGCGAAGGACAGAGGAGCTGTTTTTTAAAACCGTGCAGTGATTTCTGTGTCTGCTTTGCGCTTAAGGGCCGTCACCATGACGCCTCAGCTGATTGATTGCCTCCTTCGATTGCCTCTGGGCTGCTGCCACGTACAATCTGAGCACAGTTTACTTGCTTTGGCCCGTATTGGGAACAAACAGGTCTCCCTGCTAATCCACTTATACTGATAGGGGCCCGGCGCGTTAGCAGATGTCCGCGGCGCCGCTGTACAGTAGGATGTTTATGAGGCGTTTCGGCAGCTGCGCAGCAGCAAGCTACATGTGTGAGTCACATGAAATGGGAGGCTTGAGCTGATTCCAGACCTGTTACTTAATTCCCTGTGACAGTAGTAAAACTTGTTTTTTTTCTCCATTTCTATCCCAGCTAAACATCCGTGATGAATAATAGTGGGAATTAGACACTTAAAAAGGAGCTCATATTTCAGTCTTGATAAAAAATAATCCGTTCAATGGCTTGCAGTAGAATTAATGATTGATTTGATTCTTCACACAGAGCCACCATAACTAAGTATACACATCCTTCCTCCTGTACTGTTTAAATCCTGTTATATTAATCAACTTTATAAGTGGTCATCCAGCAGGATAACATTTGGTTGCCTTTGCAAAAATGAGCAGCAGTAAGCTCCTCTTGAGCCTCGTCTTTCCTCATCTATCATATCCTTGTTGGGACAAAGGTTGCCTGTTGACACTCACCCTGCAGTTGCAGCCCAGCTGGTAGCGATGGTTGATGCCTTTCTTCTGCGCCAGCGAGAGGCGCTCCCACCGCTCGTTCAGGTTGCACAGCCCCGTGTAAACCTTGCCGTCGTAGACTCGTCCTGTGGAAGCACAGGATATTTGGATGTCACTCTTAGATTGTGTTCTCACCTCTGTATAAAACGATGTTTAAGTACCTCTTAGTCTTTAAAACGGACTCTGGAGTCATGCAAACAGATGTGAGGATTTGGCGTTTTTCTTTGCCAGACACACACATGACAAACTGAATCTTCGACTTTGGACGAACCAACAGAACGACATTATCGACCTAATTCACAGAAATTTTAATATTTTCCAAGGCCTTAAGGGGCGTATTTACTTTGCTCTCTCTGGCGCCCAATAAAAGCATCTGTACTTGATTAATGTGTAAAGACCCACACATTAATCCCGACTCAGGTCACAATGCATGCATGCCACTTATTTTGTAATCGTTTCAATATAACACAGGATACTGTAGTCCCATCACTCAACCAGTCCAACTTATTTGCCCATGGTAAGACAATATCATACAGTAAGCCCATATTAAACCAGCACCTCTATTTCTGGATATCCAAATGTCAGCAGACATCTATTTTTAGTGCTGGACCATTTGCACCTTACGGACTCCCGAGACAGGTGCACAATGGCACACTGCATGTGCTCGGGAACGTTTCGATGTCATCAGTGTTGTCACCTCATGGGAATGTGACAGCTCACAAATATGTGCATCTTCGACCCCCAGTGCACCTCCCAATCGGCCTGCATCGTTGCACTGGGATTACTGGAGTCGCTTGCGGGTTTATTACATGGTGCAGAGTGTGCGACACGCACCTAAAATACCAATCGGGGTCAGCGCCCTTATGCTTGATCAAAAGAGATTTTTGCAGCTCACGCTGGAGGCCTCGGTGTGTTTAAATTGTTCTTAATACAATCCTAATTATATGGAGTTCTTTCTATAGATGCCCTGGCAGGAGCGAAAGACACTGATGTCCCCTCGCACCCGGACTGGGTAAACATAGCAGTCACTGCCCAGCAACGCCAGCTCGTTGGCTTGCACTGTGCGGTGCAGTTAGAGTATTTACAGGTCGGGACTTAGCGACAGTTATATACACCAAGCACAGCAGGGTCCAAAGTAAACTGCACCTCTGTTAGAAATAGCAACTCATAAAGTGCTTCTGCTGGAAAATGCCAGTCGCTTCCTGCTGGCTGCTAATTACGAGTTGTGTGTGTGAGAGGAAAAAACAAAACAAAACTGCAGTTTCTAGACGGCGAAGCTAAGGGAAATGAGTTTTAAGAGGGCCATTCCTTTGCCACCTTGCACGGTGGCAAACAGTAGGTTGTAATTAGTGGGAAACTTTGTGTGACAGGACAAACCAAGAAATCCTTGGGGAGGAGAAGTGTGTGTATCTTGCAGTGATGCTGGCTGGAAGGCCTCTGAATGTTTTCAGCACCCATTTGGTGATAAAATGGATTCAGTTTGGATTTAATCATGCCACAAGCTCAAAAAAGGATATATTGAGAAAGAGTGTTGCTAACAGTTACACGTCCTCTGAGACTGTCACATACAAGCAGTCGCTAAGTTTATGTTATTACGAAACAGACCGCGAGTGGTCAGTTATAACTTTCTCTGGTGCTATCACAAATGATTACCTGAAGCCATTTATCAGAAATGCCAAAGGCAGTAAAATCAAATAAAAACAGTTATTTTGGACAATCAAAGACCTTCACAATGAGGATATTTTGTAGAAGCAACTTTCAGCTCTTATCCCACCTCCATACCCTTTAAAAGGCCTGTTTGATGTTTGATGGCTGAGAGTTAAGTCAGAATTAGGTGCCAGTTACACTCGGGGTAAAGCTTTGGCACTTAGCTGTGAACATTCAACTCGGGGGAGGAGTCTTTGGAATGCACCAATTAATCTCCTCATGAAGACTCTGAGCCCCTCCCCCTACACACAGAGTGGAGCAGCCACTCCAGAATGCTTTTTAACCGAAAACTAATTTTAACCAAAACTTAATCATTGCTTGTTCCACTTACATTAAACTCGGCACTAAAAATGACTCTGAGGAGCAGACAGCCATCGAGCAAAGCTGGATAGCTTAGCTTAGAGTTTCCTTCATATAATTTGATTACGGTGACATTTTCTCCCTTAGCACAGTTTCTGTAAACGTTGCATAGCCTCGCTTTGAGAGGGTTTCTCACACTTAACGTTGATTATTTCAACAGTCTGAGTAAAAATCAGTCAGAGCAACGCTCAAAACCACGGCTCACCTGTGATCAGGTACTGGTATTTGTTGATGTCAAACTTCACACCGCACAAACTCTCCGAGGCGTCTGTGTAAATGTGCTGCACATGCTGGACTTTTTCAAATCCTTTGTACATCTGTAAGACATGAGAATCAAACATGGAATTACACCCCCATGCTCTTTAAAAATAGGAAAGTGTAATGTTTCTGCACCATGGCACTCCATCTCTTCCTCAACCTCCACATATAAATAATGACGAATGGAAACAGCACACTGGCTTTATCAGATGACATTTCTTAAGGAGCGCCTCAGGGGAGAAGGAGTATTTGGCTCTGCCCTCAACCTAATCATAGATAACATAGCTACGTTGTGTAATATGCTTTCACTTTGATGGCGTTTTGGCAAGGTCACTGCTAAAATCCAGTCCTTCCATTCAGCTCAGTCATGTAGAGCCCGAAGTGAATGTTTGCTCTGAGAACTTTCTGGATTTTTCTTCCCCTGGCAGTGTAATCTATTTGTCTGGGAACAACAGGAAATCCCTGTTTAGATGCGGCGTTCTGAGAAAAGCAGAACAAACTGTTACTTAAGCCAGAAACTGTGGCACTTTGGGAAAGCCAAAGGCACAAGTCTCATAGGATCTGTTGAAATTTGAAAGGAATTGTGTAAGTTATTAGAGCAAAGCACTGTTTTCAGTACAAACCAGCAGACTGAAATACAAATAAATAAACCAAGAGGCTCAAAGGCCACGTCTAATTGCTGAGGATAATCCCAGAGTGGCACCTGCTATGCTTCGCCATCAACAGGCCACTTGATGTTTTTGTTACAACCTGGGATTTTACTGATGCATCGCATGACTCTACTGAAATATTTACACTCAGAGTGAGGAGTTTGGTTGAGCTCTAATGCCCGAAAGCCTGCTAATCCTCCAGCCTGGCTTCTATCTGAGCAGCAGGCCGATGTCAGCATCTGTCAGAAATATGCAGTGTTATGTAAGAATATAGAGGAAGTAAAGAATGAGCTTTCAGGGCAAGGATCCTGAAATGCTTTTCAGCTATTACACGGCAGCTGAGGGGGCGGAGAGACAGCATTGTAAGTAAAATGTAACAAGCCACGATATGTAGTCAGTTATACTTAAAAATGAGAGCAAAGATTGGTCTTCAGTTGAAAAGATGCAGAAATTTTACAATTTATTTGCTTCAGATTAAAAAAAACAAAAACCTTAAATAAGTGACAACACTGGGGGAAAAGCCAATCTTTACTAATAATAATCAGCATATTTCTTTCCTGTAGTGTGACAAAAGAAAACTAGATAGGCAAGCCTCATATATACATGTATGTGTGGATATTTTCAGGCTATACAGGTAACGTCCCATGTCAGCAGATGTCATGGTTTCATGGAGCTCAGGATTAACTTGTCATCACTAGCTAGTACATATCATTAGCTAATAATAGCAAAATTCTTTTTCTCTGTTCATGAGAGCTAAAGAAAAATGTATATAAATCTTATATAGAGACCATTTTAGAATATTTAGATAGTTTGTGATTGGCTTAGTTTAGCAGAAGAACTGGAAACAACCAGCCATTTCTGTAAATGTCCAGTCAGTTGCTAATATGACTTTGAGTTAAATATGGCGCTGTAGTATAGTTAGCTATACTACAGCGGGAAAAAAACAAAACTTCGATATTGTTAAACTACTCTGTTATTTGTATAACATGTTATTTGATCCTGTTTTTGAAATGTAAACAAAAGCAAGATTAGATGTTTCGTTCCTTTTGGTCGTTTGCTAGGTGTCCTGGAAATCTCTTCTTGGTCATGTTATTGCACAAACACAGGGATTAAACTGAAACTTGCCATAAAAGGATTTTGCTTTCTGTAGCTTTGTATTTAACTCAGGCAAACAGCATCGGATTAAGCAGATGTTTGTTCTCACCTTCATTTGCTTGACAGTGTAGCGCATGGTTCCAAACGGTCCATCTCTCAGGAGCTTCTTGCCCACCACTTTAGCTCGAATCACTGTGAAGAGAGCACACAGGTGCATTCCTTTTAGCGTACAACTTTCCAAGCAAATAAACACATTGCTTCTGTTAAATGCCGTTTCAGGACCAGGTTGGCACCACAGTTAACCATTTATGCATTACTTCCATTTGCTGAGAAAGCCAATAGAGAAAAATCACTAAAGGAAAGAATGAGTTTGATACAGAAATGGAAGGAAAAGAGTCTGAACTAGAAAGACATGGATGTCTGCAAATAACTACTCTAGGGTGGGATTGGAAAAAAAACCATTCATGTTCACTGTTATTAACTTTTGACAATCTGAATACTAAATCTTCACATAATTAGGAAAACGTGTGACTTTAAACAAAAACAGGGTCCCATCTTTGGGAGTACAGCTTGACAACGATCTTATCAGAGTGCAGGACCCTCATGTAAATGTTGGCGAGGTGAAAATGCTTAGCGGCAAGTTTGATTTGTTTGCTTTCACTTGTGTTGGCGTAAGGGGGCTTATTATGAAAGGCCAGGAACTGGGAGTGTACAAAACGAGTGATCATTTGAGCTGCTGCTTCAGCGCCTGCCTCGAGCTGCGGGCCCTGCATGAGCTTTCAGTCCCGCTCTGAAGTTCACCTGCTGCCCAAAGCCCAACAGCCACAGACACAACTAACACTGACTATGTTTGTTATCTTCTCCCTGTGGAATTTCCTTCCCAGATTCTTTGGGGTTTCACATTCCCCAGAAAGGGGGGAGAAAGAAATGAGGCATGTGGCATCTTCTGTTGGATTTCTGTTTGTCTAGCTGTCCTGCTAAAAGGCAAAAGGAAATTGGGCATAAAACTACAAGTCAAATAGGAAGCTATTACAGCATGGCCACCCAAAAGTGGTGACCACAGATTTATTTTAGTTATACGGTCCCCTATTTGAACCGAGACTTTATTTATGCAACACACCAAATCCTATTTTGAAGCAGTAAATTGAGCAATGCAGCCATCCAGGAGCCTCAAACAGATTTTGTGTTACTTTTCATTCATTTCAGTCTTCTTTAGTAGAAAGCGGTGGCATTTTGTTAACTGTCACTGTTAATGTCACCAAATAAAAGATTAAATCACATTAAATCGTAAATTAATAAAAAAACAAAAAACATGGGTCACTCCTTCCAGATTCCAGCCCCTGCCTGCCCTCTACTTTCTGAACTTTTGCAATAACTTGGTGCACAGCATTTGATCCATTAACCTGTCAGCTCGCTCTATATGAACTCAGGAGCGCTGCTATGTGATCAACCTCTGCTAAATGCATCTAAATGCTGTCTGACAGACGTCTGCAGCTGCAATTACAACAGCACAGGAGCACAATTACACAGGAATGTGCAGATATAACTGGATACTTTTGCCTCATTTCAGTACACTGCCGCCATTATTTTCAAATGCCACCCGAAAACGCAGTTTCATTCTCTGCCCCGGCCTCAAAACCAACCCTCAGGACTAACAAATGTTTGTGTTTGACGAGTCACAGGTCAGCTGATTTAGCTGAAGTACATCCAGATAGGACCCCTTCGTTTTTCTTTAGACGAAGGCCACTAATTGGCCTGTGATAATAAGTGTGACGCACCAAAGACAGGATTTCCTTGAATTGACCTCCTCTGCATTCAGCAGTTATATTTGCAAATGACCGCAGAGTTGCCAGCTCACATATTTAAACCCATTTCTCACATTACCCTGGTTCATCTGGAAACTACAGGTATACTAAGTAGGTACTTTCTAAACTTCTTTTAGTGTTTTTGATTGACTCAAAGTTAGCAAACTACGCTAGCTAACCTAGCCTGGCTTCCAGGTCTAAAAAAGGAAGTCAACAGCACTTCCAGCCTTAAATGTGTATTCTTTTTAATGGCCAGCAGGAGGCGATCATCTGATTGCAAAATATAATTTGTATAAAAACATTTAGTTTATCAAAGCTAATATTTTAGTAAAACACTTTTCTTATTAGTTTATGGGGATCATCACCAGGTTCAATAAAACCTGAAGTTAGATTCAAATAAAGAACATAATTTACAAAATTACAGCCATCGTTTCTACGGTTAATGAGTGGAAGCTAGGTAACCTAGCTAAGAGTGATAATGATTGAAAAAAAAAAAAAAAAAGTTTGGCTTTAACAACTTTTGAACTAAACCAAGTAAAATAACACGTGTAATAGTTTTGTTACAAAAATGTATTTTAATATCAGTCATGTATTACCTGGCTGAAGGTTCACTCCATCTTGTGAGGTAAATATATTAACTATTACACCATAGCCATGTCTGTCATGTTAAGTTTAGGTTAGCGAAACCTAACCCGGGCTTATGCAGTGTTCTTGCTATTGGAACTGTCAGTGACGAGTGAGGAGGAGGAGTCTTTCCCTGTGGTTGTCACTGCAACTGCAAGTGTAACTAAAATATGTATGAAGAAAATTTTGATCTGGAAGCACCCTCATGAGAAGAAATTAATCTCTTTGCGCAACAAAAGCAGTAGGCTAGGCCCAGAAAGGAAAGAAAGTTGACCTCAAGTAGTTCACCAACCTATTGTTATTCAAAACAGGCTATAACCCCCCACCCTCTTCCGCCACTACCTCCCCTCAGAACACTTTCCTTGTGACGCACAGGGATTCATCTTCTGCTGAAGACCTGACACACATTTTCAACAGTGGGAGTCTTTTTGTCATAAGAGAGGTAAACAGGAAATAACCTGAAAAAAAAAGAAGAAAAAAAAATCCCCCTCCACTCTCTTGCCTGAAGCAGGCGATTACACAAGCATGGATGCAAATGCTAAGTCTTAAGGTGAGCGTGTAATTTAGTTAAACATTTAGCCAGCCTACGTACAATGTGGCAAACTGCAAGCATGGCAAGAATAAGGCTAGTCGTTTGAGTGTGTCTGTGGATGTGTGAGGGAGAGGAGGAAAGCAAGGCACGGGGCGCGTAACGCCGATTTTGGTATGCAGAAAGTTGTCCAAGCTTGAGGAGGCGAGTAGGAGGAAGAGGAATTCTCAGGACGACACACTATCACGCTCAAAAATAAACACTGAAACCGAATCCCCAATGCAGAGCTTTATGTCAGGTGAAAAACACTGGCGCAGAGAGCATGCAGCGCTCGCTCACATGCCAAATGGAGGGAAGCTTATGAAGCACAGGGATTTTTCTTTCCTATCACTCTGATACCATGATGGTCGATTTCTGCCAAATCAAATATAAGAACCTAACAGTCTTTAAATTTGGCTTAAATGTGCTCAAACGTAGCAGACTTCTTAAAAAGTACCCAACTGTAATGTCAGTCATCAAGCTTCTAGCTAATATTTAAGCTAAGTGAATACCAACACACAGCTGGTAATGCCAGACAAAGCAAAGTGCAGTGCATGAAAACGAAAATCCATTTAACTGCCTGTGAATTCAACTTCTTATTCACCAAATTAGAAAGTTGATTTCCCTTCATTAGAGGCTCCTGCGGGATCGAGCGACAGGAACCTTGAACCAACTACTCGTTTTAATGTTGCCGTCACGCTAGCAGACCTCAAAAATGCTAGTTGCCAGAGTTAAAATTGGTACCCTTTTGCACACTTTGGCCAAAGTATCTAAAACACAGCATCGTGCTCTACAATGAAACCTTGTATCTAAATTAGGGAGTATGCTGAGAAAGCTCTGGGAAAGGCAGTCACAACCCAACACTGGGTGCTATCTGTGCATCGTACTACCTTTGCACCTGCTTTGCATTTTCCTCTTCTTGCTTTTTGTCTTTGCCACTCACCGACTTGCTGTTACTCACTCAAATCACCAGCTGCCTTTCACCTTTTTACCTGTTAGACTGCAAGTGTTGCGTAAATCTTGGTAACACTGACAGTTAGAGGTCAGTACAGATCAAACAGTACTTGTTACTATTCTTTCAAGTTCGCTAACCTTTAATAAACATACTGAAGCTGAATAAATGACAGTTTTTTGGTTTATTCTTCATTGTGTTTTCATGTATGAGTGTTGTACCATTGTGCGTCGCCCCTGTATTGGCCTCTTGTTTTGGAACAGTTAACCTCTGGGTGGCTGTGTGGTCATTAGAAGGGAAGGGCGGGCTGGACATTCGATACGCCTGGCTCAGGGGACGAACATCCCAAGCTTGTATGGAATCCAGACTCTTTGACATCTCCTCGAATTTTAACTCACTTGAGGAAAAGTATAAAAATCTGATCCAAGCTTACATAATTCAACGGTGGGGGGAGAGAGCAGATGCTGCTAAAGGGAGTAGCTATTTACCTGAATGCTACATAACTCATTAATAGGAGGATGAGGTCACAAAGCTCAATGCCATGCATCGCTCTAAACCCACTATGCTTTGCTTGTTTCACTAAGCTCCTCTATGGATAGCAAACATCCACAGTGGGGCAGGATCCTTTCTTTCAATGGCCTGATCCCCAATCCCAAACCGAGCATAAACGCATATCACGCTAATCCTCAGCTTCTAACTCGGTTTACAGCGCAAGCATGTAAAAGTTTGCTCCTGTCACCTCCAAGCATTTTGGGAATGAGCGGCATTACGAAGCAATATTGAATTTCATGGTCAAAGCTTACTCCCAGACCTCTAATCTTGCTTCGGGAGGGCTTTGGAAAAACAAGTGCTGCACATTTCCTCCTTGTGAATGGGCTGCTTTAACCCAGCTGCCTAGTAGAGGCCAACAAGGTCTTTGCATAAGGCAGCAGCCAGGTCATTGCCCAGTGCTCAGGTATGTAGCAGGGGAAAAAAAGAAAACAACAAAAAACAACCAGCTACAACTCTGCCAACTCTAACAGTAGGCAGTACATTTTGGGCCTTTCTATCACATGACCACAGAATAAAGTCCAACACAGACAGGAAACTGCAGCACATGCATACTTTTGTATATCACAGTTTTAGATTTGTCAAGTAAAAAGGAGACATTCTGCAATAACCTAATTTTCAACCCCTTTAACCTAATTGTGATTCATCCAGTGGAGTGCCTGCGGGTGATTGTGGGTCAGGGCCAAGAAACCAAGAGGGAAAATGCTTTGAACTCCACTGATGGTCTTAAATTTGGAAGATACAGGCTTTGATGTTGACGTTGAGAATTACAGCCCTTCTCTCCTGTCAAATGAGCATTTCAACCCTATGCCGTGTTGTTTTCCACGTCTCCGAGTCCAGCGAAGAAAGCAGGTTTCAGTTTGAGTTGACAGAAAGAAAAAAAAGACATTCAGCCTAAAACAACAACAATAAAAAGATCTCTACACCAGTTATACAGTTAAATTGTCCATGATTTGGTAATTGCACATGCTGGGAGGCTACACTTGACCCAGAATATCCTGTGAGCATGTGACCTTTTAGTGTTTCTGAAGCGCTTCTCATCGAGGGACTGGAGGTGCGCAAGCAAACCGCAAGCATTCAAAGCACAACCCAAGCTAAGCCCAGGGCCTTGGAAATGGGATTTGTGGGGCTCACAACTGATCGCTGGCCCCCATTGAAGTCAGTCCCAGATTCTACACTGCAAGTCTCATGGGGTGCCAACACCACAAGCTATCCAAAAGATTTGAAGGACTGTGAAAGGCATCGCTTGAGCGTTTGTCAAACGGGGTCACTTGGCTGAAGACACACCCACAGGCTCTGTGATCAGTCCCCACCAAAGAGAAAACGGCCATTTTGGGGCTGTAATGTCACAGTTTCTGTTATCTCCCCTTATAAACAGTGGGATCCTCTAAAGTATGACAGGCTAAACCTGCACCACCTCCTCCTCCTCTAAGATGCTGCAGAGGATTCACCAAACCATCATTGTGAGTTGCTGCCCACGTCAGAGCTAAATGAAGTGACTTCCACCTACAGAGGCACGCTGGTTCTGTCCTTGGAATCTGAGCAAAGAGAAGCCTCCTTTTCACAGGCAAGTCTGGCAAAGCCTTAGGAAAAGCAAAGTCTTGTGGAGCGATTATGACACTCTGAGACTGGAAAAAGGAAACTGCAAATGAAATGGCATTTTTAAAGTTACACCGTGTCCTCGATGTGACGTTTTTCTTGCTGCCAAGGGGTAATAAAAATATGTGAACTGAACAGGATGTCAATCGACGAGAGAAAAGCAGGTTTATGAGAGCTGCTGGATTCTGGAAATATGAGCTTTATTATTGTTTATTGATGGTGATCCATATGCTAAATCGTTAAGGTTAACAGAGCATTTCAATGGGAAAATCTACTTTCAGAGTTAGCTGACACCACTAGCTTTGTGCCGGTATGAATACCATGCTGTACATTGAAGATAACCAACGCTAAAGCTTCAAGCTTAGCAATTTAGGCGTTGCTACCTTGATGTTTTGAAACGTGATGTAATGCCTCCAGGCTCATCCTAAACCAAATCCTCCTCTGAGACTAATGGGGACCTCAGACCCCCCAGTACACCTCTACAGAGTTGGATGCTTTATAAGAGTCAGAGGAGTCACCGCCTGCTGGCTGCTGAAGAGAATGCAAGTTCAAGGCACTTAAGCCTTTAAAGTATGAACTAGAGATGGCACGATACCACTTTTTTATGTCCGATACCGATACCGATATCATAAATTTGGATATCTGCCGATACCGATATGAATCCGATATAGTGTTTTTTAATCAACAAAACTGTTTTTTAAATATCTTGCTGCATTTTGTATAAGTTCATACTCAAGTTTAAAACAACAACTACACTAAAGCTATTCTGTTATACCTGTATGCAAAAAAAAAAAAAATTTCATAGTTCAGCAATACTGATCAATCTAATAAACTTAAACCTACACCATCCTCCCTATTCTGGTATTTTAAAGAGTACTTGGTGTAGATATTAAGCAACCTAACTAATAGGGTTCCAACTCCCAGCAACAAAAATAAATAAATAAAAAATAGGGAACCACCCCTCACGCTCCACCTCATGATGCTTAATCGACGTAATCAACCTTAATTTGATGCAGTGTGAAAAAAAAAATGCACAGAAATCAATTATTTTTCAAGAAATATTAAATAGATTCAACATCTTTCTTCAACAAAATTGCAGACTGCACAGATGGTACCTTCCCAAAGGAAAAAGTACTATAGCTTACTAGGGTATATATATTAGACTTAATAGTTACTATATACAGTAATTGACTTCTATTCATTTTACATCAAATTGAAACTTTGGGTGTCAGATAATTATTTATTAAAAGCTCGACATTTTAAATGAGAATAAGAAAGAAAAGTATGTCTTTGTGCCCCCTTTTCCCTGTTAATGCCCTATCGGCCCCCCTGGCTAAACTTTGCTAGATCCGCCCCTGCACAGTTACCAGCGTCAGCTACGTAGAAAAAGATCCTCGAGTAGAAAGTAATATTAAATAAATTCTAACAACAGCTGATCAAGCTTAAACGTGCTGCTGTTGTTCAGCCGCTGGTTTCCTCTTTCTGGTGCAAAGTGGGCCAAAAACAAACCAGAGTCACGGACTCGCGACAGAAAAGCCGATCAGCTGATCATTAAGCAGTTTCATGATTGAAGTAGCAGCAGGAGAGGCAGTCGCTTGTTAAGCTTAAAGCAGGAATGCTTTACAAACATTCAGAGATGGACTTACACACTTGCTTTACTTCTCTCGGGATAACTTTGTCGGAGATGAAATGCCGGGTTGCTAGCGAAGCTCCAAATGCTATCCAGACCACCGACAGGTCCCGCATGCCACAGCCGCTCTATCACGTGATGCATACTGCTCCGACGTGCTAACGTTCTGAGGTGAGTTACGGCGTGTTGCAAGTTTTGTGAGGTGCTTTCGTGA
Source organism: Rhamphochromis sp. 'chilingali' (assembly GCF_963969265.1). Classification (NCBI taxonomy): domain Eukaryota; kingdom Metazoa; phylum Chordata; class Actinopteri; order Cichliformes; family Cichlidae; genus Rhamphochromis; species Rhamphochromis sp. 'chilingali'. The sequence continues at coordinate 3,054,487 of NC_137934.1, read as the reverse complement.
TATTTAATGGATCGGATTACATTTTTTTATTTTTCTCCGATATCCGATCCAGTAATTTAGGTCAGTATCGGACCGATACCGATACGTAATATCGGATTGGTCCATCTCTAGTATGAACCATCAAATAATTGCCAAAAAATAAAATCTAACAAAATTACAAATACACCTGTATATTAATTTGGATATATGAGTTTTAGTTTGTGTCATATTTGTTACATACAGCTTTGTTATACTATTTATTGCTTAAATATATATTGTGAATTTAATTGTTTCAGGTTGGGGTGTGTGTTCAAAAATGAAATCACACTGATGATGTAGAAGTCTCAAAAAGTCATGTATCAAATATGGTACACTTTGCATTGCAGGTGTATTATTGAATTCTGACCAATAAGCTGTGTCCATCTTTTATCTACAGTTTATGTTCACTACCTTCAAGTTAGTTCGCTTAGCTTAACTTAGCATAAAGACAATGAAAAAAGGAGGAACCAGCCAGCCTGGTTATGTCCAAAGACTCAGCTATAATTATAAAGTTGAATAAATAATGTCTTCTTTGCTTAATTCATACAAAAGCTTTGGCTGCAGACATCTAAATGTAGTCAAAAGGGCACTTTTAGGAAGTCTGCTTCACCTTTAAGAATAATGGGTATCATTTGTGCAGTAAATTATGATTTGGTGTGTGTATTTAACATGAAGAAGTCTCCAGTTTCATTAAGATTTTAAGGCATCAGTAACTAATGTTCTCTATAATCGTTTTCAGCCTCTACTGGTTACTAGTAGCAAGTACAAGATCATTAACAATGATGTCAGAGTGTGTTCATGTGAATTAGCTGACAGTAGGTGTTAGGGTGGGTTTACACACATGGTAGCTGTGTGTGTGTGTGTGTGTGTGTGTGTGTTCTGAACTGAGAGATTATTGTTTGAGCTCGGGCTAAGGATTTTAGAGTGCCTCATGACGGTTCACACATTTTCAGGTCAAATGAGATTAAAACAAAATATCGGCTCCAGTCAGAAACCCAAATGCGAGTCTGCGCTCCTCGTCTGCAATAAAAACCGCCTTTCTGTCCCATCTGAAACACTTCAGCCCTCTCTCCCCCTACAGCAGAGATCAAATGATCCTCGGGTCTTTACTGGTGTTATCCAACCACAGAGGTCAGGTTGGACCGGCGTTCCAGGCTAAGCCAGATCCTAAATTCATATTATTCTGGGCAGTCAGAGAAAGCACACCCAGGCCAGTAAAACAAGCCATGTACACCTCGACACTCCACTGCTGCTTTATCAACCCGAGGCCGGGGGTACTGAGCCACTCAACACAGAAATACCAGAGCGTGCAGATAAATAAACAGTATTTGAAACATGTAAACTCACTGTGGGTCTTGTTTTCAACTGGTTCCAATTCACACCAATCAAAGAACATTCCCCCTCACCCACCCATCCTCCCACCAGAGCACAGCTTTGGGAAGAATGTGCAGACATTTGTGTCCCGAGCAAAAGCGGAATATTTGAAGTAAATTAAAAGTCAAACAGTTTTCTGACACACAGACACGCACAGAGCAACAACATTCAATCATCTGTGTGGGGAAGCCTGCTAAGGATCATCAAGGCAGATGCTGGAGGAGAACTCTGCACTCGCTCCGATTTAAACAGGTGGGACCACGAGGTGAATTGAATCAGGTGATTCTTATACTCAGGTCCTCAAGTGTCTTCATCAGTTTGGGACATTTTAAGCTCTCTCACTTTAATCAGCATCCTGCACTGACCAAAAACTACCAGAGTTTATTAAAAATGTCCAATTCACAGTGAGAGATCCGCATGCGAAAACCCAGAAAGGACTGGAAGGAACCAGTTTTTTCACGCTCCTGTGACAAGCAAAGCTTTTATTTTAACATCTGACCTCCGTGCAGTGGTTAGAATAAAGTCACACTAATTTTCATGAGTATGAGAGGGGGAAAAAAAATCGGGGTTACCCACCTATGTCGGAGTTGCAGAAGGCGTCTTGGGGGTGCGTGAGAGCGCACGAGCAGCCCTCCGTCAGCTGGTTAACATGCAGGGTGCTGAAGATAAACAGCAGGCTGACCAGGTACACTGAGTGCATTTCTCCAAACTTTCTCACTCCCTCTCTGGAATAAAACTGTCCGACTAAGTCCGCTGAATCACCACCACACGCTGGCTGCTGCTTCAGTAAGTAGTCAGTAGATGTAGCAGGTTCTGCGAGTACCGTCCACGTCTGTAGTGCTGCTCGTCTGTCACAGCTCGCTTCTCTCTGCTCGAGCGTTTCTCCCTGATCCCGCGGAGGAGCACACGCGCACATATAAGCGCGCGACGAAAGGTTCACGCCCCTCCCTCTTCAGAGCTCGCAACCAGTGCGGCCAATCACACGCTATTAGGAATAGCAGACACGATGACATACTGGAACATTTCCCCCTCTTCATCTTATTTTCCCATACAGACCTAAATATAATAAAAACAACAACAACAACAATAATAATACAGAAACATAAAGTAGAGAATGAGATGTTAGCTAAAAAAATATGCGTGCAACTGTTTGATGTTGATCACAGAAGGGAAAGTGGGGTGAGATAAGTGAAGCTCAACTAGTAAAAATGTCGTCTAGCGTCATGTTCATTACAAACAGGATTTAGTTATGTAATAACTAATGAAAGACATGTAGATAGCCAGTATGAACTCACATGTCATACTGGTACATAAAAAAAACAAACAATTAACACAGTTTCTAAGTAGAAATGAGCAACTAATGAATTTAAAAAGAGTTGTTTATCAAATCTCATTCACTAGATTAATTCCAGAAATACTTTATCTCCCCCTCTCCTCACCCCCTTCTGACTGCAAGAAGAATAACTAAATAATGAACAATGTCTCCTTTATTCTTTTGTTTCCTTTTTGCTCATTTCTCACCGAGGAGCCTCACTTAGTCATCCTGCCCACCCTCTGACGCCCCCTTTAATTACTAATGCTGAGTAATAGCAAACACAGTCTGCAGCGGCAATCCGAGGCAACCAGATGACTCTTCATCTCTGCACAGTAAAATCAACAGATGTGAGGGCAGAGAAAGCCACTCTCTTCTTTTTTCTCTCCCTCTTTAAGGTTGATCATCACTGTGCTTGAAGATTCATGTGGACCTGTGGATAGCTTCACTTTGTTTTGCAAAGGCTTTACTCAAGCCACCTGTTAGGCACATTCAGTTATATTAGCCAGTTAAAGCCTCTTTCCTCTCCCTCCTGACTGCTTCACAGATCCGCTGCTCTGTCGCCACCGGGGCTTATCTGCTGAGAGACTGAGCGAGCTATGTTAAGTGTTCACGCTGCTCGTGGTTACATAAGCGCGGCACAAATAATCATGTCGGGGAACTCTGACCCTAGATGGGCCTTCATTAATGGTTATCACGCTTTAAAGAGACATCGCAGGCACACCAAGGCTTAATTTTGTAATTAGCAGGGTACTGATAAGCATGTGAAATTTCAGTTTTAAACTTTTAATCATAAAATTTAAAGCTGACTGTTTGCCTTGTACATGTGGTCCCATTATGCTCGTTTCTTGGATTCTGTTAGAGTAAATTTGCACAACTCTAAACTCTTTAAATGCTGTTTTAGCACCTCTTTAAGCCAGCTTACTTCTGATTGCCTGCCCCTGGCAAACTGAAGGTTTGAACAGCCAGTGGGGGCGGGCCTTGTGTAACTGCTACATTAAGGACATCCCATCTTTTTGACATCATGTAGATCAAAAAGTTGAGAAGTTGTTGGCAGCATCCATTGATTTTACTGCAGAGAGATTGCTTGTTCTTGGAAAAGCATATGCCAACTTTGAGAAAATTCAGTCATTTAAAGGCCACTTAATGGATGCTTTTGTTAATGTGTCACACTCAGAAATACTAACAGGCTGAAATACTGCACAGGCACCTCAGGACTTTCTGTTTTATCCCTCACCCATGACTCGCATCAAGAACTCATCAAAAGAAGTCAGTGTTTGTTCAGCGGTACATTCAGGTGTAACGCGTCAACACATTTCAGCCAGCAGGACATTAACCATCTGCGGAAATTCATTTTCACAGTGTGTTATCAGAGGTACAGCCTCATCCGATGGTCAACAGCAGCTACATTTCCAGTACACATTATTGAAAACACGTCAGCTGCGTAATTGTATTCAAGCACAGAAAATGCCCATGCTGTTAGTACTGTTAGTTCAGTCTCCGACCTCAAATCCAAGCCAAATTTATTGGCATCCCCTACTGAAGCAGTGAATCTGCATGTGTCATTTGTGGCTTTGGCGATGAAAACGGGAAGGTCCAGACTAGCAGGAAGTTAAGGCCGGCTGCAGAAAGGAGTGATTCACTTGGGCCAAATGACATATGACTTCATAGCAGTGGAACAGCTCTGCATTTCTAACATATTGTATAAGATAACAACATGAATCAGGGCCAAATAATGCACAAACCTAATATGGTGATTATTGGCATAGACTGCTTTAAAATATAAATTGTCCTTAAAGTTGTCAGAAGTGATTGTCAGCTCAGAGCCAGTTGTGCCATACTATGAGAGGCTGAGGACTGACCATTTTCTTTTCTTTCTTTTTCTTCTTCTCAAGTCCCTCGAGTTTGTAGGTTCTCTGTCATCCAGGAAATGGTAGTCCTAAGTCAGGAACTCCAGGCCTCAAGGGCCGGTGTCCTGCAGGTTTTAGATTTCAACCTGGGTCAACACACCTGAACTAAATGAGTCATTCATTACCAGGCTTCTCTAGAATTCAAGACATGTTGAGGAGGTCATTTAGCCATTTAAATCAGCTGTATTGGATCAAGGACACACCTAAAACCTACAGGACACCGGCCCTCAAGGCCTGGAGTTCGACACCTGTGTCCTAAGTGCTTGAAATTATGGCATCTGGACTAGAAGAGCACAAATCACAACAGGTGTTTGCAACTGTTGAAAATTTCCACCAATAAGAAGGGAGCTTTTTCAGTAGGGCTTTATAGATAAAAATATACTAAGTGCTATTGTCTCTTTACACTCAATGAAAGAATAAAAATATACAAGTCATCGAATTTAATATGAAATACAGAACTGTGAGAGTCTATTCAACTGAATTAAATTCAGTTTTATTTATGTAGTGCTAAATCACAACAGGAGTCACCTAAAAGTGCTTTATATTGTAAATAATACAGAGAAAACCCCATCCATCAAGAACTCCCTCATGAGCACTTACATGGTGACAGTGGGAAGGAAAAACTCCTTTTAACAGAAAGAAACATCCAGCAGAGCCAGGCTCAGGGAGGGGCGGGGCCATCTGCAGTGACCGGTTGGCGGTGGTGTGCGGTGAACACACTCGCACGTTGTCATGACCATTTAAGTCGTGGCACACAGTGCTCACTGAGCCCATACAATGACTTTGGACTCCTGTCGGGCACCGTGACGTCATTCTGGGATTGATTGTCCCTTCTTTGTTTTGTCCTTGCAGAGTCGTCTGCAGATGTACGTATGATAAGAAGCTATAAATGAACTTGAATGAGCCCCGCCCTCCTCTTCCTTTTGGGTCTGTTTCTCTCACTCTAATCTGGGCAGAAAGCAACATGCAAACTTTGTCCTTTGGTTTCTGTCAACAGGAATTCTTGAAAATGTAGGAAGTTGCAGAGTGAATGTTTACGAGGGTGGCCGACGGAAGGCGGCTCGAAAATGAAAAGCGCAACACTTCACTGCAAAATATTTCTCGGAATGTAGCAAGCATCAAAAAAGTGATTTATTATGTGTAGCGCAGAGCATGTGAAGGTAAATTTTCCTTTTTGGAGTGAGCAGCTGAATAGAGAGAGCTGTTCACCATATGTGTGTGGGTTCAATGTGTCTTTTTGGCTTGAGACGCTCTCGCTGGATAGTCGAGAGAGTAAGACAGATGCGGTGGGGATGCTCGAGTTCAACAATAAGTTTATGTTTGAAGATTGTAGGTGCACTATTAAAAATGATAGGCCCATGCTATGCAAGCATCGTGTTCTACTTTAACTTTACTGTCAGAAATGGGACAAGATAAAACAGACGATGGCCTCCAGAATATTCTGGTTATGTGTGTCTCTCACAGTCTGTCACTGTGACTTGATCCATGCAACTGAAGGGAAAAAAAACCCTCAACACCCTCTGGAAATCATGCTGCTAAAAGTAGGCCAGCATCCTGTAAGAATAATGCAGAGCATAGTGCATTTCATCTGAAAAAGTCCAATTATAGAAAAAGGTTTGTTGTGAGGCTGGCCGTTCGCCGGGGGAGCAGACAACAGCTTTGTATACCGGAGGTCTTTAAGCCATGGTTGACAAAAGAGAACATAGTGGTGACTCAGAGGAAATACCTTTCATCCGACTGACAGGCCTCTAGAGAGGCACAGGAAGAGTTGGAACTTGAAAAGATAGCACCGCTGGGAGAGACGGTCGCCGAGGGACAGTATCCAGCCCTCACTCACCCGGCCCTGGTGTTCGGCTTACATGCCATTCCACTTAAATGGGACACACAGGATGATCTCTGCTCTGCAGCTCGACACTGTAAGGAGGACCGGCAGTGAAAGTTGTGACACAGCAGGCGCACTGGCCGTATTTCGCAGGAGGATTTGGGATCTTGCGGTTTGGCGGAGGATCTTTCTCCAACTCGCTGGGTGGCTGCGTGGACACAAAGGAAACACCTGTTGTCCAGTGAAACTCCACTGGGTGGTAAACTGAACCGCAGGTGGAGTGTGGTTATTAGGAAGGGACTGGAAGTTATTTCACACAGTTTACCCAAACCAGTGCAGTTGGTACAAGCAGATGCTTTATCACAGGCATTTAATGTTTCTATTTTCAAGTCAGCATTGACACTATAAAGTAAAAGTATTGTTTGGCTTGTAGGCATAAAGGAAAAGTCATCCAAAGGTTGCCAGTTTGAGGCCAGATGCACGTTATTCCTCCTATCTCACAGTTTCTGTTTTCTGTACTAAAAATTTCGAGGATTGATTTGCTTAGTTCTGTACAGGGTTATGCTTCAGGTTCACCAAACATGTAAGCCTTTGATGACTGCTCCTGGGTCAGATGTGCCACGGATTGTATGGAATGCATATTTATAGTGGTTACACCTGCAGCGCGCGTTTGATGTGGAGCTGTCTGATTCACAGGCAGAGCAAGTTTGGTGAGCTTTTCTTCTGTATTCTGTGGTGTTTTCAGGTTTAAGAGTTGCTACACTGTTGCAAAACTGTGTAACAGGAGTGTGTTAACAACTACAGGTTTAAGTTACTAAGCAACCTCCAGCTCAGGGGTCAGTGGTTACTTTTCTCAAGGGGCCACATGGTAAACTGGGACTGTTGTAAACTGTGAGAGTTCCATGAAGAAGCTAAACTCAATTCTGCTGAATTCTAATTCGATCTTTTTAGAAACTGCTACTGATGAGGATGGATGTTACACTTAAGTGATGATATGAATGAAACAGGCATAGTCAAAGTGGTGATATTTTGTCACTATTTAATCAGCATTCCTGTTTTGTCCCCAGCCTAACTAGGCATGCTGTTAAGTCTGTGAACTTCCTGTACCTTTGACTGAGTGCGTTGCTGCCAGTTCCTCTGTAATCTTTAACTCTTTTGTTATCCCACATACAAAGATTAGTAACTGGGCTGTCTCGTGAGCAACACGGCTTTCATTATGTGCCAAGGAGAAAAATCCACGATTTCCTGGATCTGTCTTGTCTGTCAGTCTGGAGAGAGACACATTTTCAAAGCTTTCTTTTTTTCTCAGGGCATATTAACACAGCAGAGTACGCTCTTCCATAACACTCTTTGATTAACTTCTCACATTTGAGTCCTAATTTTCCATTGACCAAAGGTTTGGATGTAGTATGCAGGCAGTACAATGCTGAAATCTGTGCTAGCTGGTACTAGCAAGTTCAATGCACATGCTAGATTCAGGTGTTCAGTGTAGCCACAACATTAGAGTGTTGTTGCTCTAATGATGCATTTGATCCATCACAGTTCATTCTGCTCCAAGATCATGGCTTGAAGGTGGATGGCACTCTCAGTACTGAGATTTTTTTTCCCTGCTACCTTGGGGTGGAAAAGAAAGACGTTCCTTGCATCCACTTCTCAGGGTCCATCACTTCTAAAAAGTGACCTGCTAACTTTGTTAATTAACACCTTAATTTGTTAATTAACGTACAGCAGTGTTGCGATGGGCTGGTGACACCAACACACAAAAGCTAAAACAGGGCAGTACTGTAGACATAGGAGTCACCAAACACACCACAATACAACTTTATCACAATACTTCACTCACAATATGATATTATTGGAACATTTTGCAATATGGGGAATAGTACAATAACACATATTATGATTTACCACATTTTTTAAACTGCAAATTATGTCCTCAAATGTAACATTGGCAGCTGTCGCTGTCTTATCCAGTAAGATAAAGACATCTCACCTCAGCATAACAACACTGTCACTAAAACCTGCCCTAAATGTTGCCATAAGATGGAGTCAGTCTGCTGTCTTTCCCTGTCTGTGATTGAGTGGGGTCAGTGGGGTCAAGTTGGCAATTACATGCAATCTTCTGATAATCTTAGTATTAGTAGTATTACCAGAATATTTATATTTATTTAATAAAATATTGACATTTTGGCTCCCCGTGTGGATACAATATCACAACACAAAACACTGGGATATTACACTTTATCAACTTTTACCCCCTTCCCCACAGTAAAACCTGAAAGATGCTGAAAGATGCTAAAACACTTTGTGCTGTAGAGCTGGCAAACAAAAATGAAGCAACGTAATAAATATTTAGCTGTTAGTCTTTATCTGCATTAATAAACTGTTTGTTTGTTTTTTTTAAAAAAGGCAAAATGCAGGTTGGTGATCTGCCCTTTTTTATCATTTAGCACTCCTGAAAATGAAAGAAATCGAATGCAGGCCTCTTTGCTGAACATAAAGGAGTAGTGGACTTAGACTGTGACCTTGCTTGCCTGATATTGTTCCAAATAAAGGAAGTGCAAGCCAGTTATTCTGTCTCTGTGTCTAGGAAAGTAGAGCAAACCAATAAATGGCTGTAAGGACACAAGTGATGTCATTGTTTCTCTGGTATGGAATGACGTTACTAGATAACCTTAGCTATCACTGTTGCTTTTATCTGAACAATAGAGTTTGAATAGTTGGAAATGAGCTCAGGGCTTGCTATCTGAAACCAGTCTGTACAAGTTTGATCTTGGTGGCTGTTCACCTCCCCACTGTTGCAGCTGAATTTTACAAAATGACATGACGGCCTGATGTTGAGCTACTCAGCATGTTATCTTCACTGAATATTTGAGCAGATGCTCACTGGTTACCAACTCCAGCATGTCTGTCATTTGATGTGTAGTTAAGACATCAGAAGAAGAAACACAAACATGGCCCTGACCCATGATCCTGCTCACAATGGGACTCCCCCTACAATAAAATATGATGAACGGTCAGTAACTTCCTACTCAGGCAGGCCAAATGCAACCGCAGCACTCGCTGCTCAGACGCAGGCTCCCCTGCTGTACTGTACTGTACATATTTGGTGTGTGTGCGGTCAGGAAACCCCACAAAATGACTATGTTGTATTACGGCATGAGACAATGAGACACCAGGCCTAACCATAAACATGCGCATATGACAGCATGGAAATAGCTTTGACAAATTCCTTAAGGTTGAGAGAATGCCGAAGCCGGATTCAGTGCTGAGAACAGGAGAAGAAAAACCCAAAAAACCCAAAAATCTGTTATGTACATTTAAAAAAATGTTAAAAGATTTTTTTTAAATTTGACTTAACTGGCAATAATGTGGCTCATAATGTTATTACACTCCTCAAAAAAATGAAAGGAACACTTTAATCAGAGTTTATCATCAACTCAGTTAAACTTTCAGGATATTGATCTGGTCAGTTAAGTTTTGGAGGCGTTGTTAATCAGTTTAAGCTGCTTTGGTGTTGATGAACTGAGCAGCAGGTACAGGTCTTTGTCCTGAGCCACAGCCACCCCAAAACAGTGCTCAGTGAATTTAAGCATGGTAGGACGCCATCACTGAAAGAACTACACAGTTTAGAAACTCAACCACAAAATCTTACAGAGCGGCGTCTCTGTGTGGTAAAGCGTACCCACCAACTCTTTGCTAACTCAGCAACTGCAGAGTTCCAAACGTCCTCTGGGATTAAAATCAGCACGAAAACGTTGCACCGAAAACTTCGTAGCATAAGTTTTCATGGCCCAGCAACTCCTAGCAACGTCCTACAACAAGAAAAAGTTTTCCACTTTTGTATAATTTTATCTTAAATTCTGTTTCTATTCACAAGTGTTTTGACTGCGTCACTGTACAGTGCAATAGAGTAACATTCATATTAACATTTCCTATGAGCAAAAACGTCCTTGACTTTACTCTGCAAATGTATTTTAAGGAAGTTTAATAAAATGGCGTGATCTGTTTTAAAGTACGATGTCATTTCGATCGATGTCGTTTAGATGACCCAGGTGTAAGTGTAAGTGTTTGTCACGGCCGAGGCCGCCTCAAAAGTGAAAGGACTCAAATGCTGGACGCCGAACAAGCACGTAAGTAGTTTTAGAGACGACGTTTATTTACTCAGTAAGTGTTCATAAACTGGAAAGTGAGGTTAACAAGTGCGAAATGCCACAACTGAATCAAAGGGGTCTTAAGCAGCCTGGGCTAAGTAAGCAATCTGGGCCCGTATCCCTAAAGAATCTTTGTGCAAAAAGTGGCTCCTAGCGGCCAAATTCTAAGAAAATTCTCAGAGTCATGACGTTGTCTTAGAATTTCCCCTAAAAGTGACATGACAATCCCAGTTAATATAAAAGCTATTCCTCAAGATTCCTAGCGCTTAAAAGGGCTCCTAAGGCGAGATCTGCTAAGAGCAGGGAAGAGGACTTTTAGTGGCTTAGGAGTTCCCCTAAGCAGCTGCACAAAATGGCCAACAGAAGAGGCAGGAGAGATGTCCTGCAAACACTGGATGACAGGGAATTATTGAGATGCTACAGATTGGATCGTGCAGGAATCATGTTTGTGGTGGATCTCCTTAGAGATGCAATTACTTCACCAACTCGACGCCACAACGCTATTACACCGGAGACGAAAGTAATCACAACCCCGAGGTATTTGGCAACCGGGAAAATGCAATGCAGCAGTGATGACTTGGGTCTGCAATCACAGACATTGCTAAAAGCTGAGCCGTGTTACCCTCGTTAAGACCACACTGGACTTGTAACGTTGTGATTTCTACTTCATTAAGGACAGCCTCTTGAGATAGGCCATCTTGTTTTCAACGGGGTCCATATGGGAGTGAAAGTACAAAATATGCCAGCTAGGATATTAATATGAGCAAATAAGACACGAATCATTATTTGAACAGGGTGTAATGAGTTTAAGTTTTCACATATTTTAGATTCTAATGGCTATAACCCCTACAGCTTACTATTCATTTTCCAGATATTTTCTTGAATGTGAAATATTATTTACAATTACAGTCAGCATAAGATTAGAGTGTATAATTATGTTTATTGATTTGAGGGTACATCCTTTGCTCATTATCACCAAAAGCTCATTTCCATCAAACTTGTAGGATCAACCAATTACGGCTTTTGAAATGATGACTCATACCTAGCAACGGGGTCAACCACACCTCCTCACTAAGATAGGATTTTCCATCCATTCCTTGCTCAGAGTTCACTGAAAATGTTCTGGAATCACTTCTAAGCTAAAACTCCTGGCAAGGAATTTTTAGGTTAAGTTAGGAGCTCTCTGAGAGGATTCTCAGAATCTTTAGGGATACGGGCCCTGGTCTTGGTCAGTGGAAACAGCAGTTCCGGGGATTGGGCTGGAGGGAGAGTCACACTGGGTCCAGGGAAAGGGTCAGAGTTACTGTAAAAAGAGTACAGACGTTCAGGTATGGTTCAGGAGAAATATGGATAAGCTGTTCGTTCTGAATCTTCCTTCGTACTGCGTACTTGCCGCGGGTGGTCGGTGGTGACGTGGAGGGGTGAGTGGTCCGGGTGTGTGGTCCGAGATTCCTGGCGTGGAGGCAGGGAGGCAGGCAGGTGGTTCGGGTGAACAACCTGTGGGACTGTCAGGTGGTCCAGCGTCCGGGTTGGAGCTCTTCGGCAGAGATTAGTGTTTGGCAGCTTGGTGTGGCTATGAGAGAACCACACGATGAGACAAGGTAATTCACAAAGCGAGTGCAAAATCACGGTGGTGGCCTGCACTAACTAGGGTTAGCTGAGAATCTGGCGAAGACAGGTTGAGTGCGCTGGCCGTATGAGTCCCCGTCTAAATTACCCACAGGTGTGAGCAATCAGCAGAACACTGAGGCCCCTCCCAGGGGTGGAGATGCCGGCTCGGAGGGAGACACACTGGAACACACCCGGACCATGACAATGTTAGCATGATTGCTGTCCCCAAGTAGTCTATAAATTAGTGCTGTCAACATTAACATATTAACGCGTCAAAATTGTCAGTTGACTTAACGCAGATTAGTTCGTGTGAGGGGTTATTAGGCGTTAATGCAGCTCAGACGTGTTAACGCCGTCATCACTACTAATGCAATTAAAAATGTACTAATCTGGAGCGTACACTGTCTCAAAGTCGCTGGAATGTCTCTGTCAACGCATTTTGGGCAGTTTGTCCGAAGTTTGTCCATTCTGCGCTCCACATGGGTTGAGTGCGCTTTAATCGCGTTAATCGTGATGACTACGTTAACGCGTTTAGCTAACGCAGTAATTAACGACTTAACATTGACAGCACTACTACAAGTATAACACTATTACCTTGAAGTGATAGTTAGGGGGGGTTTCCAAGTTATTTTTCAGATTATAGAAAATTTGGTCTGCATTCTGCTCTCCTTAGTGCTCATTAGTTAGCTCAAAACTGTTAGTAAGATCCAAATGCCCCATTGCCAGCTACTGACACGTAGCTGACTAGCAACAGGAACCTTCGTGATAAGGTTAAGCTTGTAGTCAACATATCTGAGCTGAATAAAGTGCACCACTCTCCTGGTCACTAGTAAAAATTTAAGAAGAAACACCCAAGGAAACCAGTATTTACATTATTGGTCACCTGTTTTAATTTCAGTTGATTTCTGGGAGAGCAGACAAAAATAACCTGCATTTCTGAGAATCATTTACTTATTTGAGTAAGAAGCCCAAACAGGTACGTGTGTTTAGTCATGTTGCTTTCCTTTACACAAGTGTGGCATTCTTTAGCAAGTATCACGGTGTTCTTTATTAACTGCTTCAAACAGAGTTCATCTGGTAAATGGTTTCTTCTGATCAGAAACTGTAAAAAAACAACAACCAAAAAAAACAGCTTTTCCCAGAAACACGAACAACAGTGGGAAGGTGCATGTGGGAGGGGGAGAGGGAAAGTTAATTTAGGGAAGATGGTCAAGTGACTCATCGTCAGGTCAGAGGTTAAGGGTGTCTATGGGGTTCGCAGGATGCTGACATCACACACTGGGAGGGCGGAGGGTGCTCAGGCAGGGTTAAACTTAGAAACATGACATCACAGTATCAGGATTCCCCTGCCACTTTTTTCCATCTGTCTAAGCATACTGTATGTAATTCAGGCGTTTGAAATTTTCCATAATGTTTAACAGAACAGGAAACTGAGACAGTTGATGAGTTACTGTTTTAAGAATCATGTAACCTTGTGGACGAGATAATATTTATAGAACAGTTTAATTTCATGGACTTGGTGGGAAGTGGAAAATTCCACAGTTTATCATTGCTGTGGATTGCTGCTTTTTTCAAGCAGTATCAGGAGGTCATGTTACCCTGAATCTGCTCTGTTTAGTCTTACCTGGTCTGTAACTCAAACGTATCCGTTTCTTACTAATTCAGGCCTCCTGTCTCTCCTAAATGTTGTCGCATAACAAGAGGCCAAATCAACGTGTGAGTGAATTTGTCATTAGCATAATTAAGCAGCAGAAAATCATCTGAAGCTTCAGCTTTTAATGTTCTCTGGCACATTGTAATATATACACTGCTTAAACAAGTTAAAGCATTAGTTTGAAAAACTGTCACATCTCAATGGGACAAAAGAATGCTGGATATTTATTTTGGACTGAGTAATGTATTAGGCACCAAAGGATGACACATCATTTCACTGGAATGAAAATGATCTATCTACAGAGAGCTTAATTCAAAAAGTGAAAAAATGAAACTCAAAAAGGTCTCCTAAGCTCTCCTCCCTGATCTGGACCAGGGCATCACTGAGCTCCTGGCCAGTCTGAGGTAAAACCTGGCAGCGTTAGACTGAACCATGATGTTTCTGAGGTGTACTATTGGATTTAGGTTTGGTGCATGCGGGAGTCAGACATTGGTATCGACTCCTTCATCCTCCAGGAGCTGCGTACATACTATCACCACATGAAACCGGGCATTGTCATTCACCCTTGTGTTCCTCCATCGATATGCTCTCCAGACCATCACTGACCACTAAACCAGTCCTGACGACGTTACAGGCAGCATAAGATCATCCACAGCTGCTCTAGACCCTTTCACATCTGTCACATGTGCTCAGCGTGAACCTGCTTTCATTTGTGAAAAGCACAGTGCTGCCAATTCTGGTGCTCTATGCTATGGTGCTGGGCAGTGAGCACAGGCCCAACCAGAGGACGATTGTTTGGTCGGACACATTCACACCAGTGGCCTGCTGGAGGTCATTTTGTAGGGCTCTGTCAATGCTCGTCCTGGTCCACCTTGTACCACGATATAAAAAGGGATGAGCTTGCTTTTAGAGCCGGCCTCGTGTGGACAGTAAAGGAAATGCTGTACGGGCACTTCTGTACTGGCTACATTTTCAGAATTGAAGATTGCTTTTTGCCACAAACTAATAGTTGCTTAACAGAAATGATAAATATTTTAAAATAGTGCTGTAGCGCCATCACATCCACAATGATGTTGCAAGGCTTAAGCTGACTACTTTCTAGTCCATTTGGAATAAGTATGTGTTGCTGGTTTGTAGTATAGTCACCACAGCAAATTGGCTGGTATGTGAACACACACATAGAGCCGCGCTTACACTCACTGATGGCAACATTTACATCAGACAGAAGGTGTACCTCTAGCACAAAGAGCGTAGGCTTGGCCAAAACTCTTTAAATGCCTGTTGGTCCCATCTTTGAAAACACTGACTGACAAAAACTGCTCTCAATGAGTTCCTTGTAATATCTGAGCGATCTCACACGTGGTTGACATTACAGATGGTTAGCCAATATATTTTAATAACAGGACACAGCCACTACTGCAGTCCAGTCTATTCATTTTAAATAAACAGAGATTTGTTTGAAACTCAGTGTTAAGTACATGTCCAGACTCCACTTGAGTGCAGCTATTTAGGTCCAGCTCCTCTGCGGTTGTGCTTT
This sequence comes from Rhamphochromis sp. 'chilingali', assembly GCF_963969265.1. NCBI lineage: Eukaryota > Metazoa > Chordata > Actinopteri > Cichliformes > Cichlidae > Rhamphochromis > Rhamphochromis sp. 'chilingali'. The sequence goes on along the minus strand of NC_137934.1, from coordinate 3,039,095 downwards.
AATAGGGACCTGGACAGGCCTTATTAGCGATAATCAATTCACTAACCTACATTCCTGCTCCTGAAGAAAAAGGACAGACGGGTCCTGGGTGAGCCAGTCCTGCAAAAGCCATCAACACTGTGCCACATTCCTTTCACTCTAAAGGAAAAGCGATGCTTCTTTCCCAGTTTCCAGGGGCTCCGGCAGTATTAGGTCTCGGAAAAGATGGAGCAGAAATGAAGTGGCTGTGTGCAGATTTGGCCTCGGTGCGTTATGATGCATGGAGTGAATGGAATCATTCAGTCAAACCTTTCAGCTCAGTGATGCTAGCAAAAACAATCGCCGATCCAAACCTGCACCTGTGAGTAACGCGACAGCGCACAAATACAAAATGTTCTCTTGTGACGTCAAATGTATTTTCCCCTGCCCGTGTCTCCGCACACTTCGAGAGTTCAAAGGTCACAGTGACACACTGCTGGCAGTTGGTACTGTCCGTGAAAGCCGCTCAGCTGCCTCTACTCATCTCGGACCACGTGATTTTTCCAAGAAAACGTCCTTGCAGTCTCTCTTTGAATAATTCCTTCCTGCACTATATCCCGCTCCAATTTCCTGTTCCCACAGAAAATACATTAAAACAAAGGAGAGCTGGATGTTTTAAATATGCAGTTTCGTTTATGATATTTGGGACGTAAAGCAGATGTCAAGAGTCTGCATCGAGTGTTTCTTTAACCGTGTTTACACTGGGCTTTAACTTCATGGTTTGCTACAGTTTCGTGCAACTTTGTGAAGAAAATTACAGCTCGCCAAGGCATGAATTAAATCCCTCAATGCTGGGATCAAGTGTTTATTCAAACGGAGCAAAAGGCAGAGTGGGAACTTAAACTTGTCAAACATAAATGTATTCAATTTACTTCACCCCCGACAACTCCGGTCTAGACCCGAGAGACAAATCTGGGGCCTATGCATAGGCAGGCTCACGACCCTTTTATTAGTTGTCATTTCTATGAGAATTACAAATTCAAGCTTCACGTGATCCCATTCATCTGTAGAGGTTATTAGGACATCAGTAATAAAGTGAGAAAGCCTGCATGGTGTGATTTGATTGACAGGTGTCCTGTCATAGGCAGCTGTAGCCAGTCGGTGTCTGCTAGACCTCCCCTCAGCTAACTGGAGTAACTGAACTAGACATGTTCACTGTGTTTGTGCAGTTGGAGCATTTTCATTTTCAAATAATATGTCTTACTTTGTGGCACAAACCATCTGAGATCATAGTTCAGTTTCACTGAATAAGTTCTAGGCTTTTATTAGTCTTCTGTCTCAGGGATTTTATTAATGTGACTGTCGATAATACCTGTGCAGCTTCCAGATGTAATCTGCTTACCGAGCTTGCCAGCGTTAGCTGACAATTTAGCTCCCTCTCATTCTGCTACTTCTACTTCTGGCTATAAAAAACCAACATGGCGAAGCCAAAACCAATGGGTAATTTCACGGTGGCTTTGTCCATTTTTTATGTAAAGTCTATGGTCTATATACTCCCATGTTAACAGCGTGGTACATAAAAACAGCTAATGGCCTCAATGGGTAGCTTCTCCCATCATTCCCTCGTTGAAAAGTCCATTTTTGTGTAGAACTGATCCATTTGTACACATTTAAACGTTAAAGTTAGGGGTGTTTGACAGGAGGAATAAGCAACTCTTTGGACAGTGGAGGAGGGAAGGCAGCCATGTGCAGCGTGCATACCAGGGCTCGGCCCAAATGTCAGCACTGCTACTGTTTTTAATTAAGACATGGTACACAGGGAGGAGAGAAGGAGAAGATCAAGGAGGAAGATGGTTTGGAACAGCTGGATGTGGCAAAGCTAATCTGTATTCATACCAGCTGTGCAAGCAGCGGGAAAGGGCGGTACTCTGCAAAACACTGCAGCAGTGCTGATAAATGAGCTGGAATTGATCTACATTTGAAAGCAATCAAGCTGTTGAAGTCTCCTAAATACATTTCAGTCATAGAAAGCGTTCAGGAATAATAAGTGCAAATTTGGATTTGAACCAGAATACTTTTGATGATAATCAACTACAGTGGTGTGAAAAGTGTTTGCCCCCTTCCTGATTTCCTATTTTTTTGCATATTTGTCACACTTGCATGTTTCAGATCATCAAACAAATTTTAACATTAGACAAAGATAACCCGAGTAAATACAAAATGCAGTTTTTAAACGATAATTTCAGGGATTTAAGGGAGAAAAGTAATCCAAACCTTCCCGGTCCTGTGTGAAAAAGTAATTGCCCATCTTCTTAAATCCTAAATTAGTTGTGATTGACCACATTTTTTGGAAAGCTGAGTTCAGTTTCACTAAACACAATCAGGTCTGATTATTGGCAGCCCTGTTGAGCCCATATCATACCATGATCTAAAGAAACCACTGAGAAACAAAGTTACTGGCATCTGTCAATCTGGAAAGGCTTAAGGCCCAAGGCTTTGGGACTCCATTGAACCACACCGAACCATTATCTACAAATCAAGAAAACTTGGAACAGTGGTGAAGCTTCCCAGGAGCAACCAACCGACCAAAATTACTCCAAGAGCTCTTGGGTTGTGCAGCGGGACAATGATCCAAAACACACACCGGCAGGTCCACCTCTCAATGGCTTAAGAAAAACTAAATAAAGACTTTGGAGTGGCCGATCTAGATGCTGTGGCAGGGGTGGTTAACTCCAGGCATCGAGGGCTGGTGTCCTGCAGGTTTTAGATGTGTCCTTGAGCCAACACAGCTGATTTAAATGGCTAAATGACCTCAACATGTCGCGAAGTTCTCCAGAGGTAATGAACTAATCATGTGATTGTGGTGTGTTGACCCAGGGTAATAGCTAAAACTTGCAGGACACCGACCCTCGAGCCCTGGAGTTGCCCACCCCTGTGCTGTGGCGTGACCTTTAAAAGGCGGTTCATGCTCAAAAACCCTCCAATGTGTCTCAATTACAACAATTCTGCAAAGAATAGTGATGTAAAAGACTCACTGCCAGTTATCAAAAAACTCTTGATTGCAGTTGTTGCTGCGAAGGGTGGCTCAACCAGTTATTAGGTTTAGGGGTCAATCAATTTTTCACACAGGGCCCTTCTAGGTTTGGATTTTTTTCCCCCTTAATAATAAACACTTTCATTTAGATACTGCATTTTGTGTTTACTTGTGTTATCTTTGTCTAATATTTAAATTTGTTCGATGATCTGAAACATTTAACTGTGACAAACATGCAAAAAAATAGGAAATCAGGAAGAGGGCAAACACTCTCACACCATTTAGTTTCATGTCATTTAGCTTTTCAGCTTTTTTGCCCTCAAAAGTTTTTGCTTAGCAGTAAGTTAGCCCAGGAATTCAGATATGTTTTGTTGGTGGGTTTTTTGTTGTTGTTTGTTTCCAGATTTGAAAAGTAAAGAAAAAATCCGGGAAATCGCCAAACAGTTTTTGTCCATCCATCCATCTTCCGCTTATCCGGGCTTGGGTCGCGGGGGCAACAGGTTAAGCAGAGGCCCAGACCTCCCTCTCCCCAGCCACCTCCTCTAGCTTATCCGGGAGAACACCAAGGCGTTCCCAGGCCAGCCCAGAGATATAATCTCTCCAGCATGTCCTGGGTCTGCCCCAGGGCCTCCTCCCAGCCAGTCTTGGTAGCCCGCCAGGGCCTCTGCTCCTGGCTGCTGCCCGGCACACAGTGCACCCGACCTCTACTGCGCCTCCTGCGGGTGGTTGCCTGCAGGAGGATGGGCCCATGTCCCCTTTTCGGGCTGTGCCTAGCCGAGCCCCATGTACTAAGGCCCGGCCACCAGACGCTCGCCCTTGGGCAACCTCCCCGGGCCTGGCTCCAGGGCGGGGCCCCGGTAACCCTATCCCGGACAGGGTAAACTGTTCCCTCGGTGATATTCTCATAAGGGTCATCTGAATCGCTCGTTGTCTGGTCCCTCACCCAGGACCAACTTGCCATGGGAGACCCTACCAGGGGGCAAAAGCTCCATAGCCCCTGGGATCCCTGAGACACACAAACCCCTCCACTACGATAAGGTAGCGATTCACGGAGGGGAGTCAGTTTTTTTTTTGTTTTTTTTTTAATTTTGTAAGGAAGCTGAATATCCGTTTCATTAGCCACAAACCACAAAAAAAGTTATTGGGTAACTTTTCAATACAGAGTCTTTTGTCCTTTGTAACGCCTTTAATCTACATGCAACAGTTTATCACAAACTCGATGTCTACAAATGATGAAAACTGTGAGCAATAACATGATCATTCTTCCTTGAATGTTGTTTTTAAATACACATTCACATTTAGGTCAGATTTTAACTATGCAGTGAGGAAATATAATTTTGTGTATCATACCCTAACCTTCTAATCTTACATAATCTGATAGAAGTATTGAAATGAACCTGCGTCAAATGTAATGAACAACCGTGGTAGATCCGAGATGAGCAAACGCACCAGAAGGTTGAGTGTTTGTGAGATGACTAAGATAACGGGTAGAGATCCTCTCTGCCAGTTTAATCAAAACACTGTTATTGCAAGCTATCTAAACACCTTTGTGAATATCTTAACAGCTAGAAAAAATACTTGCATAATGTGACTGTGTTTCCATGCTGTGCATAAATGTTTGTGTAGAGTCTCCGGTCTGGATTAGGGGGGGATTCCAGTCATGTAGGATGACTTGCCTCCTGCTCTGGTTTGTACAGCTATGAACAACAAAACACACACCCTCTGGTCTCAGCAGGGTATGGTTCATGACTAACCACAGAAAGACTGAGCCATCCAAAAGAAGAGGTTTTAAAGGACACACTCCAAACAAGAGTTAGATTTTGTTTGGTTTTCCCCTTTTTCTTTTCTAAAATACCTTTCACCATTTATAAGTTTCTAAAAGTTTCTGAGAAATTATGTTTTGCTCCATCCATCACCACCAGGTTGTACCTAAGTTGTACTTTGGGGTGACTTTAGCTCAGTTGGTAGAGCAGGTCAGCTACTAATTGGATGCCAAATATCCTTGAGCAAGATACTAACCCCCAGTTGCTCTCATACGTCCATTGGAGTATAATTGTGTGTGGATTTTAGCTAGAAAGCACTTGCATAAAACAAAGTGCTTGTGTAAATGGGTGTATGAGGCAAGTGCTCATTTAGAGTACAAAAGTGCGATATAAGAACCATCTACCGGTGATTCCCTGTTCCAGATCTGGGGAGAAATCTCTCAGGACACTATCTGTCATCCCATCCCAAGAAACATGCACACCAGCACATGGGGGCAATAAAAACTACTGCTCACTATTTTGAGTTACTGCAATGACATTTTAGCAAATTGGACTAGTGTCCCGCGTTTCTAATTCCCGGGGTGTCTTTGAATTCAGCCCACTGTAGGTTGATCCTTTTCTTTTCCATCAAATGATGTGGCATCCTTTCATAGATCCAGTTCAAATCAGTTTAGATATCCAGCGTGATTTTCACGGACAGAAATGAACTTCTTTGCCTTTCAGTGTAAAAGTAACTTTTTAGATTCAGGTTTACTGGTTTCGTAAATGTAAAGTAATTTGAAACAAATGAGTGCATTAATTCTTAGTTTTTGTGGTTTCCTATACCTTTTTATCTAAAGGACTACTCTGTCAGCTCTAAACATTTCATAACTTTTGCATGGAGTTGAAGGCCTTTATCTTGAGAAAGAGCCCAACAGCAAACATTCTTCCTGTCCTTAAACACTTGCCTATGATGACAAAGCAGGTGGCTTGACCACCAGAAGACACCACCGGCCATTTCCATCACTACTCCATCAGCACTTTAGTGCTTGGAAGCATCCACCCCGGAAACTTCTATCCTCGGGATTGTTTTCCAGACAGCTGCCTCCCTCATGGAAATACACCAGGACAGACCCTAATGGAAGCCAGATGAGTTTAAATTCCACAACAATAATTACCACACTGCATTAAATGGCTTTTACTGTACACACTTTAACACAATGGACATCTGCCACAGTTTTGGGCGGATGTTTGTCCAGGAAGTTGCTATGACAACTTTTTGAAGTCTGCTCTAGTGATGGATCCTGGAACTACTGCATGTGTCATGATTATGTCACTCTTGGTTTGGGGGCATGTGTAAAATTTGTTCTGAAGGTTTATGGTCTGAGTGAGGAAAATGGCTGACTGCTGTTCCAAGTACTTGAAACAAATTTTAGGAGGTCTTAGATACAAATTAGGACTTTAACTTTGAAAGTCCTCGTTGTAAAAAGTAATTGTAACAAACAGGGACAGTTTTACTAAGAAATGATACCAGATAAGGACCTGTTGACATTATTTTGAACATCAGATATGAACAGTTTAATATTTTAGTAATTTTCTGTCTATCCACTTTAAATATGTAGCTAAAACCTGTAGGTTAGCTTAACTTAGCAAAGAGGCTGTTTACAGTGGTAACAAAATTCTGTGTCCTAGCACCTCTTAAGTAAATTAACCCTAACACGGTGTGCTGAACCATTTATCTCTACTTACAAACAAAAGAGTTTTAAAGTAGAGACACGACTTATTGAAAAATGTTAACTAAACAAAGATCAAGTACAACTTCTTTCAGAGGGCAAAAACAAAATATCTTAAAGTGACAATAAAGCTCATCACTCAAACTGAGTACGAGCTCTAATTCAGTTATTAGATGCTGCTCTTTATAACTGTAAAACGTTGGTTCACCTGTAGCCATAATATAAATAACCCTTGATTCTCTAAATTGTATGCATTTGGATTCAACCCCTGGTCTTACCAGACTTGTACCCACCATCGTCGTTTAAAGCACCTTATGTCATCCCTGCAGGGTTCTGGTCTAATAAATGTTTATTTGCACTGGCCACCTATCCACTTAATATTGCTCCAAATCAAATTTACCCTCCTGCTTTCAGTTAAAACACGGAGCAGTTTCAAAGGGTTCCACTCCTGTCAGGTGTATGAATTCAGTCAGTAACTTAGCAGGGACCTGCGTGATAAACGTTACTGGCCTCTTGAGGCTCACTTAGTCCCCAGGCAGAGTTTTGATGTGGGCGAACTGTCTTTGGTCTCGCTGCGGTCAGACTCTTGAAAAGGATTCTGGGTCGGGGTCCCCCCTGCTCTCGTCGTCTGCCTAAACCATCATGCCTCATGTCTTCTCCTTGATGTGGCAGCTTTGAGTGGCCATAATAAAAATTAAGACATCATAAATGCAGGATGGATGCACCATGTGTTTTCCTTTATAATGCACGAGCCCCTAGTGAGAGGTTTAACTCCCGCTGCAACTCGAGCAACTGAACCCTTCTCTGCAAGGTTTTCATCGTGTTGTGTGTGTCTGTGTGTGTTTGTGTGTCATACTGACAGACCGCGAGTAATTCACTGTGGCGCAGAAGACAACTGTTGGTGGGTTGGTTGAATATAGAAGTTGACTTGCTGCTGCTATAATAAATAGTTTTGGCATTAGCAATGGATGAAATGATTTTATAAGGCTTTTCAGCATCTTTTTGTGTTGTGTTGATTCTGAAAGCTGAAAACTTGCCGACATTTATTTCTGATTAATCCTGAGATTGATTTGCCAGTTCGAATTTGTCAATTCGCTGGGACGAATGAATATGTTTCCACTGGATACAGACCTGCCCTCCAGTCACAGATGGAAGCGTTCAACATGTCACATGGATTTGTTTTGAAGTTAGGAAGGCATGATTCACCTCAGACACCAACCTGAGGAACAGTCCCGGCTGACTCACACAAGCTTTGCATACAGCTATGCGGAGGGGCCGGTGAGGTTGGCGGATGGGTTTCCCTGAAGTATTTCTACCATGTGCCACCTCCGATCGTCTGCCACTTTTACTGTAACTCGAGGGGAGCCTGTGTGTTCCCAAAGAAGGACCTAGACTGGTAAAATCACCCACCGTATAATTAGCTTTTTTAGCATGTGACTTCTTAACATCTTTACCACACTGGATGCCTTTTACAGACTGCTGGGAACAAAAGGCTGAACGGTGAAGCTGAAGTTTCAGACCAACATTTCCACATCGGACAGCTCCGAGACGCTGACGGCCACCGAGGTTTTTTCTTTTCGAAGATGGAAACTTGTTTTGTCATACTCTCTCCTTAAAAATATCAATCACTGTCAAGTAAAGACTTTTCCCATAAAATAGACTCCCTCATGTCTGAAGAAAAGCTTACCGCCACAGTTTAAACCAGTCGCTCCTTTTTATAGATGAAATCTTCAGAAAACATTTAAAGTTTTAACTCCAGCTCTCAATAGAAATGAGACAGTGCTTTGCAAAGAATTTCATTTCTGCTTTCCAAACCTTTTAAAATTTAAACCCAAGTGTCATTAAATGTGTTTTATTTAGAGACTTTAAACACGACAAAACAGACATGACTTAAGCTCACAAATATGACTTCTAGTCCTGTTAGTGAGCAAGCTAACTGACAGTCGTTGACCTCGCTTGCTCACAGAGCTTTTATCCTGCTCAGCCGCTTTGCTAATGAAACGCTGCACAATAGCTTTGATAGCAAGAAGCCAGAGGGGAGACCAAAACTGAAAATAAAGAGTATATATGGATTTAAATGCTGTGTTAGGTTTTAAGTGTAGGGAAGCTATGGCACAGCTAAGTTAGTTTGACCTACTGTTGCTGTAAAGGTATGCAGAAGCATCTTTGATGGCACAACATGTGGAACCTTGAAGCAGGTGGACTTCTGCAGCAGAAGACCGCATCAGGTGCCACACCTGTCACTCACGACAATTTGGCTCAAACATCATGAACACATATCCATCACAGATCCATCCTTGCTTATAGCAACACTTCAGGCTGGTGGTGTTGTGGAGTGGATGCTTTCTTGGCTCACTTTCGGCCCCCATAGCACCAACTAAGTATCATTTAAACACCACAGCATGCCCAAGGACTGTTCCTGACCCTTTATCATCTCTTTATGAACACACATGTTCTAATGGCTGCTTTCAGCAGGATAACACACCATGCCATAAGATCAAATCATTTGAAACAGCTTGAACAGGACAATGAGTTCACTGTACTCTAACCAATTAAGAACCTTTCAGATGTGCTGAAACAGGAGATTCCAGGAGACAAATCTGCAGCAACTGTGTGACGCTGGCATGTCAACATAGACAAGAATCTGTGAGAGTGTTTCCGGCCTTGCTGGATCTCTGATTTGACGAATTAAAACAGTTCTAAACAAAACGGGGAAGCAAGCTCTATCCAGTGAGACTTCTTCTTTCCTTGTTACAGACATTTCAGGAAGAGTTTCTGCTGTTCTGCATTTATTAGCAGTTTTAGTGTAGCTTTAGCAGTTGTTGGACCTGAACACAGCAGCACAGGAGCCCCACTGACATCTAATTTTATCAAGGTGTTAATGCAGAACTAGAGGAAGTTTAAATATTATAAACCGGGTCAGCCACTAGCATGGACTTTGTGTAAATTCAGCACACGTTTTTCTTTTTAAGTTGAAATCCAAGTATTTTGCACCAACCTGCCAGAAGCATGTAATGCAAGATTTGAAATGTAAAATATTGAGACCGTCTTTCACACTGTCATGTTATCCCTACAGATGACACACAGTGACATCCTTGGTGTCACAAATGACTCTTCAAATAGTTCCTGGATGTCTAAATTTGATAGTTTTGGCGATCAGTCTTAATCTTTGTCTAGCTGATATTGTAATTTCAGCTGAGCTGTTTTTGTGGTCAGTGAAGAAACAAGGAGATAATAGCGAGGCCTCGTCAGTTTGTTGGGAAGCACAGGATGTGGTCTTCTCTTCTTGACAAGTCTGCCGTCATCGCCATGCAAATGGGAATGACTGGAAGCAATGTGTCCAGACAGAGTGGGTGGCTGCAGCCCTTTCCACCCTGAACAGAAGATAAATAGACACCCACACTCTACTGCTACTGCTGGGCTCTTCTCAGACACTTGTTGAACCTCAGGCATCTTATCATTTGTCATGTGACGCACACATGTAACCGCTGTACAAGTTTGGAACTCCTGACTGCTCTCCTACTTCCCACAGTCTTTAAAACAACGAGAAAACACAGGTCTGATTTAGATGTCAGCTCCGTTTCTGCTAATTAAGAGAGTTAGGACAAATTATGCAATAGAAAAACTTGTTGAATCTTGTTGAAGGATGTGGAGGTGTTGAGTTGTGCAGCAGTAGATTTGCAAGACAAGCAGAAAGATCCTTGGCCAGATAGAAGCATAAGTGGAATTTAAACAACACAAGAAATTCATTCCAGCTCAGTGTAGTGCGAACACTTTTCAGTTAGGTTATGGTCTCAGATGTGCTGTTGTGTAATTTAGGGATATGCAACGCTTTTGCACAAAACTAAAGTGGTGACATGGCTTTACACAATAAGGTGCTTCGAAATCACACAATAAAGCTCTGATATTAACTGATCTTGATAGTCGCAGGTTCCCAAATGGGGTTTGTAATCAGCAGGATTTAATGTGGGTGTCAATCATAGACTGTATATAGAAGATGACCATTGCCATCGCAGGATATGAGCATGTTTAGATGGGAGGAGTGACAATGAAATGCTACCTAGCTTGGATAGAGTAAGGTGTATTTTAATCTGAAAGCCTGTTTTAGCGAGTGCTGCAAAAAAAAGCTTAAAAACTAAATTTCTTTCCTGCACCCGTAAACACATCAGTCTTGATGTAACCGTACCCCAGAGCATGAACTGTTTTAGTATTTTGTCATCTGTTTTGCTCTGAATGTAACCAAATTAAAAAAAAAAGAAGAAAAACATCTCGTATCTGATAAGACTTGAAATTATCCAAATAAACTTTAAGCCTATAAGGAAAGTTGTTTATGTCACGGTCAGTGGGAGCTGACTGTGTGTTTGAGTGAATAGTAGGACCCAAATGCAGACACGGTAGGAGATGGAACTGAGTTCTAAACAAAAGGCGAGCCGTTTGTGAACACAAAAACAAAGCAAGAGCGAACAGGGCCAACCCTAACCTGAAACTAACCTGGGAAACCAGAGACATGGACATGAAACCGGACAGGTACGTGTGACTATGGAACTATGAAATAAACCGAACATGAACCTGATCAGTACGAAGAACTCTGAGACATGATGTCGCTAGACATGCAAACAAAGACTGAAAGAAAACACAGACTAAATACACACAGGAAGCGATCGGGGGAAGTGGAAACACATGGGGAAAACAGCTGACTAGAATGACATCATCAGTAACACTAAGCATAGAACATAGAAACAAGACTTTCAAAGTAAAACAGGAACATAATGGGATGCAGACATGACACATGACAGGTTAAAGACACACGAACCAACAAGGGAGACTTGAACAGAGGAGTGATGACACAAAGGCATCGAATACACAAAGAACTAAAACTGAGCAACCTTGGAGCTTAAGATGACTAAATGAACTTAAACATAAACAATGAATATCGGAATACAGGGAAAATTCAAAACACTGGGTCACACGACTCAGGACAGTTTACTGTTGTCATAAATGAAGTGAGACATTATATTTATCTTTTAGATGTAAACCTGAAGAAGTCCAGTTTCTTTCCTTCCGAGCTCCTTGGACTTTTTATGGCTAGACGAGGTGACTGGAAGTAACACAGGTTTAGAAGCACTTTTACTTTTCAGTCCTGGAGGCACCATCCATCTTTTATATGCAGCCTATGCTTTGAAGGCAGTTTGAAATCTGTGCGATATTGATGGATTTCACAACTATTTATTAAAAAAAAGAGAGGCAAAAGCAAGATTTGATTTCATGAAAATGAGGAGGATGATGACTTAAACCTTGTTACCAAAGTTACATTTCAGTCCATGACTCTAAGGCACAGATATAGGCTTTTATATACTGTATTGCTGTGTTACATTTGACTTTTTACATCTACATCTTTCCAGTTTGCATATTTATTCCTCCTCCCTTACGTAATGCTTCATACCTAGTTAAGTTAAGTACTTGGACATTAGAAAGAGAACCTCATTCTGCAGCCTTGCCTCCCTCCTTTATTCTGGCACTTGTAAAGTGATAATGGCGTCAGTTAGAGTACACTTTATCTTGGCAGTGTGTCAGACAGGCCTGCACTGTCAAAACCTGTCAGCAGAAGCGGCGGTCACAGCCTCGAGCAGCTCCGTGTCCGTTCAAGCCTCGAAACGAGTTGACAGCAGCATTAGGGTGTGCAGTCACATGACTGCCAGGGAGGCCCTGGATCAAATGATAGCAGCTGTTTGGGCGTATCCTTCCTCCTGGCAGGCCTGATCTTACATTTCAGGGTATGATCTGGCCTGGTGCCCGTGCCCTCAGCATCTTCATTTAGTGTTTATTTAAGCTTCACCTGCAGCTATTCACATCGATAAGCACAGTGCACACAGTACTTATCTAGATGCATTTGTGAAAATGGAAAATGCACGAAGGCTTTTTGAATATTGAAAACTTGGCTTTGAATAGAATTGTATGTTTCTGAGTTTTTTTATAAATTGAAAAATTCAAATAATGTTATTCTCTATTACAGCCGCTGTAAACGACCTTCAGACCTCTCGTCTAACTAGGCGTTGCTGCCTGAGAGCTATTTCACGCAAGAGTGGGAAAAGTGCTCATGAAACTGGAAAAGTCCCTCTTCAGACTGCATCCCGTTTACAATCATATCAGCAAATTGATCAAGGGCGTTTAAACCACGTTTGAAGTAATGTGTTGATATTTCATCCATTGCAGTTGCGTAAACTATGAGAAAGAGTGTGTTTGCGGTCTGTCGGGTTTGTCCAAGCCCATTCCATTGAGCTGTGGTCTTCCCTCCAGCTTCCCAAAACGTTGCAGTTTTGTGTAATAAGCCCACACATTCTTTTGTCTCCTCCTCATCCTTCCTAAACTGAGCAGCTTTAGGTTCAGTAGGAGCCAGGGCGTTATTTTACAAGATGGATCTGGACACTGGATGTATACATCCAAGACAGTTGCAATGGAAATAGCTGTCTGCTTTGAGTTGTGTCTCAGTGTGGCGTTTACCACACGTCTGTCTTACTGTATATATAAAAAGGGAGAGTTCAAAGTGCAGTTCTGTTCTTTTTCAAGCCTTTTGGACATTCCCCGATCTTACTCTTATATATTATATCAGGAATTTACATAAAAAAGCAAGAAAATATATGTCAGAGTTGTTGTTTGTGTTGACAGATTTCAATAATGACACTCAGTAGATCCGTAGAACTAGACAAGAATACATTTCAGATGTTAAAGAGCTAAATATTTTTCTCATAAATCATAAATGCTGCTGCCAGAAGCATAGCAGCTGTATTTGGTGATGATACAGTATGTGATTGTTATGTTACAGTGACTGTGTAAAAGGTCATGGAACATTAAGCAGACTACTGAAAAAGAAAATATGTATTTGACCTTTGACTTTATCACTGGCGTAACATCCAAGTCCTTGGATGTTTTCACTGCTGTGCTTTTTAGACCATTTTCAGGCCGTAAATCAAAAGCGGATACATTTTTACATTTCTTTTCAGAATCAGAATCAGAATCAGAATACTTTATTGATCCCTGGGGGAAATTATTTTTTGTTACAGTGCTCCATTTTAAACCAACATTAAGACAAGACAGACAATACACTAACTAAGAATAGTACAATATATACATATATATACATACATACATACATACATACATACATACATATATACATACATACATACATACATAAGTCACTCATAAATAAATAGTTGGAAAAGAAACATGTGTAGCTGTAGCAGCAAACAGTGTGTTAAGTGGATGCGTTGTACAGGGAGATGGCCACAGGCAGGAATGATTTCCTGTGTCGTTCAGTGGTGCTTTTCGGTAATCTCAGTCTCTCACTGAACGAGCTCCTGTGACTGACCAGCATGTCATGGAGTGGGTGGGAGGTGTTATCCAACATTGTCTTTATCTTGGACAGCATCCGCCTCTCCGACACCACCTTGAGGGAGTCCAGCTCCATCCCCACAACATTGCTGGCCTTACGGATCAGTTTATTAAGTCTGTTGGCATCTGCGACCCTCAGCCTGCTCCCCCAGCATGCAACAGCATAGAGGATCGCACTGGCCACAACAGACTCATAGAAAATCCTCAGCATTTTCTGGCAGATGTTGAAGGACCTCAGTCGCCTCAAAAAATAGAGACGACTCTGGCCCTTCCTGTAAAGTGCTGTGGTGTTTTTAGCCCAGTCCAGTTTATTGTCAATGTGTACTCCAAGGTATTTATAGTCCTCCACAATGTCAACACTGACCCCCTGGATTGAAACAGGGGTCAAGTGTTTCCTGGTCTTCCTGAAGTCCACGATCAGTTCCTTGGTCTTTGCCACGTTGAGCTGCAGATGATTCTGCTCACACCACGTGACAAAGGAGTCGACCACAGCCCGGTACTCTGTCTCATCATCCCTGCTGATGCATCCAACCACCGCAGAGTCATCAGAAAACTTCTGAAGATGGCAGGTCTCTGTGCAGTGGCTGAAGTCTGTGGTGTAGAGGGTGAAGAGGAAGGGGGAGAGGACAGTCCCCTGTGGTGCCCCTGTGTTGCTGATCACCTTGTCAGACACACACTGTGGGAGACGTACATATTGTGGTCTTCCTGTCAGGTAATCAACAATCCAGGACACCAGAGAAGCATCCACCTGCATCGCTGCTAACTTATCACCCAGGAGGGTCGGCCTGATGGTGTTGAAAGCACTGGAAAAGTCAAAAAACATGACCCTCACAGTGCTCGCCGGCTGGTCCAGATGGGTGTAGACACGATTGAGCAGGTAGATGATGGCGTCCTCTGTTCCGAGACGAGGCTGATAAGCGAACTGAAGGGGATCCAGGTGTGGTCTTACTATGGGTCGCAGCTTTTTTTTCGGGTCATATGTGCAGATCGAAACACGGTAATTGCACTCGGGTGCAAAACAATCACACCAAGACCCTTTGCAGGAGATGGCTTCAGTCGTACTTCTGTCATTTTAATGTGCAGCACTGCTCAGTTCTGTTGTTTTAAAGTGCTAGATGAATCAGTTTGAAGTGTGAGCTGCAGTAAACGCCTTCCCGTAGTCAGGTATTGTTTGAACACCACAGACGTTCACCCTGGATTTACTTTTTTTCTTCTGCAATAAGCAGACAAAATCTTCTCACATGGTTTGTTGTGCCGCAGTAAGTGAAGCGAGAGCTGCGAAAAGATCCGTAGCGTGATGACTGGGTGCGAAGATATCTGATTTTCACATCACATTATATCACACATCAAATTATTGTGGTCAAAATAATGTACAATAACTATGTTATTGTAGTATCTATGAAACAATTATAGCAGTAATGGTAACAAATGACTTTGCTTCTGTCTTTGTTGAGTCCTGAGAGCTTGGTGGTCAGACGCAAACGAGATGCAGAGGCAGACAGAAAGAACAGTTACACACTATGATATTATCATATATGCATCGTTGACACTGTATTGATCATTTTGAATTATACGGTTGTTGTGAAACCCCACTGTTTTGTTTTTTTACAGCTCACAAGTCCATCCTTCCCTGTGGTTGTGAAGATGGGCCACGCCCACGCCGGCATGGGAAAGGTGAGTCTCCTTTACGATTTGAATAATGCTGTTTACTAATGTTATCAACCCTTTACAAAAGAAACCTAATTAGTTGGATGACCTATATTTGTGTCTAAGAATAATTCAGAGGGAATAATCAGAGATTTCAATCTAATCCACCCGTTTTAGGGCGGAGCCTTTAGTTATGAAACCTGAGGCAAGGCTCTCCCTTCTTTTCCCTCTCCATCCTCCTCTGTCAGGCTTCATGCAGTCACCTAAATGAGCAAATAAAAGATGTAAACTGGTCCGTATCTGTTTAAAGCACTATCAAAATTAAATTCTGGCTGCTCCCAGACATCAAAATCATTTTGACCTGCTGTCACCTGGATCTGGAACAAAAACCAAAGCCCATTTCAACCTGAAGAGGAAAATAAGATATTTTTTAACAAACTTAATAAAGTACATCAGCTCCTCGGCTCGTGTTATCCCAGCAGACAAGCGGATCAGGAGGTTAAAATCAGCTGATAAGCTAGGCTACATCAGCTAACATTTTTGACTATATTTAGACAACAAATATAAACAAGCTGACACTTTATATGTTACAGCAATCAGTCCCCACCTTATCCAAACAGTTTGAACTTTTGCTATATTTCAGTTAAAGTGTGTTTTAAATCTGCATCACTGATTTGTGTTATTAAATTACCTCTTCATCTTCTTTCTGCTGCAGCAGCAGCGAAGGCCTCTGTGTGAGCGCACTGTAACATCATGACATCAACAACACTGGAGTTAAACCTGTACTGTTGTTAAAATAGACAAGTTAGGAAAATATACCATTTGAAGAAAATAATACTAAAATACGCTGTTTTTAAAAGGGTCTAAAATCGCCTATGAGATGAAATTTAAATTAAATATAATATCCATGTCTTTTTTTAAAATTTTACACACAAGCTGCTCATAGCTCAGATTTTCTCTTTTATCAGGTCAGACTCTCTCTCTCTCTCACACACACACACACACACACACACACACACACACACACACACACACACACACACACACACACACACACACACACACACACACACACACACACAAGTTGTCTTTATTCCATATATGCAAATTAAACATGATACTATCTGGACAGCTTCGGTTGGTCTGAGGTTCAGACAGGAGGTCTGAAGCCTAAACTGCTGTCTGTTCTAGTTTTTGCAGACATCTCTGTAAGGGTTCAAATCGGCCACAGTAGCCAAATTGCTCTTACAGTAAAGTTGTAAAGTCAGTAATGTGTTCCTGGGGTCAAACTAAGTTGATATCTAAGTGTTAACCTGGTGGACAAACAGTTTTAGTGCTTTGTTACACAATAGCCTGACTAACAGTTTCCAACCATTTACCGTGATTGCTGCATAGAAATAACTGGACTGATGCTAATCATCTCTGTTAAATACATAATGAGAAATGAACTGTGGATATTTTGCGTATGTGATTTATTTATTTCAAGACATGGAGTCACACTCTTGATACAATGACATAATTCACACATTTAGCCTCTCCCCTTTCTCCCGTATTTAAATATACAAGGAGCGACACTTTCTTTATGTCTTTTTCCCTCGTCTGTGGGCTTGGTTTCCTGTTCAGAAGCCAGACATGCTATAGAATTTCCCATGAGCCTCATGGGGAACTTGGAAAGTCCTTTCAGACTAAGATCTTGCTTTGCCCCACAGACCTCACAGAACTCAGAGAATGAATATTTAGGTCACTACAATTTTATTTGCTTTTGAGAGAAAAACCCTTCAAGGTGGAGCAAAGAAATTGAATGTGCCAGTAAGTCTCATATATTGATTATAAATAATACTAAAGTAGAACTTAACCACATTACAAGTAGTACTCTACACCGAATTTCCCGGAGGAACCCACCCGAGGAATAATAAAGTTTTATCTAATCTATTCTAATCTAAGTCGTAACCTCTTAGGCTGAGTGCTAGAAAATTGCAGTTCACTGAATGCCCACCTGAGGGCTCTGAAAGCGAGTCCCTTGTTAAAATACCTAATTACATCCAGATGTATAAAAAAATGGCTGAGATAGTGGCAAGATTTTAGCTAATGGACATTACAGCTTTAACTGACAGCTGATCACTGCTAGGCATCACCTCTGCTAATTTAGAGTTAGTGAACTGGACCTCACAACCACTTATTCTAAGAGAAATTCTCATGTTTTATTAGTTAAAGAGCAAATACCGCTGTATGTGTGTGTGTTGCTCTGTTGCATACATACAGTTTATTAATGCATTTTGCCAAGCCTTGCTAGCATTAGTTGAAAACTGACCACTTAACTTTCTTATTCAAATATGGCCAAGTCTGCCTCCACGAAAGCAACATAGCGGCAACCAAAAGTTCAATTTAAGGCTTTAGAAAGTGAAATGAGAAACGAGTGGTGACATCATGTCGGTGACATCCATCTTTTATGTACAGTTTATGGTTGGGACTCTTAAACCCGTAAATGGAAAGCCTTTATAGCTTACTGTAGGTCAACATTTACACATTTTGCTGCTATTTTGTTTCTTTTTTTGCTAGTTTCTCAAACATATTATGCATATGCTGTATAATATATAATTGCTGAGGTTGTTCACCTTATGACCTTTCGGTAACTGATTTCAGACATTTACTGGAATTTAATGGCGATTTTGTTCATTAGCTAACAATAGAAAATCTACAGCTCAAAGTAATATTGCCATATTTTGTTTTGTTGGGTTGTCATAGGCTGTCTCCATTAATGAAACACACATTAATGACATCAGCTAAGGACAAGTCATGTTGATATTACTGTGGTATTGTTACCTGTAACTAATAGCAGTGTTTGTATATGTTTATCTGATTACAGTTTACATATTAAAATATAATTACACACTTTGCCTTTTTCATTAGACAAACAGCAGTAGAGAGTGAGCCTTTCTACTCAGCTTTCCCATTACGCTATTAGAGCAGCAGGCCTCTGTAATGGAGGTGGTATGTCATGTTATCTGGACACTAACCACCAGTTTCACCACCAGGCACAGCTCTTCATTTCTGTGCCAGTGCTTCACCTTTTCCGGCTTACCTTCTGTTTCTGTCTTCATCATTGCAGTTTGTTTGTTGACTCAGAGGAATTGCGTAAGTCTCTGGACAGGTTTGTGTGCCTACCGCTCACAACTGGACCAGTTCCTTGTGGTCAGCTTCTGCTTTTGCTACCATGACGTACTCTTTCAGTCACATTGCTGTAGTCAGTGGATTTTGTTATTTTAGCTTCTGGTCTTTTCGTGTTTCTATAAGAAACACTGACTGTATTATTTGATGACATGCGCCTTTAGTGTTTTTACAGTTTTTCACAGTTGCAGTTCTGAAATCTGTGAACACAAAACCCAGTTTTTCAATCTGAGTGTCGTGAGCACGAAGTTTCTTTATGTTGGGTTGTCCTGTTTACCAAGGACATGATCTTTCACAGCTGCTTGTATTTTATCTGAAATGCACTGTTGGTCTTCCTCTTCTTGCCTTCTGCCGCCTTTCCATCTTCCTCATCCACCAACTCCCCCCCACACATTTCCTCTTGTGCATCTCAGCTTGTTACTATCTGTTTTGTGGTATCGGTCTTCAACTCACCATGGTGCCTGTGCGCCCTGACGTGGCATACACTCGTCTGATCACTTCATTAGCAAGTGTGAAAAATGGTTCATTGTTATGTGTAAGCACTGAAATCTGCCACCTGTGCTTACCCTTGCGCAACACAAGTACGTCACAGTGAGAACTGAATGAATGTGAGTGTATCTAAAGTATTGGAAAAAGGGTAAAATAATATCTGCAAATTATGTCCTAAAAGAATGTACGTTCAGTACGTTCAGCATGTTGGTTCTCATGGCAAAGAGTGGAATTTGGTGTTTTAGCAATTTAGGGAAACTCTAACACAAACCAGGAGAAAGCTTAGTAAATAAAATACAAGCTATTTAGTGAATTCTTTAAAAAAAAAAAAAAAAAAACAACACACACATACTATGCATATTTTCCTTTATATACGAAGCACTGAATTTATTACCTTGTGTGGTGGGGCGTGGTCTGCGGTGCCACGCGGACGCACCTGCACGGCATCCGCAATCACGCCCGCCGTGTCAAAACACGGGGACTCAGTGGTTGGTGTGCGGTTGTGGTGGTGTGATGCAAATGTTAAATAAAGATGGCTCAAAACATGGCTCTGTGGTCCCGTCGTGCCTTAATTCCACCACACCTACAAAGCACATTCTCTAGGTTTTCCTATGAAGCCTCACTTGCCCTGGTTTGACTGGATGCTAATGACAGCGAATGTTAATCTGAGCAGACACAGTTAGTATAATGTTACTGCATTTGATTGGGTTTTTTATGTAATTTGGTTGTGCTGTGTTTACATAACACAGCACAACATATGTGACATGCTAACACATAGCATGTCACATATGAAGTAAAACTTACAAGTCAATGTCTAAAGTTTGCTAACACTAGCTAGCAGTAGGCGCTATAAGCTACCACTATGGTGGAAAACTAAAGAAATGAGCAAAAGATGGATTCAATGTTTTGCTTGAGAGAGGAAGAAGAGTTACTTTCTGTTAAAAAATGTCTGTATTGGATCTTAATCGGTAAGGTGTCTTTTCAGGTTTTACAGTGACGTGACAGCTAACCATGTGATATTAACTTGTCTGGCATTATGAACATATGATGCTGACGGGTCACGTGAAAAACGGTTTATGATGGGGCTGTCAATGTTAACGCATTAATGCGCATTAATCCATCGTCATGAGCAACGCAGTTAACATTTTTATTGAAATTAACCCATCTGGAGCGCAGACTGACTCAAAATCCCTGAAATGTCACTGTCAGGGCATTTCGGGCAGTTTGTACAAACTTTGTCCATTCTGTGCTCCAGATGGGTTAATTGCATTAACAATGTTAATCGTGACAACGGATTCACGAGCGTTAATGCATAAACGTTGACAGCCCTAGTTTATGACAGTCGCGAGGTGAAATTGGTCGGGAGACAGTTTCTAGCTACAACACCGCAAACCGGAATGGAGACCAACTTTGAAGGAGAATGTTCTTTGTTTCCAGTTTGTGTCACAGCTTCACAAGTTTGGCAAGTTAGTCAGTTAGCAAACGTTTGCAGACATGTCTGTGTCTTCCTTGCAAACTACAGGCGACTACAGCGGTCTGCTAGTGACCAAAGTGGTTTAAAAAAAAAGTTTTTTGGTGCAGCACTCGCTTTGTGACCAGTTTCACCTAGCAACAGCAAGCAACCTCCAAGAACCCCCAACCACTCAGGGAATAGACATTTTTAACACCGAAAACAATAGATAAACAAGATTTTGGTTACTTCTTCGTCTTTTCTAATTAGCTATTCATGACTATAAACACAGTTTAACTCAACCATGTCTAGTCTTAAAGATGTTCATTCTTTTAATACAGTACACCCACTAATAACAAGCACAAGCATCCTGTACGTGTATTTTAGCGAAGGTCTTGGAATAAAATGTGCTTAAAGCTAACAGAGAAGCTAACATCACACAGTTAAAATCCATAATTTCCTTAATGACCAGCAAGCGGTAGAAGTGTTTCAAACTAGGCATTAGTTGTGTTGCTGTTTTCTAAAATCTGATATGGATCCCAAGGATATTTTGTAAGAAAATACAGTCATGTTTTTTTAAATCTGTTGGCTTATTTGAAGCTATTTCATAGTCTGCCTTGTAAGCTCATTTTAGAAAGTCACTGATTTAGCGTCAGCGACATATGTGGGTTTTGACAAGCACGCTCATTATGTAATTACCCATCAAAGTGACAACACTGTTTATGTGACCACATTCACCATCAAAGCTGCCCACCCGTCTTTAAAAAATTAAAATTTACTTTTATTGTTCTGGTGTCATTGGTGTCACTCTTTTCGGATTTTCCTTATTTCTTTTCCTATTGACGTTTTTTTGTGTTCATTTTCTGAAGGTGGGTTGCATCATTTGAAAACAAAACAAAATCTCCTTGGGATTCCTTTGTTCCACCCAGACAACTTGTCCTTAGTTTTTACTAGTTTGGGGGATTTGAAAGGGCATTAAAGTAAAACTCTTATAAACACACAATTAAACTGTTGCTTAAGACCTCACAAATTGTTGCATGTAGACACAAGTGTCTTGTGCCTTGCCTTTCCATAACCTCTTTTATCTCTCTTTGAAGCACATTACAAAGAAATAGGAGTGTGGGCTAACCCATCAGTGCCATAGCAACAAACTGAACCATTTCGACACTATGTATGACTGTGTTGGCTGTTTTTTTTTAAACTAAAATTGACCATAAATTGAGGTAACCCTGTCGATGTATATAAAGGGACTTCTTGACTAATGGATATGCAACTGTTTAGTCCACAGAATCATCTAAAGTGTTCTATATATTACCATTTGCAGAAAACTTAGTGCCCCAGTGTAAACACAGAAACAGACTTTGTTTATGGTACATACCATTTCAGTATGGAAAATGGTTGCCTTTAGATGTGCTATTTGAAGAACAGAAAAACAGAAGACGAAACCCCCGAGGAAACATCAACCTCCTGTTTTCCTTATCTGGTTTGTGTTTTATCATGACGGAAGCGCAATGTTCCCATTGCTTCCTCCGTGATGGTGCTAGTGAGAGGGATGGTGATGAGTGAGTGGATGCTCTGCACTGACTCGTTTGGTGCCTGAGACAAGAAAACTCGTAGCCGCACAATAACGTTGGCGATTGATGTGACTGTCTCTTAGGATGCCCAGTTTCCCATTGGAAGCACACCTCATTAATCTTTGTATCAACATAAATTACAATAATAATACCACTCAACAAGAAACATCAGAGTAAGTCTTCTAAAAATATATATGAGAGCCTTAGTTTCCTACAAATGGCCCTCAGTGGTAATTGTCACTGGAGGAAAATATTTGTTTCCTCTGTATTTTACGCTGTCACACCTCATTGTTACCTAATAATCTCACGGTGAAATTGAAAAATTGCTTTGAATTATATGATATAAACATGTTGTGTGTCGATAGGCTCCCATTGCATCATTTCCCTCTTAGTCTGCGTCTGCAGTCTACTGTTTAATAACTGGGAAAGAGGTGATGTAGTTTCAAAGCCGCCCCCGGCAATGTTTCCATACGTGGACCCCTCATTATACAGCTTGTGTACAAGTGTGAAATTCCTGTGGGATTTTAAAGCAGCCGCTGCCAGTTTCAGCAGCGTCCTTTGTAATTAGCTGCCCGCTAACAAGTGGCGTCTCTCCTGCAGATTAAAGTCGAAAACCAACAGGACTTCCAGGACATCACCAGCGTGGTGGCTCTGGCAGGGACGTACGCCACCACCGAGCCGTACATCCAGTCCAAGTACGATATCAGGATCCAGAAGATCGGCAGCAACTACAAAGCTTACATGTAAGGTGTTTTTTATTGGCTTGCTGCAACCAACTTCTGGTGGCTGTTGGTGGCATTGCAGGTGAATTTGAAAGCAAACATTTTAAGCGTTTTAGTAGGTTAATGGTAGCAAGGCATGTGGAGCCAGTGGGAAATGAACTCTTATAAAGCATCATCTGGAAAATAAACAGTTTCACCAATAATGGCAAATTATATGTTAAAGTAGCACTTTTCTTGGATTCCAGGCAGTTTTCAGCATTAATGCCTTGATTTTCATGGCCTCGTGCCCCAGCTCCACCCATCTGGAAGCCATAGACATTCCTGTCAGCCAAGCATATTACAACAAAGAATTTGTGCTCAACCTTTTAGCTTTCAAGACTGTATCTGAACAATTGCTCAACCGAAATCGGAGAGGGGGGGCAAAGTAGCCAAGGCTTATCTCATCGTATTTTTTTCCCTGCCCTCACCATTAAACCGTGTCTTTGATTGGCTTTCACACAAACATTATCTAGGTGTGGATTAAAATGGCCATCCTTGATGAACTGATGATAGCTTCCCCCTTGAGAGGGAAAAGCAAAAGTTGGGAGCGATTAACTGTTGCTGGAGCATTTTAGCTTGTTTTTTGCAGAAATATGAATTCATTTCCTGGTGCCCCCCCTTCAGGAGAACATCCATTTCTGGTAACTGGAAGGCCAACACAGGTTCTGCCATGTTGGAACAGATCGCAATGACTGACAGGTGAGCTGGTTCAGAGATTCTCTTGGAAAAATGCAGATCTGTTAAGTACACTGAATCATTCAGACATCTGTGTTCAATTGAATACACTGGCACTACTTTTAAGCATGAATCTGATTATCTCATTGTCCAAAAGTCTTGGAAGCCTTTACTGACATTTATAGCTGTTAAGTCCATTCTTCCTTTAATGATATCTGTAGTGATTATTGGGTTTTAAACAGTCAGCTGTTTGCGTCCCTGTGCTTCAGATATCGTATGTGGATAGACTCCTGCGCTGAGATGTTTGGGGGCCTAGACATCTGCGCTGTGAAGGCCGTGCATGGAAAAGACGGGAACGACTACATTATCGAGGTCAGTGTGTTTTCATCTACAGCTCCAAGGAGAGTTTCAGGAAACAGGGGCTGAAACTTGCTCTTTCATTGCATTATAGTGTATTTTAGATAAATAAGATCTGTCATCATGTTTCAGGACATTTGCAAACATAACGGTTAACCAGCAGTTAGATCGCTTCTCAGCAGCATCACAGGGCTAAAGCACTTTGTGTAACCGTTACCTTGGATTCATTCTCTTTCCCTGCTGATAATACTTTTCATATCATGGGTGAAAGTCAATCGGGAAGGGTGTAACCACACTTGCTGGCACATGATCTTCACAGCCTTGAAAGAACGATTAGTCTGCAGACCAAACATGGGCAGCTGAATGAAAACAACATCAGGAGTCAGCGGTTGACTCACTTCATCTTCTAATCCAGTCTGTTTGTTTGAGTCTGCTGGTAAAGTTTGGCAGTGGAAGTGTAGCTTGCAGTTTGTAGACAAATAAAACTGTCATGGCGTGACTTGACGCAACCAGTTTGGTTGGAGGTTTGGGCTTTCAATGTGATGAGCGTGGCAGTAACAGTGCCTGGGACGGGGTTTCCACTGGGGCCACTAGAGGTTCACTGTTCAGTATCTCTATATACAGCATTTAACATATGTTACACATAAGCATGGTTTAAAGGTGCAGTCTGTGGGGCTTTTAGGTCATTTAAGAGGGGCCAAAAAAAGAAGGTGGAACTCATAAATATACATCGCTTAGTGTGTAATTGTCTGAATGCAGGTGCCTCATGTGTTCAGGTCCTGTCTGAAAATTTCAGAACATATCTTTACTTGTTCAGATTCATGAGACTCACCTTGATCATCTGGGTTTTTGAAGTGCACTCAAGCACTTTATCCTATTTAAGATTTATACTATTTAACATTCACATGCCAATAGATGCATCAGAGAGCAACCTGGGGGTCGTATCATGCCTGCACCCTGCAGACAGTATCATGCATGCAGACTGGAACAGCCAGGGATGGAAAATACAATCTGACATGGCAAAGGTTAGCATAGCAACACATCTATGTTGCTATCATTGTCTGTTAGATTAGTTGGATAAATTATTGTTGGTCATTCACATAACATTCTTACGTACTTTTTTTCCCCAATAATGACATGAGAAATATAATTCATTTATTTGGAATATGTGTTATGGGGCTTTATGGGTCAACTCACTTTATTTATCGCTATTAAATAAAGAAAATCATTTAATAGTTACGCACACACGCCATCTCCAGCAGCCTCACAGGTCTCACAGCCCCAACAGAAGGAATAACTTGCACATATATGTTACTATGATGAGCTTCCCTGGAACTCACACTTTCTGTATGTCTTACTTTTGTTCCACTCCAATAATTTGTTGTAATGCTTATTGATTCTAATCAAGGTTGTCAGTTTATTTATTTCTCTTTTTTAATTTGATTTCTGTCCTTTTTAAAAAATATCTGTTTATCTAAAATCGTAAATACCTTACCCAGAAATGCACATTTTCCTTTAACAATTATTCCCAGGGGCGAAGCAAGAGACAAATAGTTGTGTGCAATCAGTTTTGTTTTTAGAGCAGCTTCCTATGCCTTCAAGTCTGAGGAAATGAGCCAGTCTGGACATCTGAAATGCCCAAACTTAGGATCAGAACATGACATCACTCTGGTGACTATCTGTGTGCTGGGAGAGAGCGGTTGTGAGAAAGCAAAAAAGACCTCAAACTATCCCAGGAAGTATCTATCAGCTCCCCAGGGGCGTGTAGTCTCAGTACTAGGCTGCTACGACAGAGAAACCCACGACACAGTCAAGTAGCAATGTTTCCTGACAAGCATTACTTCCTCCTCCTTTACTCCAACCCTAGATGGAATTTAATTAAGTGCGACGTTGAAGAGCTGTCGGCCGTCACAGTCAGAAACTGTTTTCTTTCTTTCTGTTTTTTGGTGTCAGAACAAAGACAGCAGCCGTAACACCTCACCCTAATGCACAGTAATGAGCTACTCAGAAGCACTTCATTAACACATTACTGCAGCTGGTATCAACATGAGGCAAACTCCAGCTTGTGTCACTTCACTGGGAAATGTATAGATAATAGGGGTGCAGTATTGTTATGTAACATGACACAGTGCACCACAGCGTTTGACAAAATGACATGACAGAAAGTATTTTATATACACAGCTGATCTGACAGGATGTGTCAGCCACATGACATGAAGTAGAATGGCTGTGCTGGTGTAGTCAGTGTCAGTTAGTCCATCTCTTTGGGCAAGACTGTGAAGATTGTTGCAGACCAATCAAAACACGTCCCATAGCAACGGCACTCCCTAGTGGCAGGAGCCTCACCACACCACAAAAGTGTGGCTTGAGTAACACAACAACGACCAAACACTCAATGAATGCCAGATCCCAGCGCAGCTGCGCATCCATGAGGCTTCCCATCCCACAACCCACAGGGCCCAGAAGACCCGCCGTCAGATTTTGGTTGCGCGTCCCCAAAGGACACTTGCTGAAGTCCCAGCACATGGGGAGCCTACACAATAGCAGGCACATAATACTATAAAGAAACTTTATTTAATTTAGCACGTGTAAATTCAACAGACTTTACATAAAAGGTAGGTCTACGATGCCTTAAGGCAAGAAAAACAACAAAACTTTCTAAGTCTTTGAGATTATCAGTACAAAAAAAGTTTTTTAAATTACAATGTCAAATGTAATATTTTTCTACTGGTCCACAGAAACAACACAAAACTTAAAGGGCTAATGTTATGCCTAATAATGATTAGAACATTGTTGGCCTAATTGTAAGAAAATATCATTATATTACAGATTCAGCCATCGGGAGTGACTTGATCTGTTGACAGAGATATTTCAGATATTGTGCCTTCAAGCTAGCAAAAGAGAACAGCACACATGTTGCGATCTTGAAGCTAAAGTTGTTTTCCCAGAAATGGATGACCCTCTGGCCAGCCCTGAACTTCAACTGCACCATCATTTTCAACGAGCACATTTCACTTTTTCTCTGTAAACATTTGCCATGCAGCCCGATATTGTCCAGAAAACACAAACCTTTGCTGCTTAGTAAAAGTACAGGACAACACCTCTGTGTTCCAGTGGTGAAAGAACTACAGCAGATCCAGTCTTCTGTTAGATGACTCTGTATCCTAATAAATCAGCAGGGTGGATCCCGCTTTAGCTTGCCACCGCACGCCGTTTGAAGTGGGGCCTGGCGGTCTTTTACCAGGCCTGCATTCAGTCCCCTGTGGTAATGACTCAACTGGCCAAAACACCGTGCCACACCCGACCTCGCTGCCAAATCCTAGCCAAGAAGCTGGGTACACACAAAAAAGGGGGAGCTTTAAAGGGTTCTTTAGCTTGGGAAGTGGTTCTGTGCAGAACAGAGAGATCCCAAACAGCTGTGAAAAACAAAGAAAATGAGTGGAAAAGACGACTAGTTTGGGTGTCCTCAGTTTGTTATAGGCGTTCTTAGAGGCTCTTTTAAATAAAGCTTTTGATTTGCTTTCAATTTTTTGTCATCAAATGTGGATTTTTTTTAATCAGTTTAGATTGTGCTTACAAAGGACGACATAAAAACCTCTCTTGTTTTAGTCATTATCACTGACAGATTGTTCCACGACTTTTCAATGATTGATGAGGCTTTTTTGAGAAAGTTGTTGCAATGTGTGGCAAGCCCACAAAAGAAACAGCCCTATAATGATATGCAAAAAAAAGCTTTAAATTAATAAGAAATAGATGAATTTAAACCTACAACTGCCTTTGGGTGCTCTCTTCCTTGCTGGGTGTTGTTTCACTCCAAGTTTCTGTTTCTTGTATTACGCAAAGAAATCATTAAATAAATCTTACACTTTGGTCCGTAGTTTGCTGTACTAAGGCTTTTGTAGCTTTGCCTCTGTATACCACTACAGTGGATCTTAAATCAGATAGTTAATATGGAATTGAAATGCTGTATTTCAAGAGGTTTTACAAAATTATTAGATGAAGTTTTCAGGATTTATATTTTTATGCAAATCCCCCATTTTCAGAATCTTAACAAATAATTGGACAATTGACTGAAAAGCTGTTTCAGGGCGAGGTCAGGTCTGTTCCCTTGTTTTGGAGGAACCAAATCAAAAATCTACCCTTCTAAATTATTTACATTGGGAGAAGCAGCTTCACCATAGCTCTCAAGCCAAGAACACACGCAAGGAGGTAGCAAGTGATGATGTGCAAACCACTGGTTACACTCATAGACAGTATAAAACATGAACTTAGCCATAGTTTCTGGTCCTGGTCCTGTTTTGGAGCATCAAGTTGAACATTTCCCCGTTGCCATCTTTGCAACATAGAAAACACTGTGGATCAGACGGTGAAACTGGCGAACGGCTTATTATTGAAAACTCATTAGCTGGCGATGTGTCGATTCCGTACCATAACTAATCCTCAGTTTTTGGAACCAAAATTTACAAAAAAAGACTTCAGTATGGCCCAAAACAAGTGAACGAGCCAGCAGGAAAGTGTTTACAGACAGAAAGCCATTACTTCTTTTTGCAGCCATAGCGATCACCTTATGATAACCTTAAACAGATTGCAGGTCTTAGATGCCAAGTTTTGTTGCTCTGGAAGCTACCTCCACGTTCTATAGATCAAGAAGGCCAGATTAAAAAACTTGTACTGTTCTGAAAAGATTAACTTGTAAAAGAATGATGGGAGAAAAAGCGACCACATCGTCAGTCAAACATGGTGGAGGCAGTGTTATGGTATGGACAGCTGTTTAAAAAGAGCCTAAAGAACAACTCTAGCCTGTGTGAAAACAACAAGTGGCTGCTCTGCATCCTACCCCAATCACCCCGAACCGGTCGGAGCAGCTGGTTGCGCCTCCATGAGGCTGGATCTGCAGGTTTCCTCCTGTTAAGTGTAAATTTTTCCCGCCCACTGTCATGAGTGCTTGCTTAAAAGAGGTCGTTTGATTTTTGTTTTTTTCTCTACATTGTTTTAAGCTCTTTACCTTGCAATATAAAGCACCTTAAGGCGACTGTTGTGAATTGAAGTGAGTTAAGTCTTTGCCTGCATCAGTATCTTGTGCCATAATAAGTCGCATTCATTTGAATCTAAGCAAACACCAAGTGTGTGCTAAGAGGCCAGTTTGTCTGAAATTGGACTAAAGAACATTTTTGGGATTTAACTGATACCACTAATAAAAACAACTTCAGCCACAGAGAGCTCCAGTACAGTCTAATCTCTGCCTGGCATATGCTGTGTACCAGAGGATAAGCACACACACACCCACACACACACACACACACACACATGCATGCATGCCTGCTGATGTGTTTACAGCCTGCAGCTGGGGTGCGGTGCAGCAGCTTCTTCCACCATGATGGGCATCTACATCCTAGCCAGCAGCAGCAACACTCCTTTGCTCCTGTTTGTTTTGGTTTTTAGGGAGGAGGACAGCAGGTCTCTGAGCTTCATGAGGCCTGTGGTTCTGCAGCACACATGGACCTGCATGTGAGCTCAAGTGCTGGGAAAAAACATTTTTCCTTGTTTTGTTTTTTTTCTTTTTTGATTATTTTAATTATTTGTGTGGCAATGGGTTTGGTCTATGCCCTTCAAAGTCATGCCCCAGCAACATAATATTTACAGATGGAGCCACTTTTTTTTGCAGATCACTGGAAATTCTAACTTTGGCTTCTTGTGTGTGTTCAGATAAACCTATTTAGTTTATACAGAGCTTAACTAGAGAAGTCTGTGATCAGTCAAAATTAAACTGTTGTAAAGCTTATATGAACACACATATAGAGAAATAAACTAAAGCATCTTTTTTCGCTTCTGTTTATGTGATTGATTGCCAGAGCACCGAAGACCTCCTGAGAAGACAGAAACTCGCAGTTTTCGTCACACACTTCTTTGTATCCTCCAAACTGTGGTTGCCACAGGGCTGTAAAGCTTGTTTCTGACCCCAACAAACATGTGATCTACACTAAATGACTCATCACGTGTGTCCACACACAGTCTTATCACTAATATCACTTGAGGGTCAGAGTAGAGGAATTCTGAATAAGAGGTAACATCCTGCCATCTAGTGGGGGAATTTTAACACTTCAGCTGAGGTCTGTTTGTTTTCTGTCTCTGCAGGTGATGGACAGTTCAATGCCTCTGATTGGCGAGCATGTGGAGGAGGATAAACAGCTGATCACAGAGCTGGTCATCAACAAGATGGCCCAGGTGCTGCTGGGAGTTTCCATGCCTCAGCCTTCTACTGTTAAGGTACAAAAAGCTTTTAAACAAGCCACTACTACTACTGTAACTCACTTTTTTCATAGTACCAGGCAGTAATTATAAAAACTGCTACGAATTACAAAACTTTGTTACCACTTCTATCAATAATGCTAATAAAATTTTTCTACAATGGATACTTATTATCAGGTCTGTTAATTAATAATGTTGTCACTGATGATCACTATAACGCTACACAGTTTTACCAACTGCAGTGACTACTGTTGGAGTAGCACTGTAATTACAAGCAGTGCTTGTATGGCCATACTTTCACCTGTACTCACACTGATAATTTTTTTCAGAAATAAAAAACTTAAAATGCACTTTTCCAAATTATTACGCACACATAGTTTCAAAAGATTTTATAGGTTGTAGAGAATTGAAAATGGCCATTTGTTGAATTTGCAGCATTAGTAGATCAATTTCACTGAAATCAAAAGCTATTTCAATCAAAAACATCTTAACGGGTCAAGTTACAAATGAACATAGGACCCCTTATTTAAAAGCAGTTTTACAATTCTTGCATACATGGAACTTGTAAATTTTTAGATAAGATAGAACTTTATTAATCCCTCGGGTGGGTTCCTCTGGGAAATTCGACTTCCAAAAAGCACAGCAACGACCGAAGTTACAGTTACAGAATTGTTATATATATATATACACACATACATATATATATATACACACACACACACACACACACACACACACACACACACACACACACACACACACACATACATATATATATATATATATATATATATATATATATATACATACACACACACATATATAAATACAGAGACAAATATAAATAAAATATACAAAGGGGATAAATAGAATAAATAGGAATAAAAAATAAAAATACAAGTGGAAAGTTTCTACTTGAATGTCTTTGCAGGATGTCAGAATAGCCTCCCAGAGCTGCTGTTTGGATGTGAACTGCCTCCCACCCTCATAGTTTTTTGCTTGAGGATGCTCCAAAGGTTCTCAGTAGGATTGAGGTCAGGGAAGAATGGGGACCAGACCATGAGTTCCTCTGCTTTTATGCCGATAGCAGTCAAGGATGCAGAGGTGTTCTTTGTAGCATGAGATGGTGCATTGTCTTGCATGAAGATGGTTTTGTTGCAGAAGGCACAGTTCTTCTCTTTCTACCATGGAAGAAAGTGGACAGTCAGAAACTCCACATACTTTGCAGGGGTCATTTTCACACCTTCAGGGACCCTAAAGGGGCCGACGCAGCTTTGTTGGGACATGGTGGCCGTCCACCACTGCATCCATCTGTACCATCCAGGGTTGCACTGCACTCATCAGTGAAGAAGACTGTTTGAAAATTAGCCTTCATGTAGTTCTGGGCCCACTGCAGCCATTTCTGCTTGTGAGCATTGGTTAGGGGTGGCCGAATAGAAGGTTTATGCACAACTGCAAGTCTCTGGAGGATCCTACACCTTGATGTTCGCAGGGCTCCAGAGGCACCAGCAGCTTGAAATATGTGTTTGCTGCTTTGTAATGGCCTTTTAGCAGCTGTTCTCTTAATCTGATGTATTTGTCTGACAGCAACCTTCATCATTGTGCCTTTATCTGCACGAACCCATGTGTGCTCTGACTCAGCCACAAATCTCTTAACATTATGGTGATCACGCTTAAATTTTTGTGAAATATCTAAGATTTTCATTACGTGTCCAAGGCATTCAACTATTTCACGCTTTTCAGCGGCAGAGAGCTCCGTTTTCCTTCCTATATTGCTTAAAAATGGTGGTCTGCTTAATAATGTGGAACATCCTTCTTTAGTAGTTTTTCCTTTAATTGGGCTCACCTGGCAAACTAATGATCACAGGTGTCCGAGATTGATTTCAGTCATCCAGAGAGTCCTGAGACACAATTGCATCCATGGGTTTAATTGAAAAACAACTTATTTAATCTTTATGACACTTAAACACAATTTTCACAATAATTTGGAACGCGGTGTGTTTCTAGACTAGCATCTGAATTAATGCTATTTCAGCATCTATGGTCACTTCACTAGCGCCCTTGTTTTTTTTTTTGGTTTTGTTTTCAAACTGTCATCACAATTAATGACTTTCACATATAGTATAGATTACTTATTGTTGGTTCATCAACAACCATATAGCTTGAAGCCGGATTGGACCATCTGAAAGGAAACAGCAGGAGGAAAGCTCTGTGATGGTTTGGGGTAGGATATGTTGGAGCTGATCATCTGTGGCATCAACCTGAGTTGATGTATTTGCAAAGAAAATCAAAATGTCTCATCGTGGAAACTGTTTCCTTTCCATGTTTTCAAAAATGTGTTGTTGTCATGGTGTTAGCAGTAAATTTCAAGCATTTTTATGTAAATGATGCTATATCTGTGTTTTTTTGTGTCTTCTTCAGACCACGCAGCCCAGACGAGGTAAGTAAAGTGCTTCATTATGATTCATTCCACTACCTTCTGTGGTGATACAGTACAGAGAAATAATAAGCCTGTGCATCACATGTTCATGTATGGTAGGGGGACATCGTTCCGCTTCTGCCTCTCCATCTCAGTCGGCCCAGGGATCCCCTCAGAGAGCCCGGTCCGCCACTACGTCTCCCAGCCAGGCGTTCCAGCCCGGTCCCATCCCTGCCTCTTCTGGACCTGGAGCTGGGAAACAATCACCGCAGCTGAAGTAAGTCCAAGCTGGGGTTCTGTTAATCTCACACATGATTTTGCTTACGATGATTTTCCTCGTCGGGTAGCTAAACCGTCTTCGTCTTCGTCGCGCAGCAAATCGCAGTCGCTGACAAACAGCTTCACGGAGACGTTACGAGGAAGCTTGACCGACGACGAGGCCAAAGCCGAGACCATCCGCTCCCTCCGACAGTCCTTTGCCAGCCTCTTCTCTGACTAAAAACATCCCTACCGCTTTCCTCTTCCTGTCATCAGGTTTCAGAAAATAATAATAATTGCTTACTCTGTTTGTTATGGAGTCGCCTCTCTCCTTTCCATGTTTGTGAAGTTTAACACTGGTGCAACCCTCTGTCTTCAAATCAGTGATCAATCTATCACTAGAAAGGCCAGTGGATTTCAGAGGACCTACACCATGTTGACTGGAGATGGTAGATTTTAAGATGTCACCAAACCCCCCGTTCACGTTCTAATTATTCCATATTCAGGTTTAATCTACGAAACTCCTGAAACATTTCTAGTCACTCCAATGTTGTGTTGAAACCTAAAACCTGTCCATAGAAATTGAACTTCCTAGAAAGCAAAACCAGCCAATGGCCTTTTTAGTGGTAGGTGATCACAGTAGATATTCATATTCTCGCTCGTGCTGCTTGGTATATAATTGTTATTCTGCATTCTCTTTGTCCGACCGGTGAAACTATTTCTATGTTCATATTTCTACATTTATGTACATCCGTCTATCTTCAGTTTCTTTATTCGACACACAGCTTCCAAATTGTTTGCAGATGTCCATGGCAATATTCTGATCTGAACCAGTTCCACTTGAGTCATGAGAAGCGTACTGAATCCTCTCGCTTCACCAGCGGTCTCTTAAGCATCTTAGCCAGCAGCAGCATTTCTCAGACATCCGTGTGCTGTAGACACATATTGGCTTATGTAGTGACTCCTCTGCCTTGGCCTAACTTTACCAAAGTGCTTTTTAATAACAAAAAAAGAACAGTTTTTTTTAAAGAAACAACCCCCTTAACTTGTTTGAGATCACAATCACACAGAAAAACCTTTGAGCTTGTGATTTTTTTTTAACGAGGTGCAAATGCTGTACTGGCTTACAGCCATCGTCTTCCATCACAGCTCTGCTCTTCCCCAGCAAATTGTTCCTTTTCTTAATCTTTTATGCTTTGTTAATAGCACCGTGGGGTATTTGTTGGTGTGGGGACTGATCTAGCAACTAGTACTGGTGAGTCTTTAGAAGCAAACAGCAAGGGTCTGATATTTTAATCATCTGTCTCTTGTTCTCTGTCAGCTAGGATTGCAGCTCATTTATTGTAGTTCTTTTTAGGAGTTTTGCTCTGTAGCAGATATAACCTACGCACACATATACCTGCAGGAATGGCAGCCATCCTCTTCTAACATCTGTCACTGTTTTGGATCTGCATGTAAATGAATGTGATGTGTGGAGCCAACCTGTTTTCTTCCACAGTTTATTTGATGGGAGCTGACGCTTACTTTGAATTTTCTGGAAAAAAAAAGTGCATTTTTGGGTAACTTATTATGAAATTAGACACCAAGTACTTTTGGTTTATCGTAGATGGACTATGTAGATTTTCAGCATATTTCGCAAGATGGAATGTGCATACGCAATGAAGCCTTCAAAGAAAAACTCTTAATTGATGACTGATGGCAAAGATCTCTTATGACTATTCATTGGATCTGAAGGGTATGCAAAACATCTTAGTTTACCAAAGTCTTAAATTTCCAAAATATTCTTTAAAAAAAATGTTCAAAAAATAATGAGTGAGCTACAGCTTTTAGCTTCTTGTAGCAGCAAGCTCAAAGACACAAACTGACTACATGGTTTTGCTTTCCATGCAAAGAACAATCAAAGTATGATACTCTAAATAAATTGGTACTTTTATTGGAAAATTATCAAAATAGTAATGGTAAATAATAGTTATATCTTGTGACTTAGAATGAGCCTGTAATAGTTTCTCCCACCTTCCATTTAATTCAGAATCTGGATCTTTAGTAGATAAATGATAATCCCAAAGCCAGTGTTAAATGATGAAAGTTCCAGAAAAGGAGAAAAAAGTTAACTAGCCATTTTTGCAATAATTACATTCATTGCAGGGAAAAAAATGCCACCACAGATTGCATATTTATCCTGCAAAACACGGAAACATTACAGTGGCATTGACTAAAGAGAGCATGGCTTAGCAGATGTAAATAAAGTGAATTCAGGCTTCGTTTAGTTTCCTTAGCTTCAGCTTCTACTTATAAATTTAACTAACAGGTTTCTTTCTTCCTTTGAAGCAATGTTACTGTGGTGGCAATTTTTTTCTGCATTTTTCAAATGGCTGGTTCTTGAGTTCAACTAGAAAGCTAACTAGCTAGCTAGAATGCGGCTAGTCAGCTAACGGATTTTAGCAGTAGTGGTTTATTAGCTTGCTACACCAAAGGGGACGCCATGGGTTTGTTAAAAATAAATTAGTAAATTAAACTTAAATATGCATTTCTGATGGAAACGGTTTGAGGCTAAACATACTAGGATACACGAAACAACAGAATAATGCTAACTAAAAATCAATTACATAAAAGTGCTAATTATTCCTAAATAACTTCAAGAAGACCATTTCAAATTTTAGTCTAGCTAAATTTTATTTAAATCATGGCCATTCTATCTTCCAGAGGGGATGTTCCACTTTAATAAAAGCATTTGTGAGTTTTCAATGCTAGCTTGGTCAACTTGGTTGGGGTTTCAAATGTCTAAAATTCCACAAATGTATTTATTTATTTATAAAGAGCAGGCTCAATCTGCTCTTGTTAACCACCCTTGATAATTTAAATATTACTTTATTTTTTTAAGTGCTCATTAGGCTTTAAAGTAACAACATTGTGGTTTTCCACTGTAGGCAGTAAGCTAATTCTCCTGTCAGTTGTCATGCTAGGGCAGATAAACACTAATGTAATAATTACTTAGCTTGTATTTTTCATTTTGGAATAATGAAAATATTGACATTGCTTACTGTGATTCTTTTGTTTCAAGTTATTGCTGGCTGTATTAATTCTGACTTTTTGTCAAATTCTCATCTGTAATCTCAGATTTACTGCAGTGTCTTGTGTTAAACACTTTTGCAATTATCTCGTAGCTTTTGGTACTGTGTCAAAGTGGACCAAATCTGCATTTGATTGTGAGGCCCCTTAAAGGTTTACATTAAATTGTTCCATCTTACCTGTAAAGATTATTGCCACTTCATATATAATACTGCAGTGTGATAAGCCATAACCAAACCGTGAGTATTTCCTATCCCTTATGTGCCACGCAATAATGGCTGTGACGTTGCTGAAAAATTTAAATGTTAACTTTAAACACTGTGTCTATAGCCTAACTTGTCCTGGAGAGAAACAGCAGTTACTCTTTCTGGATATCAAGGTTATCTCAAGATATAATTATTTGCTCATTCTGTCAGGGTGAAAGATGAAAGAACTATGATGTCACTTTTCTCACATTTTGGGTTTAAAATACAGTTTAGGATCTGGCACGTTCCATAAATCTGTTTTATTGGGTCAAATTATAAACAATGACCGGACATCAAATAATTTTAGTTTTGTCACTACTGTAGGTTTG
This sequence comes from Rhamphochromis sp. 'chilingali', assembly GCF_963969265.1. Taxonomy (NCBI): domain Eukaryota; kingdom Metazoa; phylum Chordata; class Actinopteri; order Cichliformes; family Cichlidae; genus Rhamphochromis; species Rhamphochromis sp. 'chilingali'. Next base: position 3,002,546 of record NC_137934.1, on the reverse strand, counting down.
CTTCCCTTTTGTCTGAGGGTCAGATGTGGACCCGTACCTGATAGTTTCTGAGCTGATTTAATTGGAACTGAGCTGCAATGTTGATTGGTAACTACCTCAAGTTCAGCAGTGCTCTGCTGAAACTGACAATAGAGTGGTAGTACTGGACAAGATTTTGTGCACTGAGCATGGCTTCATGTTATAACTGATGTGCTCATAAAACAATAAACCTGCTGTGGTAAAACAACATCTAAGTGCAGAAGGAATGAGAGGAATACAATTTTGTTAAGGTCAAATATCGAGTCACACATTTTAAAATTCTTTGTCTCAAAATTTCCCCCCCAGTTTATACATTTCTCCAGTTTTTCCAAATTGTATTTAATTTTATAAATTGTCTTTCCTCTTTCATAACATTTCAGTTAAAGAAAACATTTTGTAACGTGTTACTAGAATGCAATATAAATTGAAATGATTTGGGCTCTTGAAGGTATCTGTGTCAAAATCTTATTTGAATATTGTATCTTTATTATTTCAAGTGATGTTGTGCTTACTATACTGTACATGTTACAGATTTCATATTTATGACAGATATTTTGATGTCACTTTTCAGAATTTTACTTCCTTTATGATGAAACATAGACTGTATATCAAAGATGGACATGGCCACTGCGCTAGCATGTGTTGGTTTGTAGTTAACAATCCCAGAGCTTTCACTTTCACATTTTGGTCATCAACATTTTGGTCTTTTGAGTGTATTTGGAGCTGATTAGTTAACACTTAGACTAGCTAGTTAGACTTGTTACCAAAGTGCATCCGTTATTCACTGTGATATTAATTTGGATGCCAGTTTTTGCTAACACCAGGCTTAAACCAAATGTGTAAACATAAAAAGGCTGTCCCCCTAAAACCCCTAGTGCTGAAAAAGCAAGGATGAAATTACAATTAGGAGGTTAGCTTACTGTCATTAACAACTTAACCATGGGCTAAAGCACTGCTAGCTTTAAATAGACTTAAAGCTAGCATTTAAGACCATAAATACATCAAAGTGTGAGAATTTTCCCATTTCAATGGAAATTTACAATGGAATCCAGTAGAGTCGCCCCCTGCTGTCATTTAGAGAAAATGCAGGTTTAAGGCACATCCTCACCAGCTTCACTTTTCATGTCCATCTTTAACATACAGTTTGTGGGTTTAAAAGGGCACTCTCACAGGTATTTACGCCCCAGGTTTACTTCTGCTCGCTCTCTTTGTCTCTATAGATGTAAGCATTTCTAGTAATCCCAAAAGGTTGATTCTGTTCTGGATGTAGCGTTTTCAGTGGGAGAAACAGGTTTCCCCAACCTTGTAAACAGGACATTTGCAGAATAACTGTCACTTGAAATGTACTGTTTCAGATTGGGGAAACCTGCAGTCAGCTGAGACTGAAGACGTCACTCGGATGAGTGACGAAATGTTTCTCCCACTGAAAACACTACGTCCAGAACAGAATCAACCTTTTTGGATTTACTTACCTGGACGATTGAGCATGCATCAAGACATTTCTAAGAATAGTTCACATATCATTTGTCATCGTAAAGAGAGGTGTTTGAGTTAAGCAGGTTGATAGCTATCTCAGCCAATCACAGTGCCAGATTCACCTGTTTCTCCCAAAACAGGTTGCTGATGTCACCAGTGCTATATCTGGGAACTTTTACAGTGTGTATGGAACGTATGCTCATTTCATAAAGCTTTTTTTAATTTCCCCAACATTGTTTTCATTTAATATATAACTTGGAGCAAAGGCAATACTCTGCTACCGGGGTTGGCTCATCGTGATTTGCTCTGGGTGTGTTGAAGTGATGCATAGTGTAAGACTGAATTAATATGCAGCCACAGAGACTTACAATGAAATACAGCTATTACTGAAAGCAAACTCAACTCTACTTTAATGTGGCATATGTACATGAGAGAAATAATGCCGTTGCACGGGTTCATTTGCCAGTTTTTGAGTTCACTGTGTCCCTTCCTCTCTGCTGAATGGTGGGTGATATTGTAAGTGTATTAATGTTGTGTATATTGGTGTAAATGTGGCATGAAAACCAACCCCTCTTGTGTGCCTCAGGTGTATAAATTTAGGCGTTATGTGATCTCGATGTCTGGCTGCTTATTTGTGAGAAGTGTGATGTAATTTATTAGTATTAACATTATTTCTGTACTTTTGTTCTTTTGTCTGAACGAAAGATTTCTGTTAATAAAGTAAAAACTTTTATTATACCTGTTGCCGTGCATTCCAGTCTCTATCAGTCATCTGCTGAGCTCCACTTGATCAGATTTGAAGGTTTTTTTTTCTCCATTTATGGTCATTGAAACAGAACGTTTGGCTATTACTGTACTTTTAAAAGCCCTGTTTGAAAAACGCAACTTTCAGAATATGTAGCGATAATCCCAAAATCCTTTCATCTTGGATTATTACCCTTTTTATATTTCTCTTGGCATGATGCTCAGGGTGTTAAAAGCTGTCTGGCAACACAAGGCCAAGGAGAAAGAAACCTGCCGGCATCCAGTGCTTCTTTTCATCTGCTGCCCACTTCACGTCAGGTCCAGAAATTAATTGTGTTAAGAGATGATATTAAACACACTCAGCTGTGAATATGTCACTGAGCACACACGAACGTGTTATAAATTCTCAAACAGCACGATCATCATTCAGGTATTACTACTTTACGACCGAATGTGACTGCCAGACTCGAAAGCCCAGCTTTAAGGAGTAAAGTACTCGAGAAGAACTGAACTGAGACGATCGTATTTTTGTGGCCAACCTTAAATTCAAACTACAGTATTTCTTTTCCCCCCTTTTTTAATCACTTTGGCGCACTAGAATAAAGTGTAAACAGATGTAGGCGTGTAAAATGTCTGAACTTAGAACAAATTTTGAACATTTCTTCTTGTACCGATGTAGTTGGTAGTGTTACTTAAAGTATGCAGGTCCAAATAAAAGCTGCGATGGTTAGGTTAACAAATACAAAGAAAGTTCATGAGGATATTTTTTTTCCGTGCATCTAGTCATGATGAAGTGATGAGCCCTGTTGCCCGTAAACTAAAAAGTACGAACAAATATTTATGACACCGTTACCAACACCACTGATTAAATGATGCACATGTTTCCACATCAAGCAGACACTGATCAGCACTGGCTTTCAGTTAGAGTTGTGTTTCTATTGCGGTTCATTTCCACCGTATGCTGAAAGCATTATGTGGCTCTTGAGCAGCTCTGTGTACATCGCCTAGTCACTACTGTTTTTCTATTGTAGGTTATAAAAACAAAAAAGAGAACCTTTGAGCTTTTAACCTAAAGGGAATACTATGTGTTCATCAATCACTGTGAGTGACCCCATTCACATTACACACTCATCGTTTTATCTCCTTTTTTTATAGTAAAAATACTCATTGGTACTGAATTTATAAAATTTACAACATGACACAACATCATGGACAAGAAAGAGACTGACTTTACCTCCAACTACAATATTTGTTTGTCAAAAAGATAATCAAATATCTAATTATTTAAAATTACTTACACAGTATAGTAATATTGGTGGGGTGTGTGTATAGCAGCTTGACTGTTCCATAACTTTAAGAAAGAAACCCACTACCTATACTGTTCACATACTTCACTGCAATATAAACAATGTGTCAGTAAGAACACCACAATCTTGCAACCCAATAGAGAAGATAGTTACAACAAATACAAAGTGAATGATTTACTGTTTATATGACAGAAGCCGAAACGCTAATATGGAGGTAGCCAGATACAATAACACGATTATTGTGGCTGAGATGATGATGTTTGTCTCAGCCACAGTAAGATGGCAGCATATTAGCTTCTACAAATCGGAGCCCGCTTGTGTATTTTTAATGGATTAAAAATAGTTTCTCTGAATACATCAGTGTGTTGGAAGATGCAATTGCACACTATTAATGTATTTTTATGGGTACAACATTCCCCTTTTCCTATTAAATTACCTAAAAATTACTTACTGTACCTTTAAAACAAACGAATAATAACTAATAATAATAATAATAATAACTTTATTTGTAAAGCGCTTTCAAACAAAGTGCTGTACAACTATTTAAAACTAAAAAGATAAAAAAATAATAATAATAAAAGCGATACATAGCAATACAGGTAAAAGACACAGTACAAGTTAAAAACAGTAAAAATTTCCTTTTCTAACTCGTTCTAATTCAAAGTTCCCACTCTGGTACATCCAGGTGACATGTAACACTCATGAAACACGTCCCAGTTAATATAAAGCATTTTAAACTCGAAACACAGTGGGTTAACAAACTCTTTTACCTGTCTGTTTTCTTGGGATTTGAAGCTCCTCGAGTTATTTAGTATGAAATCAAAGAGATGGCAGGCTTGTGTTCTGCAGATCATCCCGGCTGCATTTAACATCAACTGATTTAAAGAGGCAGAGACTGCAACCTAATTCTTCCCCAAGAATTCATCCCACATGCTGATTTATGTTATCTTCACAAAGGTGTTAAACTTTCTTCCCTACGATGAACCTCTGACCTCTCACAGCACCCGGTGCCTGCTCTCACTCTTTGTTCTGCAGCTCTCAGTTGTTTCACGAACCACAGTTGCATACCAGACCACTGGCAGCCTGATGGTAATCTGCTGCCAGTGTAATTTCTTGCATTCTTAAGGTGGAATGTCCAATCTTTTATCAGCCGCAGGTCCCTGCCTGCCTGCCTGCCTGCAGCCTCCACTGGCTGCAAAGAAATCCATTCCCACCACACTGTAGTGTGCAAATATCGATGAAAAATAGATGTAACTAAATTACTCTTCACCTCTTACCTCCAAATGCTGTTTGGGGCAGGAATCAAAGGGTCTTTACACATTTCCACAGTAAATTGATTAAACCAGTAGGCCAGTAGGGGGCATTGTCCATTCAGCTATACCCAGTCCACCCCTCCTAACTGTTTAAGGATATTTAAGCCTTCATCATGTTTCAGGGAAAGCACCTTCACACATCTTCATTTGCATCTCCTGGAAAACAAGTCAGTGCTGTCTCAGACAATAGTGGCACCAGTCTGTCTCTTAAGGATGGAAACTGGGAGTGATTTACCTGCAAGATAACAGACCAAAGTATTTTCAACTTCACTTATTTTCCCTAACATGCCAGCATTACATCTTATTGAGTTTAGGGCGCTGTTACAATAGATGTGTGGTGCAGTTGGGATCTGTCTAAGTCATGACACAGTACAATAAAGAAACATTAAAGCGCCCCCTGGTATACATTTTTAAAGGAATAATATGAAAAAGAAAACTGTGTAAAGTGGGTACTGTCATCGTTCTCAGTTTTTAAAAATATACTTGCCAGCACATCAGTCCGGTATTACACAGGATGCTTCAAAGCATGAACAGCTTCAATCCAGCAGCATCAGAATGGGACTTGTCCAGGTAAATGTGAGGAGGAAAGAGGCAAGAAGGTGTTGCTTAGCAACAAATGGAACATCAACACGTGAAAACTGCACAAATAATTATTACATTTTGCATCAATGTTGTTTGAACACACACGCAAGCACTGCAGTGGTGCAAAAAGCTGCTGCTAGAGGATCATACATAAACAGGTCCTGTATGAAACTGTGAGAATGTAGCATCACAGTTTTCAGAACAAGTTTCGCTCAAACATTTGTTTGAGTTTATGCTCTCTGCATAGACTGTATCATAAGAGAATGGATGGATTGTTTTTTCCCTCTGTGCTTACAAAATCCAGTTATGACCTTTTCTTCCTGCACAAAACATGACAGCAGTATTCATGAAAAAGCATGCCATACACTATTTAACTTCAACACAATTTGGTAAAACTGTTACGTATTTTAAAGTTTGTTCTGAGAGTCAGCGGAGGTGTGTCCTGCAGCTACATCATCTTAAAAGTGGATCCGTAAGAAATGTTTCAAAAAGCTCCAACAGAAAAAGATGGTGAAATTGCAATGCACCACTTTAACCCTCAGTTTCCTCCCTAAAGTTGGGCATTTTAAAAGGAGACTAAGGAATGACTCACTTTTGGAAGTAGCCTCAAGTGGCAAACTGAGGAACTGCAGTTTTGTCACTTCTGCAGTGGGTTGAGTTAAATACTTGTCAGTGTCCAAAACGACTCGCAATCCCTGTTTTATATCATGATAAAACTAATCTATCACAATAGTCAAATTACATATTTGACTATGTTAAGGCTGAACACAAATGCTGTGTCCAAAATGGTGTGTCCAATGCTGGGAAATGTTTTATTTGTCTCTGATGACTGTCATGTTTTCTCGTGAAAGCTACAAGTCAAAGTGTGTAACTAGGAAGCCTGCAGGAAAGAGGGCATTGATTTCAAATCTATATTTAACCATCACTCTGTTTTATTCAGTTGTCTAACCTGTTACAGTTGGACATCATTTAACCCCTGTTTGAACACATATGTGTAGGTGGATGTGCACCCATGCGCCGACGTGTCCTGTATTTGGACACTTGAGCGAGTGTACATGTGAGAAACCCTGCTGTATCCTCTCAGACCTGCCCACAGTACAACAATGCCTCGGTCACCATAGTGAATCCCTTTAAAACAAGGAAAGGCCTTGGTTGTCATGGCAACTGCAATGCTTCATAAAGCACAGAAAGATGGAAGTCTTCTACTCTTGTCTCCAGACTTTGTTGTATCTCTGCTGACGTTTCTGTGATTCTACAGTAGGAAGGAGTGTTCCTGTCACTGGGCTATACATCCTTTATATCACTTTCACAACAAGAAACTGACACATGAAAAACACCAAAAGACCAAATCATCGGGAGAAATTTTGAACCCTGTGTCCGGCGCGTGTATAGATATGGACAAAAAACTGAACAAACTATCAGTGCAAGACCATTTTTAGGCACTTCTTGAGCTGGAATTTTATTTCCTTTGTGTGACGTGCTCCCTGTTTTTACAGCTAAGACATATTTCAGTAAAGAAAAATGAGCAGGTAGGGTGGTGGTGGTTTGTGGAAAGCGGGAGAGGTTAAGTGGTTGCTATTCAGAAGCACACAGATGTGTTTCTGTCACTTCAAAGGTCATTAAACTGACTTAGAGGTGGGTTTTGTAAAGTGTTAGTAAAGCCTCCTGCAGTTTCACGAGTTTCATCTCTAACTCATGACCCTTTCAAAGAAACTCATGGTGCACCATTCTACTAAAAGATGTTTCCTCATTTAAAGTTTTGATGGTGTTACTGGAGAGACGCGTCCACAACACTCAACCCCCTCATTATAGGGATCAAAAGTTCATATTTTTCTTTTAATTTGTAAATATGTGTTCAATCATCAATCAAGTTCATAAAGTTGCCTTAAATCGCTGAGATATGTTGATATTTCTATTGAAAATTAAGTGTTCGACCTCCATCAAAGGTCATTTTCAACCCTCATGTAAAAGCTTTACACATTTGAAGATTGTCATTGTATTCATTATACAGTCACATGAAAAAGAAAGTACATTCTCTTTGTATGTATCAAGACACAATAAAAATAATAACCTGGTGCTTGAATACATCCTCAGGTGAACAGCAGTGACTTTTAACACTGTGTCATTATTTATTTAATAATAGCTGGTGATGGTTATGTGTATGACTTTCAGTGTCTCACATAATTGTGGAGGAATTTTGGCCAATTCCTCTTTACAAAGTCATTGAAGTTCACTTTTCACACTCCTGTTGTCCAGCAGGTGGTTCAGGAGCATTCAGACCTGCACTAGCAGACACAGGAATAGTTTCTACCCACAAGCCACCAGGCTGTAGAACTGCTGACATTCTGTACACACCATTACACACTCACGACAATTACAGGACTCTACACACGGTCACTTCAACAAATATTTCTTAAATGCTCATTGCACAAGTTTTTGCACAAACTGTAAATACCAACAATTGTCTCAAATTCTCTAAATTTAATACTGTAGTATTTTGTTTTTATTATATTTTATTATTATTACCACAATTTTCTTGTTAATTTCTTCTTAAATATAACGGCACACTTTCTACATGCTCATGCAAAGCTGAGGAGCACGAGCCAAAGAAGTGGTTACACTGTTTATCTGTATATGACCATAAAACTTGAAACTGGGCATTAATTTATCCACAGTTCTTTTAAGGTTTCACTACAACATTTCATCAGGTTTGACTGGGCTATTGCAACACTTTGGTACTCTGTTTTTTCAGATTTGCTGCTGAGCTTTGGTATTCATGCTCTGTGCATCATGTCCGTCCAAATATCTTCACTTTGGTCTTGGCTGTTCCAGAAATCTTGCTGTTGTGCAAATCCAACTTTGCAAAGCTAACGTCTGCTGCTGTGTTCTTTTTGGAGAGAAGAGGTTCTTTGCTCATAAATCTTTCAAACAAGCCTTACACATTTAGTCTTTTTCTAACTGTACTGTCATGAACTTTAATTTATAACAAAGTAACAGAGGCTCGTAGAGTCTGAGATGCAGCTCTTAAAGTTTTTTTGCAGCTCCTCTGAGCACTGTTTGATCGGACCTTGGGGACGTCCACTCCTGGGAAGGTTGGCAACTGTCTTGAATGTTTTCCACTTGTGTATGAGCTTTCTCACTGTAGAACCATGCACTGCATATTGTTTGGAAATGGCCTTTTAACCCATCTCAGATAGATGAACAGCAATAAATGCCTCTCTAAGATCAGTGTTTTCCTCCTTTGGATTGTGTTAACAGACAGCTGAATGCTCAAGCAAACTGCCAAAAATGTCTGCTTTCATAGAGCCGCTCACGCTTGCTGATGATCACTTCAGCGAATAGATTTGATCAGCAGCGCTTGGGTGTTACTTACTCTCTAGATCTCTATGAAAGCAGTCCACTTCTGGATTATGCTTTTATTTCTGTTAAATTAAATGGCACAGTGTAATATGTCACATGTCCTTGTTCATCTAAAATTATATTAACACCTGTTAAAATCACTAAAACCTTTGACGTTTCACATGGCTGTATTAGAAAAAAACAGTTTTGTTTCACGCTTACGACTCCGTACGACATTTGAAAAACATCTGAGTTGATGACGTTTTTCTTTTTTTATCATTTTTGGAAACAAACTCTTTAAAGTTTAAATTAAACAGCGTGTCACCAACCCGTTCTCAGAGGAATCACGGGGTATTTCCAAGAGAACAAAGTGAAGAGAAAAGAAGAGCTTTGAAGAGTCGATTTGTTTACAGAGGGAACATTACCCCTCTCTGCACGCCTTTCATTTCCTCCACTATGAAACTATCCTGTTTTTTTCTTCTCTCTCCACTTTGTGAAGGAAAATTTAATCACCGAGGTCAGGGCAGCACGTCTGCTACCAAACATAAAAATAACATCTGAACGTCCGAACTCACGTCTACTGATTTGTAATTGATTCATATAATAAATTATAATCTGTTGTGTCTCGGTAATGCTGTACATCTATTTTGTTTTATAAGCGTGTGCTGAATCACTGCAGAGCTCATTTTCCCCATGATTGCATATCTAAACAGGATGTATGGGGATATCAGCATCGAAGGATATGAGAGTTATTTTTGCTCCAGAGATATGAGCAGCAAGATTAGCGTGCTTTCCAAGAGGTTTTGCTGAATGCAATTAGTATTGGAAATGTATAATTTTCCCTTGTGTGTCGCATCAGTACTACTTTCTGTATAATAATTCTTCCATCTGTATGATTAAAAAAACATTTATTCAGCATCTGCTGCTAAAGATCAGTCTTTGAACCATTGCTGCTTTGTTGTCCACTGACTGAGCAAGTGTCTGGCTATGGCAATGGGAAATTAGTGATCAGTAAGACAATAAAGACAATAAAGCAATAAAGACAACTAAAGTGAAAAAAAACTAAATATGTAATAAGTGTGTAGAGTCACTGTTAAACCTTGTCTAGCTTTGTAAAACTGTAAAGAGGTAAAAATCAGTCTGTAAGTGTTTTTATTGGAATATGTTTACCTCCAGTGGACTGTTTCCAATGGTCTACCTTAACTTTTAACCTCTTAAGCCCCAAAGTGGTTTCTGAGCTTCCTGCTCAAAAATGAAATGCCCAAAATTAATTCATTATTTCTCTGCAATTACAAACTCTGTGCTTACAATCTTGGTATCAAAATAAAGCTGACTCTTGTGAACTTTCATCAGAGGTGTAATTATTGCAGCAAATATTACTGTGTCAAAGGTACTGAGACTGGAACACAGAAAAAGTTAGTAGATTTTATCCTCACCTAATTTTTTAATTTACTTTTTTTTTTTTTTTAGCATATAACTCTTTTAAAAATATGCCTCAGTTCACATTTCATTGCAGAAATTAAGTAACCAACATATAAACATCATCTGTGCAAAGATTTATGTTTCTAACGTGAAACAGTGAAAAATTACTGCACCGTAAATACATGAATATCCAGACGTTGAACAAAAAATGTCCAACTCTGGCACACAATGGACACCATGCCAGTTTAATTTTTTAGGTATTAAAGAGCAGAAATTATTTAATTTTATTAACAGGCCTAAATACGGAAGAGGATTAGGGCCACTGGAAAAAAACAAAACAATTCTGACTTTAATCTCAGAATTCTGAGATTAAAGTCAGAATTCTGACTTTTTTTTCCAGTGGCCCTAATCCTCTTCCGTACCTAAAAATGCTTTTTTTTTTAAATATATATTTGTGAAGAATTAACCACACATTTACATGGCAATGGCCCTTTTCTGCCGTCCTCTGGCCCTTTAAGCTCTGAGAGGCTGTAACTTTGGTTTCTTTTGGTCAATTTGCATGATTGACACCACCTGAGCCAATAGGATCACAGTAACGGTGACACTTCGGGTCACTTCAACCAATCAGAAGTTTTGAGGTCAAATCTCAGCTGGGCACAAATTTACTTCATGTGGCGTCTGTCCAGGTGTCTGCAGGTGGGTCTAAAATGGAGCTTGTTGATGGAAAACAGCTCTGATGCAGCTGGGCAGGTAACTGCTGATAATCACGTGGCTAACGGCTACCGATGAAAATAACGAAATCGAATGCCAATTTCTGTTTTAGCGCATTTGTGTTTGTGTGGTCTTCTTTTGTGGCTCATTCAGTGAATTTTGGTCTGATCGTGGTGAAACTTGGTGTTTGGAGTCAGTACTAGCTCTGGAAGATAACCAGCCTTTCTATAGCCGGTTACGTGAAGTTTGAAGGATTTCTGGCTCGGTTTTGTTTGTTTAGCAGACGTGTGCACATTTACTTAACTGCTCGTTTAATCATGGCTTGTTTTCGTTTTGTTTGGTGGTTGTAGAAAGTGTTTATATGAGATTTTAGCTGAGATTCAGAGGTTTCTGTGGATACCACACATGTCAGAACATATATTTCTGACCCCGTGTTATAACCGATTAAACGTGATCTCCTCCTTTTTGCTTTTTGGCTTAAGTGCCTGGAAGTTAAATTCTGTATGTTTTTCTAATGAGTACTATTATAGTCCCTTCGCACAGAAGTGTCTCAATTTTGAAATGAGTATTTTCAACAGCTTTTATTTTTTGCTCCTCTGCTCAGTAGGACATGAAACTGTATATTGAGACACCAATCAAATCTGATTAAAGTGAGATTTTAAAAAGCTTCATAATTGTTTCAACAAGCTCGTGGTAGCTCCATTAATGTCTCCGGTCTAATCACTGCCTGTTAGCTGTATTCATATCACCATTATTAACTGTGTTTTATGAGGTTTTGTGGATGTGGGGATTGTGTTCTTGGGATATTCTGCTGCCATGGGGGCCAGTTAGCTGCACACTGAAGCTGGCAGAGCCTGAGCCGGACTGTTCACGGCACCGTGCACTGCTGGAGAGCTTCCATAGAAATGTGAGTGTGATTACATAATGTTAGAGCGACTTGCAAACAGTTTTGGGATTAATGCCCTACAGATTAATTAGCTAAATTCTCAAATGCGCTTCTGTTGTGACAAGAAGCTTAAAGTAACGTGGTGGTTTTGAAATTTAAAAACATTATAAATAATGTATTGTGATGGATTAAAAAAAAAAAAAAAGTTATCCTGTAATGAAAAATGCTCAGTTTCCTCGTATACTGTAAACTGGTAACTGAGCAGGTGCATGACTTTCCCCCCTACATGACATAAAACCTTGACCTCAATCATATTTAAACACTCAGCTGTCTGCACGTTGATAATGAAGTCCTCCCTATGGAAACATGTGGAGTGCCCTAGTCACGGCACTGGGTCATGGACCCAGTGCTTTGTGTTTATTGGTGAACTGATAGTTCTGATTATTATTATTATGATTTATGCTTTTCTGCTTATGTTACATCTTTTTTTATGCAGCCAGACTGAGGAACTGAGCTCATGGTTTTATTCTACCTGTCGGACTGCTTTGGACACTGTGGCTCCATTAAAATCCAGACTGCCTAAAACTAAATCTGAGCCCTGGCTGAACGACTTGACCCAAGCTGTCAGGCGCGACTGCCGTCGAGCTGAGCGCAAGTGGAAAAAGGACAAACTACAAGTGTCATTCCAGATGCTGAAGGACTGTTGGCGTCGATATCAAAGAACTGTAAAAGATGCCAAAAGAAAACACTTATCTGACATTATTTTGTCAAACTGCCACAACCCACGTGTTTTATTTAAAACTATTAACTCTGTTCTTAATGCACCATATACTGACTGTATTGAGCCCTCATCAGAAGCCTGTGAAAATTTTTTACACTTTTTTATCGAGAAGGTCTCCTCCACAAGGGCTCAAATCTCTCCTCATGCTCACGACCTCTCAGTCTCTGTTTCCTGCTCTGCTGTCTTTGACAGGTTTGAGCCTGTGACTCTATCCTTTTTAAAGGAGACTGTTGGTCATCTTAAGCCTGCAGGGTCTCCAAATGATGCTGTCCCTCCTCGACTTTTAAAAGAGGTGTTACCTACAGTTGGTCCTTTGGTGCTTGAGCTGGTAAACCATAGTCTGATGTCAGGTGTTGTCCCTAAAGATTTTAAACATGCAGTAGTCAAACCCCTGATTAAAAAACCTGTTCTTGATCCTATGGTTCTTGCAAATTACAGGCCTATCTCCAAACTACCTTTTCTTTCCAAAATTCTTGAAAAGGTAGTTTACAGCCAAATAATGGCCTTCCTGGAAAAGCAAAATGTTTTAGAGGTTTTCCAATCTGGTTTTAAACCCTTTCATAGCACTGAATCAGCCCTTTTAAAAGTTTTTAATGACATATTTTTAGCGACTGATGCTGGGGACTGTGTTGTTCTTGTGCTTTTAGATTTGACAGCTGCGTTTGATACCGTGGATCATGCCATTTTATTCTCTCGTTTGGAGCACTGGGTGGGCATTAGGGGCACAGCACTGGAGTGGTTCAGGTCCTACTTGACGGGGCGAACTTTTTGTGTCAGCCTTGGTGACTATGCGTCGTCCTCCGCTCCCCTCTTGTGTGGTGTCCCACAGGGCTCAGTTCTAGGCCCCCTCCTCTTCTCTTTATATCTGCTTCCTCTTGGTTCTGTACTGAGAAAGCACGGCATTGCTTTCCACTTTTATGCTGATGACTGTCAGATCTATGTCCCTCTAAAGAAAAAAGGCAGATACCTTACACAGCCATTACTTCAGTGTCTCGATGACATTAAGGCTTGGATGTCTGTTAACTTTTTAAAATTCAATGATAAAAAGACAGAGGTGATGGTTTTTGGTAGCCCCACTGAGACCCCCAATGTGTATGTAGATTCCCTGGCACAGTATGTTAAGCCAACTGTCACAAACCTGGGGGTCAAAGTGGACTGTGATCTAAAGTTTGATAATCAAATTAAGGCCGTGGTAAAATCTAGCTTCTTTCACCTCAGGCAGCTGGCAAAAATAAAGCCAATTCTTTCACGGCAGCACTTTGAGACAGCGATCCACGCCTTTGTTAGCACTCGGCTGGATTACTGTAATGCACTTTATATAGGGGTCAGTGCATTATATATTAGTCATCTACAGAGGGTGCAAAATGCCGCAGCTCGTCTTTTAACTGGCACTCGAAAGTTTGAGCACATTTCCCCTGTTTTAGCTTCACTTCACTGGCTGCCCATTTCTTTTAGGATTCATTTTAAAATTCTTTTATTTACTTTTAAAGCTCTCCATGGCCTAGCTCCATCTTATCTCTCTGAGCTGCTACAGCCTTATACACCCACCTGCTCTCTCAGGTCAGCTGATCAGCTGCTCCTGAAGATACCCAGGACTGGGCGTAAACTTAGAGGAGATCGTGCTTTTGCTGTAGCAGCTCCCAAACTGTGGAACGAGCTTCCTTTAGAGATTAGACAGGCCACTTCTTTATCTGTTTTTAAGTCACTCTTGAAAACCCACCTCTTTACCTTGGCCTTTGACACCACGTGAGATGTTGGTTTTTTATTTTTATTTTAGTTGTTTTTAGGTGATTCGATGCTGTTTTATCTTGTTTTTGCTTTAACATAGGGCTGTTTTAATTTTATGTCTTATGTGTTTTATTTATTTAATTTGCTGTTTTTTGTTATTCTATTGTTTTAACTTATTTTCTGTACAGCACTTTGTTCCTGTGCTGGGTATTTTAAAGTGCTTTATAAATAAAATTGGATTGGATTGGAATTGGATCTTCAGTCCTTGGATTGTGGTTTCTGTTTTGTATCATCTCTGGGCTTCAGGTTCCTATGTTTCCACGTCTTAGTGTCCAGTCTGCGTCTTGGTGCTTTGTCTCAGTTTCTTGTTTTACTTTTGTAGTCCTTGTCCCATGTTTATGGTTTCAGTTCTGCTTCCCCGTGTCTCATCATGAGTGCATTTTCCCAGCTGTGTGTTCATCCCTCGTCCTGTGTCGTCAGGTTATGATATGCTACGCCATGTATTCCCAGTTTAGTTAAACTCTCCTAGTTTGAGTTTTGTTTTTGCTCAGTACTCATGTGTTGTGTTGCCAAGTTTGTTTTGCCAGCAAATAAAGCTGCTGCCTTTAAGTTAAAAATTCCATCTCTGAGTCCTGCGCTTGGGCCCAACCACTGCCAGCCACACAGCTCACTGTGACAACACTTTGCTTTGATCGTTTCTGTTGTGTCTGTCAAAGGACTGCAGCTCCCACAGACGTCTGCTCTGAACCTGAAATGAACAAATTCTGGCCTCAACCTTGCGACTTTAAATTAAATTTACATCGTATTCTCATGTGTCAGGAGTGTCGACAGCTCGTTACTGAGCAGAAATCACCGTTGTAGTGGGAAGTGATTGTCTCCCCGTCCCCAGCAGCAACCAAGGAGAAAGATGAATCCATTTATCGTAAAATTGTGATTTCTTTTGTTTTCCTACAGAGGAGAATTGGTTTTCACAGCGGTGGTGAGCAAAACGATTGTTAAAATATCTTTCTATACTTTAAACCCTGCTCCTCATCTCCACTGTGCTACCTTTTGCATGACAGTTCCTGAGTGCTGTGTGGGGAGGTCTCCCATTTATTCCAAAGGTTTGTTTCACTGCCTCCACAGTTAGCTTCAGCGAGCTTTGTGAAGCAGCACAAGAAGCAGCTGTCCACCCGCTGGCAAAAAAGTTGTCCCCAACATGTGCAGTGTTTTCCTTGCCAATTTTCTACTGTGTATTTGTGGCGTTTATTTATGATCAGATAAAGCGATTTCCTTTGGGAGCCACACCTGCTTTGCTCTTGGTTCCCCCCTGCACCCCACAAACATCCCGGAAAAAATGCTGTGTGAAAGCGTATTTGCTGATCCATAGTTCAGTTTCGTGTGGCCCACCTCCTCCCACACACACACTAATCTAAGACACAAAAAGCAAGTTGCAGTCGCAAATCTCCTTGGCTGCCACTGACACTGCCTCATCCATCCAGAAGCAGAATACTGTGGTGTCAGCGTGATCCGTGTGGGAGTACCAACAGTTCACAACCCGACCAACTTCCGCAGCACTGCAGCGTAACGGCATAAGGAGAAGGCACACAAGTTCAGCAGTCATCTCCCCTTCCTTTTGCTGTGTTTTCTGACCAGCTCTGCTGAATCTTCACTTATCTGTATTTTAACACAAGGAGGCGGTTTGAAGAATCATCATTAATGATTCCCTTCGGCTTTAGGATGGATTTTAGCATCTTGAAGTCCAATGCTTCAGCCTTGTTGCTGTTTAGTTACATTGGTTCTTAAACTGTGGGGCGGTGGTGAGGTGAGTTGTGGGTGAACAGGAGAGAAATATAAAGTGGAACTACGTAGAGTGAATTTAATTTTTTAAGGGGAGATGATTAAAACAGAGGTTGATGATGCTGTGGTGCTGATTTCACTACTGTTCATCTTAGATCACAGGGTGGTGAAGTGGGGCATGCCAGCAAAGGTTTGAACCACTGCATTAGATCATTGCTATTATCACTGTGGGTTTAATAGCAACTCCAAATCAGCACTGAATACTCACATTCCTGTGCTTAACTGTGGACTTCAGTCCTATTAATGCACTGTCCCAGTTCACAGTGAAGTATCACCTTTAATCACTAAATTAAAAGTAACTAAATATGGCTCATAATGTAAACAGCAGGGATGGCAAAACCATAAAATGCTCTTTTCTCCTGCTGGTCAGGATAAGAAGGAACCCTGTGGCTCCTTTCCTGGGTTATTATGAGATTTCCCACTGTAGTAATTATCTGCCAGATCGCTGAGCCACTCCTTTCTGCTTCATTTACAGTCTGTCTGAAGTAACAGGGTGTGCTCAGTGAGAAGTTTCCTTTTTTAACACAGGAGAATGTCAAAGATGTGTTGACTTTGAGCTTCTTGGCTGCTATATCGCATATGGAAGAAAAGCTTTTCGACGTGGTCCTTCTTAATCTAGAACTGCAGGAAAACAAGAGCAGGTATAACAAATGTTTTATAACTGCTGAAACAAAGCGCTACAAGAACCCTAGTGTACTAATCTAGGCAGCATTTGCAGTGAGGGTGACACAAAATCACTGTTCATCAGTCTATACATGGAGGTCACAAACACACTAATCAAGATTTAATGCATGGCAACGTTCCACCCAAGTCTAATAAGATAAATTAAAATTATTACAGTAAATGTCTAATAGTACAAAAAGAAATTATATTTTATATCCAAAATGTCAAACCTGAAAAGAAATGAATGAAAACTGCTATTTGACTGGTAAGCCAGAGGTTTACAGCAAAAGCGGCAGTTCTCAAATTTTATACCTGATGCTTAGATTGCATGTGTGGTGGGTAAAATTAAGCATTACTATGGATAATTTGCAAGTATCAGATGGTGTGCAAAAAACAGAAAAGGTTAAAATGTTACCCATGAAACACCTTATTACTCAGCGACTGCCATCTTGGCTACATACAACAATGGAAGTGTACACCAAACAATGTACAGCCTGTTGAAGGTGTATATAGCTAGTTCACTCACTTGGCCCACGTCCTCATTTTAGGTTTGACAGCATTTTAGTAGATAAAGGTGAACGGCTTGGACATGAATTGAGCTGCGGTTTGGGGAAGGCCTGAAAGGGGACTGGCGGCGGCTCCGGGACCTGGCAGATCCCCATGCACTAAACAGAAGTTAAAGAATTGAAAAGGGTAGGGAGGGTGGGGCACGTAAACAAGAACAAACAGATTGTAGAACTGGGGGAACATATATAGATAAGAACCGGAAGGAGTGTGTTTGGAGGCGTGGTCCTGCTCCTGAAATTCAGATACTTTGTCTCCAACAAGAACTGCCAATAATGTTAGTTCTAGCTAGCTAGCTGTTAGCTAGGAGCCAGGACCTTGCCTGTAAATTCATGTACTACACGAAGAAATACATATGAGGATGGTGCATTAAAAGCATGCTAATCCAAGCTGAGACACTGAGTTTAAACGGGTCAGGCTTTGTTGGCCAGTTGCAGTGATGCTGGAATCTGGTTCTGTGAACCAGAACTGGTTTGCCAAAGAGAAGAAACTGACTCTTTTTAAAGTGTAAAAATTGCACTTGAGGTAACCATCGTTGTTGGACACAAAGCCACTGTGGTTCATGTGAGCCAGTAGACTTAATCAACATCGGTTTTACAGCCTTTTCTCTAAGTCAAGACATTACCAGAGTCTGCAGTACAGCACCAAAGTAAGAGCTGTGGTGGAGCGTCTGAGTTACATCATTAAGGTTTCTTCTAATGAAAGAGAGACACTGTGGAAAACTACTGGAACTGGACGGATTCACATCTTTTAATTTGAAAATCCATGGTTATGTTAACGATTAGATTTGAACTTATACGAATGTCAGCTATCAGCAATGTCTCCATCCCCTTTGATCGCAGCTGATACAGGCTTTCATCATTTGAATATTTCATAATTTTAACAAATAAAAGCAGCATTTTGTGTTTGGAGACTAATATGTAAATGTGACATTTGATGGTGTGCATCCTGACTTTTAATGATCTGCTTGGAAGCATCTGTACCAATCAGTGATGATTATTTGAAACTGTTTAAGTGCTTCTCTTAAATTTTCTGCAGCCACTGAGGACATTTGCATCAATTATGACCAACAGGAAAAACTGGTGTGATATGTCAGTCTTTTATTGTAAGTGCACAGCTGATTAGTTTCATCAGAGAAGTTCACATAGATATCACATTTCTACAATTACAGTATATTCTATTATAGATGACTCTTGGTTCTGTACACACCTAAGACACAGCAGTGCTTAAGGCTATATATTCTGTTGAACATGCTGTAGTTTACAGTATTAACATTATCGCCGTGAAGAACATCCCAAGTATGTGATGGTGCTTCCTTTTGTTTAGAGCAGGGGTGTCCAACTCCAGGCCTCGAGGGCCGGTGTCCTGCCGGTGTCCTAAGATGTGTCCTTGATCCAACACAGCTGATTTAAATGGCTAAATGACCTCCTCAACATGTCTTGAAGTTCTCCAGAAGCCTGGTAATGAACTAATCATTTGATTCAGGTGTGTTGAGCCAGAGTGAGAGCTAAAACCTGCAGGATACCGGCCCTTGAGACCTGGAGTTGGACACCCCTGATTTAGAGAAAACAACAGATATTGTATGCATATTAGCTTTAAGACGTTCCAAACCTGCGGTGCTTTGGGTTCCTTGAGGGGAAAAATGTTCAGTTCACGAGTCCTGGACAAACGCACACACCCTGACAGCTAATGTCAAAGGAACATCGTAGACTTGATCGTAAGGATTGCTTGCAAGACAGAGACGGACAGCTTTGTAGATCTGTCTGGAACCAAAATGAGTGAAACACAGTAGATCTACGTTTATCTAAAAGGAGTCCTCTGCTCCTGAAGTTCTTTGACTGCTGCTGACAGAATAGTACAACAGCCCCCTGCACATGAGATAGAAACAGGAAACTCTAAATCTTACTGTGCAATGTCAAAGTTTTGGATTCCCTGCATGTTAAATAGGAGAGCGTGCATGAATCATTTTCTGGATACTCTCTGGTTTGTTTAATATGTCAGTTTGTTTGATGAAAGAACAAAAGAAAAAAATTAAGAACCTTGCCATGTTCCTGATCCTTTGTGATCTTAGCTCAGGGGTGGGCAATCTCAGTCCTCGAGGGCCGGTGTCCCTGCAGGTTTTAGATGTGTCCTCGAACCAACACAGCTGATTTAAATGGCTAAATTAGCTCCTCAACATGTCCTGAAGTTCTCCTGGTAACGAACTAATCATGTGATTCAGGTGTGTTGACCCAAGGTGAGATCTAAAACCTGCAGGGACACCGGCCCTCGTGGACTGAGATTGCCCACTCCTGTCTTAGCTAGTCGACATGACTCATCAATGTCTGTCATCTCAATCCAAAAGCATTTCAGTTTTTTATTAATGAGAAATCATCTTTTATGGCTCCCAAGCCAAGTGTCATTCGTTGTCTCTTACAGCCTGAAAAGACAGTGCACTTGGATTTTATTTTTTTTCATCGAATAACAATTAGAGAATAACAGAAGAACACATTTCACACTTAAATCAGTCATCGTCCACTGATGGTCCAAAACATTTGAGCGAGAAAAGCAATTTTTGTTCCTGTCATCAGGCGGTAGCATGGCTCTTCCCTAGCTGCTGATCTTGGTCAGCATCTTGTTGATGGCCTGTTTGACATGAGTGGTGGAGCTGCGGCGTCTGGCTTTTCCCTGAACAGCTTTGCGGCGTCTCACCTCTCTGCAGAGCTCGTGGAACGCCTCGGCCACAGCGCCGCCCTCGTCGGCACAGGCAGAGCATTCGTAGAAGGCACACGCCATTTCGGCTGCCAGCCGCTCTCCTTCCTCTGTACCGACTTGCCGGACGTGGTCCAGGTCAGACTTGTTGCCCACCAGAACCAGAGGAACGTTCTTCGGTTTCTTCACCTCCTCTAGGAGGCTTCGGAGCGGCCCCACCTCCTCAAAGCTTCCCCGATCCGTGATGTCATACACAAGGACAAAGCCGTCACCCCAACGCATGTGACCCTCCCTCTGCTGGATGTCCTCCTGAGAAGAAGACAAGACACATGGTGCTGAAGCTGATTTAGAGTTTTACAGATTTTCCCATGTTTTTAAATAAAATGATGATGTAATAATGATTCATATCTATTTTATGTGTGAAGCTTTAAGTCTGTAGAGACTTTGCTGAACAAATCCATGTTAGCAGTTCCTGTTTCCAGTTCCTAAATTAAGCTAAACAACTGTAGCTTTTTGTTTTTGTTTTGTTTTTTTTACTGTAAAATTATCATAAAACACCAACCAAAGAAAATCTCAGGTAAAAATAACAGACGGAGCAGCTGGAGAATTTCAGATGTGCTGCCTTTACCTTTGGGTCCAGTGAAGCTGTAAAAGTCATATTAGCATTTTCCTGTTTGTAGATTTATGTTGATAATGTAGTTTCTCTCTAATTTTCCCACCAAGAAAACTTTTCATTTAATATTTTTGACTCAAATATTATTTAAACAGAACAGGCTGCAGTCAGCTTCTTTAATATGCATATACATTTTTAGCTCTTTTTGTGTTTAAACATAAAAAGACGTGTAGTCCTTTCTGATCTAAGAATCATGTTTAGTTCCTAACATTATCTTTGCACTCTGCCACACCCTCTTAAGCCCTACATTGAATTCTGCAGCCATCTGTGTAATGCAAACACTCGAGCATGTGCTCTTAATTTGATCATGTGGCTGCAGAATCATCCATGACCGATCACACAACACCTGCTTGGACTAGATGGAGGCCCAAAGGCTCTGATCTCACAGTTACCGACAGAGGAAGCTGAACAATTTATCGAAGAGTGGCCACATTTTTCAAAAATAGAATATTAGGAACCTGAATGGGGGGGGAAATGTTTTGCATGTGCATAATATACAAACAATATATATCTGATACAGTATGGTGCTGAAAACATTAGATATATTTAATGAATATTCATTTTAAAAAGGCACATTTACTATATATATATATATATATATATACACACACACACACACACACACACACACACACACACACACACACACACACACACACACACACACACAATTATACATCCAAATATGCTAAATAAATAATAATAATAATAATAATAATTTATTTCTAACCCATTTTAAACATTAAGGAATGATTTTGTTGGAAGGAAGTTTTTTGATTATGTAATTTTCTTGTACCAGATGCCAGAAAACGACTTGAAAATACTGCATTCCTCCTCCAGAGGACAGATGAGTCTGACGTTTGTGAACCTGGCCGCCTTCTGAACTTAAGACTCCACCTCCATAAATTACAAGAGTTAGCACAATGCTTTGATACAATCATAGCCGTGAGAGGTCTGACATTCACTGAAGTCGTGTCTGGAAACATTCAGACCTCATTCTAATGCCAGCTGAAAATAGACTACATTGTAATGAGAGCAAGAGAGAGAGATGGCTTGGCTAAAGTGTCGCAGGGGAAATCGGCCGCCAGCAGAACACCTACGCAGCAGTGCAGCATATTTATCTTCTTACGCAAGCTCTCGCTCATGGTCAAACCTGGCAATACTTCTATTATACTCCAGGAAATTAACATCTTTAAGTGCCATCCACTCTCACATCCAGCCAAACAATTCTTCAAAACACCTGAATAATCAGAGGACAAGTTAACTGAATGATGTCTTTTCCATCTATTTCAGTCACATTCACATTCATATTTAATTAAAGTACATTTCAGAGTTGAAAAACACTTGACAAACACTTTTTCAGTCGACATAGACAGTGGGCTGTACACCTACTTTTGGCACAAAGAAACAACTGTGAAAATGAATGATGCAGAAAGACTTGTTATTTTTTTTATTTTTTACAGACAGTTAGTTGGCATAAGGACTGAAGATGATTCATAAAGTGGATAAATGCTTGTTTTGTTATAAAGGCTTTGTCACAGTCTCAAAGGCCTAGAGCAGGGGTCCCCAACTCCAGGCCTCGAGTGCCGGTGTCCTGCAGGTTTTAGATCGCACCCTGGGTTAACACACCTGAATCAAATGATTAGTTCATTACCAGGCCTCTGGAGAACTTCAAGAAATGCTGAGGAGTCATTTAGCCCTTTAAATCAGCTGTGATGGATCATGGATCACCGGCACTTGAGGCCTGGAGTTGCCTACCCCTGGCCTAGAGACTGGTTGGAGACTCCCAGCAAACATCTGTCCTAAGAAAAATGTGTATCGCCCAACCAGTAGGTAAGTGATTTCCAGAGGTTGAGTGTCTTTGAAATCAGTTGCTAAAGGCCCAGCCAAACACCTGTCACACTCAGAGAAAAATGTGTATCCCATGACTGGTTTCTTGAAGTTGCAAACACTTCTCCAAAGTAAAAGTTGCATCTTTTGAAAGTTGTTGGTTTCAGCGATAAGGCAAAACCTTTACTTTGGAGGTGTACCTTCTGTGTTTCCAGTTCATACTTAGTTGGGGAGTGTTTCAAGACAAGCTGGTGTCTTCCAAACAAACTACAGGTGGCTGCTAGCGAGCAAGGCAATAACTAGTTTAGCACCCTGTTGGCAACTTATTTCACCCTACGACAGCCAGCAACCTTCAGAACCACTCCAGAGTAGTTTTCCCTTGTGACCGGAAGTTGCCGAGAGGTTGCCAACTTGTTTCTGGGCCTCTGCAACTGTGCAAACATCTAAAGAAATGCCATGAAATGTTTGATCTCACTACCACCCAGAGACTACCCAGTGTAATCAAAAACAGCAACATAGGCGATAAACTACTGAAAAAAGTTACCTGACAAATTGTCTCACCTGGCCTGCAGTGTCGAGAATCTCCATGGTGACAGCCTCATCGTCGATATTGGCTTGATGACGATATGTTGATTCTGCAAGGCAAAAAATGTGAGGAAATATTTTATGCAGCATTCAAAAAAAGAACTAAAGTGAGTCATTACTGGAAAACTGACACTTCCTAACATGGGAGTGGAACTCATCGTTATGTATTCTTTGTGAGTTAACAAATCAGTATCACTGTGAGGGCGGGCAGATTTTCAATGTGTTTGCAATACTCTTTTCATTCGTGATTATAATTCCACCTAATACTCTTTTGAATATTCAGACGATGACACATAAAAGTGATGATTACTGTTTGCAAGAAGCTTACTCACACTAAAACCCTGCATCTTATCTAAGCTGTAATTTTATCTAAAATATGTTGGTGACAGGGCTGCTGGTGAGAAGTTTCAGGAAACTTGCAGGACTGACGCAGTTTACTGCATCACTGTAGCCTTCTTAAAACAACGCGCAACACATCAGAAACACATAGCAGATACCTTTCAAAGTGACGGCTCCAAACTCTCATGCTAGTTATAAAAACATAATGTGACAAAAAAACAAACATGTACTGCAAATGCCTGTGAAAGTTCTCAGCCAAAATGTTCCCATTTTGGACAGATGGTTTGAAAGAGGAGTGAAAGACGCCATCTATGTCTACTGTGAGCGACCATCTTTGAACAGAGGCGGGGCTTACGACACCAACTGTCTGCCATCTATAATCCAGTTTTGAGAGCCTTTCCCAGACACCTTAACGCCCACTTACATCCTGGGCCATCTGACCTCAGGAAATCACATGATAGGGTGGGGCTAGGCTTCTCAGTGAGCTCACCAGGAACCTTGGCTGGTTGTGACCTACACCCGTTTTCACACCTTGGCTCGTGTGATTAGGTAGAGGATCAATAGGGGGTCCATGTCCCTTTTGGGGGGGACACTCCCACAGGGCTTAAATCTGGGACTCTCCACATTTGACTGTAGAACTGAAGAAGCTGCTTGAATGAGAGTTGAAACGTCTTCAAGCAGCTTGAAGAAGTCCAGACGCTTTTCTTTTCAAGCTCCTTAGACTTCACTGCAAATGTTTTAGAAGTGTGGGCATCACAAAAAGCCAGTCAGAATGACGAACATGATTACATGCTACTAGCCAGCTAGTAATATATGGTTGTGATCAGACGTTAATATACACTCTTCATGTGCATGACTGTCATGGGAATTTTAGGCTTTTAATGCTTTTTTTGGGACTGTTTTTTCCCCAGGGTGGAATGCATGCATCTTTAATGATGTGAAGCTTGTTGATGGCTACCAAAAGCATCTGGTTAAGGTGCAAAGTTGCATGTAACAGACACCGGTACTCCGTGCACATTTTGTACACACGTGTAGAAGTTGCAGTAAGCTGCAGCAACAGCAGAGGGAGATGTTTTATTTCAAGGTAACATGAAAATAGTTATTGAAAAGTGTTTAAACAGACGTTATTAACGCATTTACATCTAAATACATATTAGCCTTTCTGGCAATTAAGGAGCCAGAAAGGATTAAGCTTATGTTTTTTGCTGAAAAATAAAATAAAAAAAGTAAAGCGCCTCGTGGCGACTGCTGTTGTGTTGTGCTATATAAATAAAATTGAATTAAACAGAATCTCCACCCTTAAAATGACTGCAACTGTAGCTCATCTGCAACAGTGTGTTGTTTATTAGTTACCATGGGGTCATTTTCTAGTTCTAGTCCTTTCAGGTCATAAACCTCTTTACACTTTGACCCTCTGTTTGCTGATGATAAAAGCCAGGCAGGCAGTGCAATCCCCCCTGTTTGACACAGTCAGAGCAAAGGCATTTGGGTTTACAGCTTCCCTTTAGAGACATTAGCTAGTTGTCATTGGCACCACATTTGTTTTTGAGGAACCATGTATTAAACATGTTCATGCCTGAGATGGGAGAGCATCATTTTTAGGTCAAAACAACTGCTTTTTGCCTGGTTCAGACAGATGCTGGGTAGCTTGAAGAGAGAACACTCTTTCTCTTCTGCTTACATTTTGGGGACAGGTTTTTCCCAGCATGCTGTCAGACTCTCCTGGTTGCAGGGTGAAGTTTGACTCTTGCAATGACCTGAAAACAGTCTGAGCTTCGCCTCTCTGTGATTTGAAAAACAGGATGAGAGCTCTGTATTGCCGGCACAGGTGTGAACTGTGACTGTGACCTTTCATTTGACCTCAGTCAGAGAGCAGGTTATCTGCCCGCCCCCCTTCGCTGTCATAAAATCCCATCTGTAAACACCTCGCAGGCAGGATCGAGGCTCCCTGAAACCTTTTTTGTGCAGGCAAACTGCCGGGATTTTCCATCGCATGACATTTTCCATGACAGGGCTTAAACCGATGCTTTCTTCTAGCATTCTGAGTGATTTCACAAAAAATCTCTTACCTCTGCTATCATGTACAAAGAGGTCCAGGATTCCTGACTCATTTGTCCCAATGTCTAAAATGAGCAAGTACTCCATGTGCCAGTCACAAAGACTGTGCAGTTCATCTTTAGACATAATTTGAAATGTTATTTTGTTTGTTGCTCCCAAACGTCATAAAAATGCAGTGTGCATTTTATTTAAGCCATTGCAGAATTTTGTTACTGAGTGTTTGAACCTTTCAGACTAGACAAACACGAGGAACACGCTAACATGACACACAGGAACGAAAGCTGCACCCACACTGGAAGGAATGAACTTCAAACCAGCTAAACTGTGTAACAGTTTGTAACACTACAAAGTCCGATTGTGCTTCTGTTTATATATTTACTGATTCTTCTGGCATGATAGTTGTAAAAGTTCTGGGAATCGTCCCATAAACATAAAAAAATCTGTCCAGTCTCTCATTCAAGATCATCTTCGTGTGCATCCCTGGACTGCTTTCAGCAGGGCAGTTATTTTTAGATTATTCCTGGAGCTCTGTGCCGGCTTTAATTTCACTACAGTCCTCAAACTTCCAAGGTCTTTATGGACCATGACAGGTCAGGATCACAACCAGCAGCGTAGTTTTAGTCATAGTTTTTTTCCTCTTTCACTGTACACTGTGAATTCAGACTAATAAAGCAGAAATCTGCTTCTATTGCCACTGTGTCCAAGTATACAATGCATTTAAAAAAAAAAAAAAAAAAAAAGAAACACACCCTTCAGTCACCAGCCAACATACCCTGGAAGTCCAGCCACTTCCACAAAATGAAAGTTAAGTTTTAGAATTTGGCAATGTGTCGGTGTCAGTAGTGCGATTTCCAGGGAGTGATCTACACAACTGCACTGGACGTTTGTCAAAAACACACCAAAAGGGGCCCATTGAAAAGGTTAAGGTGTTTGATTTATTTATGTTTTGGTTTTAACTACATAAGACTGTTTTCTATGAACCTAAAGCACTACACATTTGATACCAATGAAAAGAACTTTCATAGTACGTATTAAAAGAAAAGCTTTGAAGATAAGTTCTAAAGTATCACTTCAATCGAATTAAATGCTGTATTTCAAATGTTTTATTCTGACTAAAAAAAGATTAGGTCTTATTACTTTAAAAACCCAAGCCAAGAAGCGATGGAGAGGACCTGTCAGACTGATGTTCAGATTCTATCTCACGAGAGAGTTTAAAATGACAGGTCCTGCAAGGCCCCCTCTGCTGTGTGCCAGGTGTGCTCACCTCTCCGGGGGGGATAAATTCTGTTGTGTGATGTAAATGAAATGTCACAGGGAGCCAGAGGAGGAAGCAACTGACGCAGCTGTTTGGCTGCATTCACAAGGAGCCTCCTTAAGGAGAACCAGAGTCACGCTGTGCCTCGTGGGACAGCCTATTTCAGGAGCCAGCTCCCTGTCAGCTCCCAATCTGTCCACGTCCACACCCCAGTGTATCTGTTGATAAAAGCACTGGCAGGAGGCAGTGCTGGTGGTATGATTTAAGCAGGCTCACCATCCTTTGTAAGGGTCTTGGGAAGAAACAAAAATGACAGTGCAAACAGCTGCTTTACGCTGTTTTGGGATCAGGCAGGGAAAAAAAGTCTCAGTGTCGACAGTGAAAACCATCCAGTTTGTTGATGAACTCTGTCAGTGTGCGCTTCCATAAATTGCTCCAACAAACCAGAGAAAATGGTGCAGAGCATGAGCAAGCAAAAAAGCCGTGTGATATAATATAAAGCAGAGCTGCTGTTGTCATGCCAAACCACAGTCGCGGTAGCACACAATTAATTTCTGTGAGCCAAAGGAGATAACAAAGGAGAAAATAACTTTTGCAATATTGTGGCCATGTGCAGTCTGAAGTGTTGTTGGTTCCCATTGTGCTGCTGGGAATGAGAGCCATGTAGTGTTTCTGCAAACTCAGTCTCTGTTGCTACCAGCCGAGAATTTAAACATACAGAGATCTGCACGTTTTTTGGTTTTGTTTTTTTTTTTTTTTTTTTACTCCTGTTTTTGCATCTTTTAATTCTCTTCAATGATTGGTTCCTTAACTAGAGATGAAAAAAAAGAGATTAAATTCTTGCCACACATTTTCTTTCTTTGGATGTGCAGGCTTTTATATGTAAAAGCTAAAAAATGCAGCGAATGCAAAAAGTGCTTTCTTTCTTAGTTATCAGAACTCACAGGGTTTTTTTTGTTTTTTTTGTTTTTTTTTCCCACTACAAGCATGCTGACACAGACGATGGGCTAAGTTAAGAGCTGAAAAAGTATTAATTCATAAAATTAGCCCTTTTGGACCTTAGTTTAGTCTTTTAGCTAATGAGTGTGCAGTTTCACAGTCAGATGTATGCTTCCTCCGTCACATCACATCATATCCAGCACGAACACAACAACAGCAAGTGTGTGCGTGCGTGCGTGTGTGTGCGTGTGTGTGCGTGTGCGTGCGTGCGTGCGCGCACACAAGCACACTCATTCTTCATTCAAGTACTGATCATATCTGGAGATGCCCACATGTTCGTATATTTACATGATTCTGAGAATATGAATTTAATGTGTTAAGCAGTGGTTCCCAGACTTTTTTTGCTAGGCCCCCCTTTGTTTTACAAGAAAATGTTCGCGCCCCCCCTTCTCACGCACGCACGCACGCATCCTCCAACCACATACACCCATATTTTGCTCCATTGCGGTTCCTTTCACACCTCAAGCATTTAGTAAACAATTAGGAAAATACAAGTAACCTGCAATAAATTACAGGTAGAAAGAATGTAAACTACTAACTCTATTACTCTACGTCCACGCCTACAGGGGTATTTTTGGACATGCAGCCGTTTCGTCCACATGTAAACGGCGTTTCAAATCACTAAAAACGGAGATATTTTAAAACTCCTTTTCCCGTTTACGTGTGGACGAAGAATACAGAGTTCGTCACGCAACGTCAAAGGTAGGTGCCTTTTTTCACGTCACGCTGTGCGCCACGTTATTGTTTACATGAGATGAATTGCAGAATGGCAGATAGAGACAAAATACTGTTAATCTGACTATCTGCAGGTTTTACACGCTTGCATATACACATGCATTTACCGTCCCTCCATTTAGAAAGGCAGAGGCGTCACGATGTGATTATTTTACTGTATGTGTAATAATATTCAACATTGCCATCAATGCATTTTTCAAAAAATGCCTCTCTGTGCAAAATGGGTTTAAAAACATAAACAACTGTGGGATACTGTTTGTCCGTGATTTGAAGAGCCCAGCGCTGCTCCCCACGAAGGGAAAACCAATTCTGCAGGGGAGACCTACCTCGGCACTTGTGCAGGTGAAGCCAAAGGGAAGACATGCTTCACCATATTTTCTAGTCTTTGGCTTAGAATGAAGTTGGTTTGGAAACATATTCAGCGATGCTTCATCTCCTGCTTTGCATTTCTGCATTTCTATCCTGCAGAAAATTGTCTTCGCTAAGCCTGAATTTTTTGCAGTCACAGTAAATCTACTGTCCCCTGAAATAAAATCTGCCTTTGAAGATGCACAAGATAGCTCTGCTTGGGCTGTTTCGTACATCTAGGCTGAAAAGGGACAATTCACTGCAGGGAATAAGATCTGAGCTTGTTTGTAAACCTGATCCAGATAAATAGGTAGATAATAAATGGAGATGAATGGTGAGCAATAGCTACTGGAAGGCATACTGAGATAGATGGAGTGCAGCCCCCATTGCGGCAGTAATTCTCCAGCATGCAAACCCCCTACCTGTGCGATCTGCTCATAATAGTGTTTTAATGATGTTTTGAGCACTTTGAGGGTAATTTCATCCAGGCAGTCTGATTGGTCACAGACACCCTCCAGCGGTGCTGTTATTTCCATTACAGACCTCAAGGGGTTGTGACGTAACCTCTTGTTGTAACCAAGGAAGCAGTTATTGCTCTTTTCCTGATTTCTACCACATTCCCTACTTTGAGTTTAAACAGCAGACGTGTAATATGAAGCTGGCACAGTGGCAATACATTATACTGTAAAAAAGTAGTAAGATGTGGATGGGTGGCAGCTGAGTATGATCTAAATGCCACGTATGCTAAATGTAAAAGAAATCCAGAATCATATCGCTTTAAAGTGTTTCCTCTTTGTTGGTCTAGCACCTGAACATATCTCAGCAGTCTCACAGGCATATGTTGAGATGTCACACAGAGGCCATAATGACTGTGATCATTATGTTATTATATGAAAATGGATTAATTATGCTCCTGAGTGCGGTCTGCTTTATGTTGGTGATTGCACTGTACTGCACCATGTATTGCTAAGAACAGGCAGGCTATTGAAGGAGCATCATGTGAACAGTCCAGAGGCGCTGACCTGCCAAGCACAGCCAGGAAATGAAAAGCACATTATAGAGGAGGCACTTTGTGTCCCATAATTACAATGTAGAGAACTGGTTCAACCAGAGTATGAAAAGGCCAGTTCTACTGTATATAATGCACTGATAAGAGAAACCCCCCAACAACAATTTTACATTACGCTGAGTTGTAGCAGTTTCAGCACTTTATCCCAGAATTTTTAATGAATCAATTATTGCTTTTATTCTGTTTTCACCAGATAAACATTTGTGCAGAAGATTAAAGTGCTAGCTCTGTGCTGGCCATGATAGTGCCCATGATATAACTCCTGCACCTAGAATTTCCATTTTCTCTTTTTCCTGTTAGATGAGGAGATTTGGTATATATTAGTGCTGTCTGCGTTAATCTCGTTAAATCTCTCATCGCAGGGTGTCAACGCGTTAGCGCCGTCCAGCCCCACATGCGGGGCAATCCACGTTAACTCGCTAACGAAGATTTGCCGCATTAATGCAGTTATGGAATTAACGTTATTTTAACGAGATTAACGCTAACAGCACTAATATGAATCTATGCTAACTATGAAAACTAAAATGAGCAGCAGCTAGCTTACCTTAGATTAAAAGCTGGAAACTAGCTGGGGAAAGCCATTACCCTAGCTGTGCCAAAAGCAAACACATTTTCATTATGTCATCTTTAGAGAGGTTCATGCAGGAAAAATGCCTGAACAAGATGTTTCTCCTGCTTTCAATTTTTGGCTAAACTTACAGAAAGAGGGCACAAAGCTAAAAGTAATGCTAGGCTAGTTACAGAAGATTTCACATTAGCGGTAGCATGGCAGAAAAGAATCAAGGTGTTGCAATGGTCCAGTCAAAGACCAGACCTTGAACTGACTGAATTGCTGTGCTGGGACTTTAAGACACCTGTGCCATATAACACTTGTATGACAAAGTCATACAGAAAACCATTACTTCAAGTTATTGCTGCTAAAGGTGGTTCTACAAGTAACTGGCTTAGGTTTTGTAAAATTAGTGGAATCTGCTGTGTTTTTTACACCTGGGGATAGCTTTAAATAATCAACTTAGTTAAGGACTACATGTATTATAAGAACTTCATATAAAACCATAAAATTGACAGTGTGCAATTTCTGCAGATACAGGAGATGGCAGTAACAGCAGCAGGAGGGGATACACGTTTCTTGGGCTGTCTTACCAAGTGTGGGGTCATACTCCCAGATGAAGCGTCTGGTCAGAAATCTCACCACCAGAGCTGCAAAGAACCACAGGACAAATGTGTTCAGCATATGAAATCAGCACACGAGACACACAGCAGGGTGGCAGTTTGATTTTAAGTATTAAATAGTTTTCTTTTTTAAATAGACTGCATACTGATTCATGAATACACTTTTTACTACGTAGATGAAATTAACTAAAAATTGATGACCATTTGTTTATAATAGTGAAGCTCAATCTACAGCCCTAATATGTACATCCACTAACATGTATTCTCAGAAAATCAGCTGTGGCTAACGCACCGACAGTCCATAAGATCCAAACCACTTTAACACACATTTCATCTAAATGCTAATACCCACTGGAAAACGTCCAGCTCATTAAGACAGAGTTCAAACAACCTTGAAACATCAGCTCTCAGGTTTTATCAAGAGCATCTTCTTCTCTGAGACAGGATTGTTGGCCTGCCTTTGACAGTATCAGCCTTCCTTTAAAAAAGCATCCCCAGTGAGCCAGTGACTCACTGTCTTAATGGTTTACCATCAACAAGCAATCTGCCGCACAGAAATGTCATTTATGCAGGCTGAATTAGACAGCCCTTCCCTGTTTATCAGGCACAGCCACACACCAAACCCTCTTTCTCAGAGTAAAATGACCTGTAAACACTGGTGTAAAATGTGTTCAGTTAGCTGAATGCTGCAACATTTCTCCTTTTAGTTCAGTTGTTGGGGAGGGGTGATGTCACTGAAAAAGAGACCTGCTGTATCAGTTTACTTTATGTAAAGAGATTAGCAGAGAAAATAAATGTGGTGGCTATGAGCTCATTCACTTTCACTCAGAGTGAAATGAAATGATTGAAACCACTCTCGTCTGTCAGTGAAATATGGATTCAGCTGTAGGAGGTGGGCATCTCTGTCATGGTCCAAAGGTTTTGTCTAGTATTTGCTGAATTTTGGTTCCTTTTGTTGATTCTTTTGCTTCTAATGTTGTGTTTCACTGTCTTTGCCTCCCTCTGTCTCTTTTGTGTTCCAGTGCCTTCTCTGCTCTTTTATTGGGGTTAATATGAACCTTCATGTCTTAGTTTTAGCCTTGCCTTTTTGTTATTTTCTGTTTACTTTGATAATTGAGGTTGATTGCGTAAAGTGGTCAGTGTAAAGTTATGTCTTTTAGTCTTTATTTGGACATTGGCTGCTTTTTCACTCATGTTCCATCCCGTCCTTGTACCTGACCATTTCTAGATAAATAAATCAGTACAGGTATTTCACATTTTCCTAGTAAACTATAAAGAAATGACAGGTGGCTTGAGATTCACCATTCAGCATCTAAATGGACCGTTTCTCACGTAGCGCTTTGGTGCTTGTTTGATTGTGTCCATGTATTTATACAGTCTTCCCCTGCATTTAAGTTTTAACGTTCACACACCAATTAACTCACACAGGGATACTTTGGCCCCCCAGTTCGAACCACCAACCTCCCAACTGGAAGATGAGCAGCTCTACCTCCTGAGCCACGACCACCCTTCATGAAGTTCAAAGACGTTCCACAGGAAGACTGTAAGTCTATTTACTTCATTCACCTAAAGCTGGACCATTTAAATGAGCTGAGTTTTGCACTTTGGCTCAATATCGACATGCTAAGCTTTACTGACCTACCAGGCGTTCACCGGATTGATTTGTCAATCCGTGTTCTTAAAGGTAAAAGTAGGGTAACTTTGTTCTTTTATCAGCATTTAACTTTCTTCACAGTGGTATAAATAAAACAGTATGGCTTTAGAACTTATATTATAAATGAATTTTTAGTAACAAATATGTTAAAGCAACATTAAAGCCACCCAAGTCTCTTCACACTTTTTAATTAGCTTCGACTCACTGCCATTGGGACTGCCTGGCTTTCATGAGTCCAGGTGGGTCTCTGTGTAATCATGTCAGCTTACTGAGCTCCTACTTATGGAAAAGAGCTCATGAAGGAACAGTTCCTCCTTTGAACTTGAAAAAACAGGCCTGTCTTCCAATTAACCAAGTAAAGGAAGAAAATCCACAATGAAAAAAGGAGTGAAGGTGAGCCAGTGCCTTTGAGCTCAGGACAGTAACTTTCACGCATGAGGCAGACTGCAAAGCTTTACCATTTTATCAGCCAAATTGGTCTTTTACTTCAGCGTTCATCATTCCTGTCTTGCTGATTTTGTTCCTCAGGAAATCACAGCCTCCCTTTCTCGCTAACAAATTCAATGTGTTTTTAGGCAAAGGGAGTCCGGGTCATGTAACGTTCAATTATCCCCTGAACGCAGTGAAAACAGAACAGTGGCAGGTAATTTGTCAATTTGCTGTTGACAAAGCAGACGAGCGTGCATATTTATTCTCGGAGCACTTTTCCTTTTCCCGTTCAACCCTAATTTTGCCGTTGAGGTTTTAGTGGCGGTGGCCTGGATTCCAGGTGGCGAGAAAAACCAATGGGGTGTGAAGTCCTTTTCTCATTAGATGTAACTCTATCTCCTGCTTTTCACTTCCACGGGAAAGAAAGGTACACACGGCAGAGAGGAGCCTTTGTTAATGTGCATCAGTGCACATTGTGGCCCAGATTCACTGAAGGATTGCAAACAGAATAATGTGCAAGGTATCGCCAAGCTGACCAGAACACAAAAACAGGTGATTTACTGACTGTGTGCAGAGAGAGGAAAGCTGATAACAGCGCTGGCATTTACAAAAAAGCCTTTCTGTGCTCATCACATATTGCTTATGTGGATACCATTTTCTAGTTTGATCCTTTTTTCTTTTTTTTAACAGTCTGATAGAGGCGTTGCTTTGGCTAAAATGGAGCCACACATTTTGCAGCGACTCTGAATTAGAGTTGCATTTATGCTTTTAGCAGCCTGTGTTATTATGTTTTGAAAGGTGTGATCAAAAACTGGCATTTAAAAAAACAAAAACAAAAAACAGTCCAGCAGGAATAATGACCTTCCGGCCACAAATTTCAAATCAGAAATCAGAATACTAAAGTGAGTGGCCGACTATTTTTTTTTTTTTTTTTTTTTAAATGACTGAATTTGCATAAGCAGGAACACCCTGAACACACATCTGTTTGTATGGTGGTTGGTAATATCCAGGCGATGCTAAAGGGGAGACGGAATGAAATTTAATAATAAAAATAATAATGGATTGGATTTATATAGCGCTTTTCAAGGCACACAAAGCGCTTTACAATGCCACTATTCATTCACTCTCACATTCACACACTGGTGGAGGCAGCTACAGTTGTAGCCACAGCTGCCCTGGGGCAGACTGACAGAAGCGAGGCTGCCATATCGCGCCATCGGCCCCTCTGGCCATCACCAGTAGGCGGTAGGTGAAGTGTCTTGCCCAAGGACACAACGACCGAGACTGTCCGAGCCGGGGCTCGAACCGGCAACCTTCCGGTTACAAGACGAACTGCCAACCCTTGAGCCACGATCGCCCCATATGAAATTTAAAAAAAAAAAAAAGAAAAGAAAAAAAACCAACCTAAGAATCAAACAGATGTTAAGGCAAATCCAAAACAAGACACAAAAGAAAAACAACTAACAGAGTAAAACAGGAAGCAAGTTTAATTCAAAATAGGAACTGAAGCCAAATAATGACCAAGAAAACCTCTAGAACAGTAAAGCAGTCTTAACAGGAATTTGAAAATCAACAAGATACAGATGTAATACAATATAATTTAAGCCTAATATTACATTTGAATTCATAATAAGGCCTCAAAACTGTAATTCAAAACTCAACCAACTCGACTATATCAACTGAGAATTCAAAATAATGAAAAAGACCCAAGGACCATGAAGCAATGTCCTGGTCTGCTTTGGTGAAGGCCCACTGTGGACTAGATCAATCTTCAAATACATGGTAACTAATGTTGCTGTCTGCTACACATTTAGCATAACTGGGACCAAAAAAAATAAACTAAGCATTAAAAACAGGCTGCTGTTTGGCAATAGCAGTAAAGTCTTAGAGGTAATAAACCAATAATAAGCAGTATGTGCTTGCTAGCATCAGCTAATATTAATCAGCTTAAATTGTGTTTATTCTACAGCAGCTTATAACTCCTGCATTGACTTTTGTCAGTGTCACTGGCTACAACATTACCGCTCCTTAGCCACAAATAAAACAGGCTGTGTGTAGCGATGGAAAGTAGATCAGAGTAGAGCCGCTGTTTTATATTTTCTCTGGTGTTTATTCTCTGGTGTCACATAGCCTGCATCATGTGGCTGGTTGAAAAATTCTCTTTATATTAACTATTGCCTTATAATGTCTTCAGCTGCTAACGGTTTCTTCACAACTTGACATTTCCCAACAACTGACCGCAGCTGGAGTCAAAGTAACAAAAAACAGATCTGATCTTATCAAATTGTTCAGCTCAGACTTCATAGGGCAGCTGCGAGCTGATGGATGACAGAGGTTTCAGATTTACGTCAGACACACCATCCGTAGTAGGTGTTTGCCAAAAGCTTCTTTTATCTGAAGTGACCTAATCACATTAGCGGCAGAATGTTGGACTAATTGCAAACAAAGCAAGAGCAATTAGTGGCGCCCATGCCCCTGTACTGAACCAGTGTTGTGTTACTCATTGAGCAGTCTCTATTGATTCCTCATGACCATCAGACGAACACCCACAGCTCTTTAGTTCCTTTCAGCCAAAAAAAACACCTCTTCGCTGTCTCTCCCAGAGCTGTGGCTCTGCAGTCAAGTCCTGTACCTATTGTGTTCGTGTCACGTTGGGTCATGTCACACAGCCAGCTGTGCTGATAAGACTGGAGGAGAAACGGTTACATGGGAACTGCCTTAAAAACAAATAATAGAAGCGAGAAAATAAAAATGTAATAATAGAAAACTTGAAATACTATATATACAGATATGAGAAATAAAGTTTACACAAGACTGTTTTCAGTCTTGTGTAAACCACCCACGCTGTTTCTCTAGGAACAAAGAAGGTAAGTAGCAGTGTGACCACCTCTGTTAAAGTGTGGGCATTAATAGAGTTTAACAATTGCACCAGGATGATGTCTGTGCTCAGACTGTGCAATGATCAGGGAAATTACAAAAAAACAAAACAAAACCAAGAGCTACAGACTCTACAAGTGTCAGTCAGCAGGTTAAATGTTAAAGTTCATGACAGTACGATAAAAAACTAAAAAGACTCAACAAGTACGGCTTGTCTGAAAGGGTTACCAAGAGAAACTCTTTCCTTTCTATAAAGGTGCACCTAAACAAAGCACAAGATTTCCAGAAAAATGTGCTTTGAGCAGATGAGACTAAAGTGGAGATCTGTGGCCATAAAGCAAACTGCCAAATGCTGCACATCAGCACAAACACATCACACCAACTGTTGAGTTGTTGGTGGTGGAGGGGTGATGATTTGGGCTTGCTTTGCAGTATCGGACCTGGACACCTTGCCAGTGTTGGGGAGTAACGGAATACATGTACCGCCGTTACGTATTTAAAATACAAAATATGAGTAACTGTATTCCGTTACAGTTACCGTTTAAAAAGGTGGTATTCAGAATACAGTTACTTTGTTGAAATAAATGGATTACACTGCGGTACTTTCCTGTTTCATTTTGTCGCGGGTCAGGACTGTTTGGGTTTTATTTGACAGCTACGTTCTGTTGTTCCAGGCGGCAGCGTTACGGTTGCCATGGTTACAGGGCGACGCTCTCTCTCTCTCTCTGCGACTGTGTGTTTCCTGGGTGAGAGAGCGCCTTTTCGTTGTTGTTGTTGTTGTTGTGCTAAGCTAACAGGCAGAATGCTACAAGCATAGCTCTAAAGAATGTAGCCTCATGGGCAGTGTAGTCCGTGCTGCAGGGAGAATGGACTGCCATACACGTTATGTGTCTGTGAGCGCGAGGAGGGAGAAAAAGGGGAGTGGAAAGGTACGAGCAGTCATCGAGCAAAAACGGGAGCTGGAAGCATGTAAATATAATAATAACCACTTCAGCCAAGCTATTAAGACTCGACTGTACACCGTGTTCGTGTTTTCCTCCGAAAACAATAAGTTCCGTTGGAGCAGCCTTTCAACGCCTCTCTCCGTCTCTCGCAAGAAAAGTTGACCCACACAACAAAGTAAAGCTATTTTTCGGCTACGAGCCGACAGGGACCCCGCCGTATTAGTCAGAGGTCCCTTTACTACAGTTCGGAGTCGCAGACCTTCAGTAACAGTAATAAATCACACAGCAATAGCACATTCACGTTGTTGTAAAAAGCATGATAATATATTAAGTAATCCAAAGTATTCAGAATACATTACTCTCATTGAGTAACGTAACGGAATACGTTACAGAATACATTTTGGGGCATGTATTCTGTATTGGAATACATTTTAAAAGTAACCTTCCCGACACTGCACCTTGCAGTCATTGCTGTGTAACTGAAAGCTACTACATGACAAACCAGCATACAAACTGAGCTACATTTTCCCCTTGATTTAGTGAAGATTATCTAAAGAGAGCAGTAGCTGGGGGATCAGAGGGGGTAATGTTAAGTACAGCTGCCTTCTACCAGGTGGAAAATGTTACCACATATTTGGACGCATGGGTTTGATATTAATATGACTTCACGGATAACTTTATTTCTATAATATCCGCGAGAGCTCAGAAATACTGGCAAATGTGATAAAAATAATCAGCAGCAATTGAATTTCACACAGAATTCAGTGTTGGATCTGGTTTAGACAGATTATAGCATTTGCCTGTGCAGATTGATGCCATCAGACTTGTAGTACATTGGCTGCTTTTATGTTTTATGTGAACAGAAAAGGGATGAATCATTAACAAGACATTGCTGGGGTTTTATTGCATTTGGTTTAGAAAAAAATGGCCACTCTGCTGCTTTGTTGGCAGACAAGAAGCAGCAATTTACACATAATGTTCTCCCCAAAAGCTTGTAAAGAGTAACACTTACCAGGAATCTGTAAAACAAAACGGACAATTTTGTTCTGATTCTGTCAACAACTTTGAGATTGTAAGATTCATTACTAGTTTAGATGACTAGAGGATTACTATTTGTGCAGCCGGCCCCACCCCTTAGTCAATATCATAACCATTTACTTCAGAGACGTTGACAGGATTACAGGTCACAGCTCGCTCTCCTTTAATTATCGATTTATGGTTCCTGCAAATCCTCTCAGCAGTTAAACGGAAACTGAGGAAATGAAGACGTTTTATTTATGCAGCTTTGCAGATCCATTACCCCCTGGTTCGAGGATTACTTCTGAGAATCTGAAAAGCTTCTGCAGGAACTAAATTATTTAAGAATGGTTAAAGTCAACATAAAGTGATGGACAGATGAGGGAAAGGCGTACAGCAGCGTGGCAGCTTGATGCTTACAGCGCTGACACAAATGTATTCAACGTTTTTATTAACTTGAGAGATTTCACCTCATTTTAAAGTACTGATGAATCTGAAAGCAGTTTCATGGAAACAGCCAGCATTTTTTGTTGCTTTTTTAAATGCCAGTCAACTAATTTCTCCAACTGTGGAAATGAAAACATTACTGTGCTGGACTGTTTCTTTACACACGCCAAGATGTGACAGCCCTCATGCTAAAAACAAGCAAACATATGACCTACAAAAGCTCCCAAACCACTTCCTGAACAGTAGGTCAGGTCACAGTTTCCAGTCTCAGAGCTTTCCCAGACTTCCTTTCACCACCATTTTCCCTGGGGCATGACTGTATCTCATACCACCAACCAATACACCAAGCTTTCTTGGAACAGTTGAATACCCATAAACCATTTTTCAGCCATAAGGATGTGTGTGCTTGTCTGTTTAACATGGGCTGTTACGATTCCCAAAGCTGCCAGGGGAAATATCCAATCCATCTTAATACAGATAGATGTGAGGGCAGACATCTAATCATCTCAGTCCCATTCCAGATCAGATTACAGCTCGCCAATCACGCTCCCATTCATACATATATATTTTAAATCGTTTTAAAAGCCCATAAAGAACGGAT
The DNA here is from genome assembly GCF_963969265.1 of Rhamphochromis sp. 'chilingali'. NCBI lineage: Eukaryota > Metazoa > Chordata > Actinopteri > Cichliformes > Cichlidae > Rhamphochromis > Rhamphochromis sp. 'chilingali'. The sequence continues at coordinate 2,963,449 of NC_137934.1, read as the reverse complement.
GTGGGAAGTCTGAAGTGAGTGGAGTAACAATAACACACAAACCAGTAAACATGTCAACTCCCAGGATGATGGTGTTACCCTCTGAGCTGGAGTTCAGAGCCTGAGCATCTGAGTGCGATGCATGAGGACGAAATAACACGAACTTTTAGACCTTTGTTAATCAAAACTACCAGAATTAAGAAATAGAAAAGAATCCTGTAGAAAACTTCACTGATTATGTTGAGACCTAAAATGAAAACGTATCTGTATAAAAGCAGCTCAGCGGGACAGCTCTTTGTTTCGAGCTTCAATTTTTAGCATGTCCTGCTTACTTAGAGGTTAGTGTGAACCAAGCATGACTTCAAGACAGCGTAGCAACAAAATTGTTACATTAGGATTTAGCTTTTAGTTACATGACTAGTCATGCTGGCTGCTGCCATGACTCCATTACGCCGCCTCCTCCAGTGTTTTGGTCCTGAATGCTGTCAAGGTTTAGGTCTAATGTTGCCACACACCCAATCGCATAAATGGAATATAAAAGTAAATCAAACTGAAGTCAAATTAAACTTTTACTCAAGTAAATGTACAAAATGTTGCTAATAAAATCAGTGGTAATGTGCATTATATAATTAGAATAAGATTATTGAAGGATTAGTGTATCACTTGGAGTTTCTTGTAATTTTGGGTTATTTAAACTAATATAAAGCATTACACTTTATTCAAAAGTAAGTCGAGGTGAGGTGAAATATATTGTGATTCATTTATCTGTATAAACTTGCACTAAAGTAGCAGTAAATATAGCAGATAACCTTCTACCACTTCCTGAGAGCTTAATAAATTTACATTCATAAAATCCCATGTCAGTAAAATCCATCTTTCTTGTCAAACTTGATAGTGACATAAAAATATTGGGACTGTTTAGCACCAGTGTTGGGCAATAACGGAATATGTGGACCGGCGTTACGTATTTAAAATACGAAATATGAGTAACTTTATTCTGTTACAGTTGCCGCTCAAATAGGTGATAATTAGAATACAGTTACGTTGTGGAAATAAATGGATTGCACGGCGGTCTTTTCCTCTTTCTTATGTTTGGCTATCTTCTCTCTAATTTTGGTAATTTCACACATTGCTGGAAACCCAAACAAAACACGCAATGAGAAGCTCTAATGTGAGCATCCTATAAATGTTGATGGTGTCAGTTACACAATGGACCCGGAGCCAGCACAACAGATCCAGCAGTGCATGGGCAGGAATGCATTTCATACTTGGAAATTCTGACACCACTTTACCTTTAAAGAAGAAAGGGATGATGGGCAAAATCTGACTGTGCAATGAAAACTCTCTCAAGCTGCTCTCAGCATCAGAAGACTCCAACCTAAAGAAACATCTGGAAGTAAGTTCTATTTTAAAAACTAACGTTAGCCTGCTGCAGCTACCTTGTTTTAGTTGTGGTAGCTACCTGGGTTATGTGCTCTGCAGCATCTTCGATGTACTATTGCTGTGTGATTTATTACTATTACTGAAGGCTACTCACCAACAAGCTAACATCTAACATTAACTTATGTTAACACAAGCAAATATATTGTCTATTCAGAGAGATTTGGGCTTAACGGCCAATTGGTAGAGAAAAACAAATGAGAATTTGCAGGATGTGATATATCTGACTACAATCAAACCCCAGTTAAATAATATACAAATTAACTAAATCAAATCAAACTAAATATTCAGCCCATTCACACCCTCAGCTCTCATCTGATAGTTTACCCCACGAACAGAGGATAATTGGGGAACTCCAATCAGGTGAACATCATTAGGCTGTAATCATGTGTGCACATCATGAATCCAGCCTTCAGGGAGTTGACATCAAAAGAACATTGATTAGTGGACTTCAAAACAAAAGCACAACAAAATCAAAACTTCCTGTCAGACACTGCAAGAGTGTGCTTCACCTTAGTGAGGGAGGTGCTTCCCAGCACCCCCACAAACACTATAGTGCACAGCAATAATTAAGTCATTAGCGTCAGTCTTGCCTGCCTTGCTGTTCGTCATCAAGAGCATATATATAAGATTGTATTCAAATTTTAATTAGCTGACAAGTGCTAGCAGGTTCCTTACTGGGAAAAGTCAAGGACTGTCAGAGTGAAACTAGAGCCTCCATACTGATACAGCTGCTGTTAATTAATTTGATATTTTCACAATAAAATGTATTTAATATTGACCAGAAGGTCAATGAGGCAGTAGCTCATCCGGCCCAACATTCCTCACAGTTTACTGGTTATTTTCTGAAAAACAACAAATGCGACTTTGTCCTTGAGCACAGTTTGAATGTGTGCAAGTTTGTATAGATTCTGACCAATACTGTAGGAGGACTGATTCTGGTGAGCTGTGGAGGCACACACGGATGTGTGGATGAATGGATAGTGTAGACCTTGGAGCTCGCAGCTCCAACAGCAAAAATGGGAACATTATAAAGTCAATATTTAGTAACTTCCCAGCAATGTATTTTACAAACTAGCTGGCAACCACCTTTCTCTGTATCTGATTTAAAAAGTGAGTACTGTACTTACAGTGCAGCGTTCATCATATTAGATTTATCTGTGAGGAGCCAGTATCGGCTCAACGACAGATAGTTTGACCTTTAATGTCTTTCTCGCATATCTGAAATCAAATTACTGTTTAAAAAAATTATATCAGTTGGGAGTGTTAAATCTGCTACGCTGTGATTACAAGCTGCATACGAGCCGTAACTGTATGTAAACAGGAAAGCAAAGTTTAGCAAATGCTCCAAGGAGCCTCAGCTATGTTCTGTTCCCAGAATACCAAACGCAGTAATACTTGAAGAAATCTCATCATCTCTCTTCCCCTCCTGATCAGATTACAGCTGGCCAATTATCACCACATGACTCATCTCTTTTTCTTCTCCATGCCTACTCATTAGTGACAGAGGTTCTCAGATTCCTGCTCATCATACAGCATTTAGTTTAATGAGATGTCGGCCATAATGAGCACAAGTGCTCTTGTGAGAATAATAGAGGAGCGTTCTGCTTTTCTGCCATGTTTACTTTGCCATTAACCATAGTAAGATTAATAATTAACCCTTTTCATAAACATTAAAAACAGAAAGAAAATGTTTTACATGAACAGCTCTCGAACAGCTGTATGAACCCCACTCAATCCGTCAACTACCAGTTTTTAATCTCAAATCCCCTCCTCAAAAATACTCCAAATTAAGCACGCTGTCGGCATACTACAAAATCAAAGAGCTTTGTAAAACATAAAAGATTCATAAATCATCCGGTGGTGCCCAGGAGCAGCAGCAGTGAAAATGAACACATTTGTCTTTGTATCAGTGTGAACAGCGTCCGACCTGATGCTGCAGACGGCCTATTTAAATGCCGTTGTGTGATAAACACATTCCCAGCGTCATGAGTAGATATTTTGGCAGCTAAATTGGTTTTGCTGCCTCAAGCCAGGTTCTGGTAATAAATCAAACGGCAATTAAACCATCAGGTGTCGCGCCGTTTTACTCTGCCGAGCTGTTAAATCGCTCCCCTCTGTAAATCTCTAATGCAGAGGGATTTGCTACACTTGCGAGCAATCTAATTAGATACGACAGTAACATTACGACTGAGAGAGATAACAGGGATTCAGATCTTCCGCATACACAAATATAATTTAAAGACCTGCACGGCACTTAGAAAGCTCGACTCTGATTCATCTGTGGCTGCTTTCAGCTCAACAACTGTTTTTGCATCACTGCCTGTTTTATCTTTAAGCGATGTCTGCTCCTTTTTTCGTCTACTGCTTTGAAGCATCAACTTTGGCATTTTGACCACCACCATCTTGGTTTTTTCTTATGTGGACGAGACAAGCGAAGGGTGGAAATCTGTGGGAGTATCTTTTTCTGTATGTAAAAAAATAAATAAATAAAAAAGCCACTTCCCAGTGATTGCATTAAGAAAAAGCTGGTGATGTATCACACATTTATAGCCTTTTAAGATTTTGAGAAAGACTTAAGCATACAGCAGTGGAAAAGTAATTTGGCTGCTATTCTTTGGGCATTTAAAGGTGGAAATGGGAGCAACAACACGGGGTAATGCCCGGATTCTCCATTGAGCACATTGCAGTTTATGGTCTCCGTGTCAAAGGTTAATGATTTGTAATCGGGGTCTTTGCAGGTTAAAGATTAAAGTGGCTCCAGAGAGAAGCTGCGCAAATATTTAATAAAACTGGCATAAGTGAGATCACTTGGCTGACAACAGTAGCCACCTGCACTCTTAATTCAATGACTTTTCTTTTGAGTCTGTTGAACTACATCCAACCTATGTGGCCACTTCATTAGATGCACCTGTTTAATTGCTCATTCATGCAAATATCTATTCAGTCAAACACATGGCAGCAGCTCACTGCATTTACAAGATGACCTGTCGGACAGAAAGGGGAAGAAAGGTGATTTAAGTGACTTTGAATGTGATTTGCTTTACTTGGTACCAGATGGGGTAATCTGAGTATTCCAGAAACTGCTGATCTAATGGAATTTCCCCACACAAGCATCTCTAGGGTTTACAGGGAAAAGTCAGAAAAATCAAAAATATCCAGCAAGCGGCAGCTCTGTGTGTAAAAATGTCATTTTCACCCGATCTCTGCCAGCTACAGAGAACCGGTGAAAATGAATGGCTGAAATGCTTTAAGCTGATAAAAGGGCAACAGTAACTTAAATGACGACTTGTTAAAAGGAAAGCATGCAGAAGAACAAACAACCTGTTCGACACTGAAGCAGCAGAGAAACCTCTACCTCTGTGAGCAAAGAACAGGAAAGTGAGGCCCAACAAAATTGGACAATTAAAGATTGGGAAAATGGTTTGACGAGTCTCAGTTTCCGCTGCAATATTTGGATTGTCAGAAACATGTTGCAATGATGTTAGGGATCTTTCCATGGCACACCTTGGGCACACCAAGTTAAAAGACCATACTATCTAAATATTGTTGCTTGTCTTTTGTCATAAAGCTCAGAAACTGAACCTCAAACAGCCCTCAAGAGGCCTCCACAGTCGCGAGATCCCAGTTCAACAGAGCACATTTTGGGATCTGGTGAACTGAGAGATTTGCATTATGAATTTGTAGCAGACAAATCTCCAGCAACTGTGTGATGCTGTCATGTCAATATGGATCAAAATCTATAAGAAATTCTTCCAGCATCTTGTTGAATCTGTTCAATGAGGAATTAAGGCAGTTCGGAAGGCAAAAGGACGCACAACCTAAGAGTGCAAAGTTGTATCTAATGAAGTGTCAAGTGAGTGTACTCAAATCCTTTGCCTTCAGAGTTCATTTATTCACTAATAACTTCACTATGGCCAGCAGACATTTTTCTCATCTAATCAGATTATTTTCACGTCAAGCTCAAGTAACTTAATTACAGCTAAGAAGTTTCAATAGCAATCAGCTCTGTTAGTATAGCACTCCAAAGAGGCCTAATCACCTCTTGTAAATCACTATGCATCTTGAGTGGAGCAGTGTGATGTATCATGACGACATACTGTATGGTTCAGAGCAAAACTACCCGCACAAAGAGGGACTCCAGTCATGACAACAACAGAGGTCTTGCAGTATTACATCTAGGCGAGTGATGCGAATTGATTTTAGTCTCTTCTGACCCAAAAGTAGTTTGTCCCATATTTTTGTCAGTACGGGACAAACCGGCTTCACATCCTTTGGCTGAATGCGCGTTACCTTCACAGGCAAAGACAGATGTGGCTTTGTTTGAGCAGTGCATATTAAGTTCATTTTGAATGACAGTAAAGGTCGGATAAACTCCCCTCCACTAATCTTTGGATGGGATCCATGAACACACAATGGCAGAGGGTGATGCAGACATTTTCCTCAGGGCCCTGCGGCTCTGTAACACAGGACACCAGAGAGGCTTTGATTTCACGTCTCTGAAGATGGAAAAGGACAGAGGCTTGCACTCGTGGGGTTAAAACAGGAAGGGCGTGAGGATCCCAACACCACACTCATCCCTTTAATTTAGTCTTCTAACAATAGCACCACAGCGCTATTCATCATGAACCATTTGCAAGGCTGATGAGACGCTGCGGTGACCACACCTCATGGAGCGATCTTCACTGCGGTTACGGGCGAAAAGGTTAAGTGCTGTGTAGAAGAAGCAGCTGAGAACAAGCAAAGCAAATATTTTCAAGAACAGCCTCAGTATTAAAGCTTTCAATTTTCCTTGCAGCAGATACTTTGAGCCCTGTGGAGCTTAAACAGAAACCATTCAAGTTTAACCACTTAATGCATAGTGCATCATATTTGATAGAGTTTTTGAGCCTTTACATCATCACTGGAATTTCATCACTGGGGCAGAGATTTCATGGCTCAGGCTTTAAAGTGATATTCATGGTTGCACAGCCAGTTGATAGTGGTTTGGGCCATTCTTTTCTGTGAAGAATTAAGACTTATGTTAGGACTATATTCATAAGAAGAGCCTTTCCACCCACACAGATTTATATTTGGTGGTATAGCTCTAGCTCATGTCTCTTGAAACATTCCTGTGCATTTGTGGGCATGTACAAAAAGCCCAAGATAATAACTGAGTACTGTATGTCACTTAAAGGAGGAAAAGCTGGAAAAAGGTGGGTTGCAAAGTGGCTTGCTAATAATTGCTAATGCAAAAACCCACCTAAAGATCAGTATTTGCATTCTTTACTTGTTTATTTTCTCACATTTGAAAACTTTTAGTTTAATATGCTAAAACAGATCTCAGGATACTGATGGAAAAGTCACCAGTATCATTAAGGGGGCAAAATTTGCTAATGCTAATAATGGCTATAAGCTGAAACGCATCGCTGATTTAGCTAAAAGCTCCCTACAATGTCATAGACTGACTAACTGCAATAAACAATGATTTGTGGAACAATCTTTGATGTGGTGGTCGACTTCTGTCCCCCTCTATTATTCCATATGAGCTTATCAGCTGTCATGATTTGCACAACCACAGCAAAGAGCCACAGTGGAGCCTTATAAGGACAGCATTGATCCTGGTTTGGGTTTTTTAGGCTCTGACAATCTGCAGTTTCACATAAGCATATAAATTTGGTATCGATAATTAAGAAAACTGTTGCAGTAATATCCACTTCTAATGTCTTCCAAAAGGCATGCACACATACATGCATGCAGAGTAAAACTCTGCAGTTTTTGGAGTTGAATGACAGAAAAGCAGAAAGATGCTACTGCCCAAAAAATGTGGGAAGGCAGAGGGTGGAATAAATCAAATAGAGCTGAAAGTGGCCCTGAATATTAAACAGTAAGCTGAACCTCAGCTGATAACGCACCCCGAGAAGCAAAAAAAACAAAATACTTCATGGATTCATCATGAAATTTTCAATGAGCTGCTAATCTCCAGAGAGAGAGAGAGTGTGTGTGAGAGAGAGAGAGGTTGTGAAAAGCGAGGAGGAAAATAATCGGTGATGAGTCACGCACCGGCTGAGGACAGCGGCGGCTGTCCGAGTACATGAGCGGAGAATGGATGTGGCTGTGTGGAGGCTGAGAGGAGTCAGAGGTGTGCGCTAAAAATAGTTCAGCAGAAGAAATAAGCGTGGCCACTCGACAAACTCATCTTCCTGTGACACAGTCATTTCCTTTTATGGCTCCTCTTTATCTTTGTATATGGCAAGGAAAGACTGATTTTCTGGTATTTATACACAGAACATTGGCTTCCTTCACTCCAGAAATACATCATTTGTAGTAATATTAGTAAAATCTGTGTAGGTGTGTGTCAGGTGAATAGGAACACGGGGGAGGGTTGGATTCTGAGGCCGCCAGATGGCCTTAAGAAGGCACAAACAGAAAAGGTGAATAGCACAGTCATTCTTTTCCTTTCTGAGGACAAAAAGCAGCTCTGGGCAGGAGATGCAGCACATTCAGAAGGAGAGGGAGTGGAGGAAGATAGAGAAAGACCAGCTGAGTGTGGGCATGCTAAGGGAATTCACTTTCTTTGACATTTTAATGAAGCTTCAGAGATGGTAGAGGATGAGGCATCAGAGGGACTGATGATGTCTATCTGCTGTCTGAATAGTCCTGCTCCTTACTGTAGCTGAAACTCAAACATGCAGTTAAGACTTTATTCTTAATGACCTCGTTTCACACATACGTGACGAGAATTTTAGACACGTTGAAAGTTTGTGAAAAGGCACCATCAATTCAACAGCTTGCAATACTCAATATCAGTGAGTTCTCAAGGAGACAAACCACTTCCAGTTCACCCACAGCAGCCCACTGTGGGCCTACATGCAGTCCAGCTTTGCCAGCAAAAAAAATAATCAAGCTGGATATCTACACTGATACGGACTGGATAAAGTGTTAGGCACAAAAGATGCCACATCACTTGATGGAAATTAATATTATTAACCTACAGCAAGGGTGTCCAAACCCAGGCCTCGAGGGCCGGTGTCCTGCAGGTTATAGTTGTGTCCTTGATCCAACACATCTGATTTAAATGGCTAAATTACCTCAACATGTCTTGAAGTTCTCCAGAGGCCTGGTAATGAACAAATCATTTGATTCAGGTGACCCAGGGTGAGATCTAAAACCTGCAGGACTCTGGCCCTCGAGGCCTGGAGTTGGACACCTCTGACCTACAGAGAGCTGAATTCAAAGACACCCAAAAAATCAAAGTGAAAAAAATATGCCCATTTTGCAGCAACTCAAAGTGATAGATGTAGTAGTTTTTATAGCTCCCACACGGTTGACCTGACAATGTCTGGGTATGCTCCTAATGGCATCCTACAGGATCTCCTCACAGATCTAAACCAGCACATCACTGAGCGTTTGATTGGTTAAGTCCCTTCTGTGACTCTGTCCAGCTCTCATAGAGTAACTTCTGGCAATTACACACAGAGCATTTAAAAAAATTAAAACTAAAGGCATATCATTCCTTTGCCTTCATAGTACATGTTAAAGAAATACTTGTGCGATATTGATCTCTCATCTGGCCACTGCTGCTTACTCAGTTTGCGAATGACAGCACTAACACAAGCTGATCGTACCCATTTCTGCAATAACATGGCTTCATTTTTTGGAAAATGGGAGGAAGTACTGATGAGTCATCTACTTATATAAAGTCTGAACCAAAGCATTTTATTTAGTGACATAGCAACATAGCCATCTCTGGAGCCATATAGCCACCATGCCTAAAACATGTTTTTACGCTGGCAGCATACGCTGAACATGAATTCTGCAACAATAACCTGAGTGAGAAGTCATTCTTCCTTTGTTGCCCTGACTATACTCATCAGCCGCTGTGCACAGAGTTATCAGGGCATGCAGGGTCAACAATTTCCTTTCACACAGCAAACACTCAACTTGCACACTTAATTACTTTGGAAAGGCATGTTCAGATAAATACGCAGCCTTACTGTAGCTTTCTCAGCTTTCTGAATAAAAGAAAAATACTTCCTGCCCATTTTAAAAGGTAATTAACGTCCTCACCTTTAACCTGCAATCCTTCCAATCAGTGTCCAACTTTAGCAAAGAACCAAGTGGAGATCCTGCTGATAATCTGATACATGTCAGCTACATAACGGCATCCAAATCCAATCACTCATGCAATTGTGTCCAGATTAGAGATGGCACGATACCACTTTTTTATGTCCGATACCGATACCGATATCATAAATTTGGATATCTGCCGATACCGATATGAATCCGATATAGTCCATATTTCTGTAAAGTTATTTATTTCATATTCTGTATAGTTTTTCATATTTATATCCTGTTCATAGCCTGTACATAGCTTGTACTCACTACAGCCTGTACATACTTATAGTTATAGAATATTCACAACATACTTCATACCGTGTACATTATAACACACCATAATAGACCCATTTCTGTAATATACTTACATATCTATACTATTGCTAATATATATTGTAATATATCTATATCACTAAAGCACTTCTGGATGGATGCAAACTGCATTTCGTTGCCCTGTACCTGTGCATGTGCAATGACAATAAAGTTGAATTCTATTCTATTCTATTCTATTCTATAGTGTTTTTTAATCAACAAAACTGTTTTTTAAATATCTTGCTGCATTTTGTATAAGTTCATACTCAAGTTTAAAACAACAACTACACTAAAGCTATTCTGTTATACCTGTATGCAAAAAAAAATATTTCATAGTTCAGCAATACTGATCAATCTAATAAACTTAAACCTACACCATCCTCCCTATTCTGGTATTTTAAAGAGTACTTAGCATAAATATTAAGCAACCTAACTAATAGGGTTCCAACTCCCAGCAACAATAAAAATAAATAAATAAAAAATAGGGAACCACCCCTCACGCTCCACCTCATGATGCTTAATCGACGTAATCAACCTTAATTTGATGCAGTGTGAAAAAAAAAAATGCACAGAAATCAATTATTTTTCAAGAAATATTAAATAGATTCAACATCTTTCTTCAACAAAATTGCAGACTGCACAGATGGTACCTTCCCAAAGGAAAAAGTACTATAGCTTACTAGGGTATATATATTAGACTTAATAGTTACTATATACAGTAATTGACTTCTATTCATTTTACATCAAATTAAAACTTTGGGTGTCAGATAATTATTTATTAAAAGCTAGACATTTTAAATGAGAATAAGAAAGAAAAGTATGTCTTTGTGCCCCCGTTTCCCTGTTAATGCCCTATCGGCCCCCCTGGCTAAACTTTGCTAGATCCGCCCCTGCACAGTTACCAGCGTCAGCTACGTAGAAAAAGATCCTGGTGTAGAAAGTAATATTAAATAAATTCTAACAACAGCTTATCAAGCTTAAACGTGCTGCTGTTGTTCAGCCGCTGGTTTCCTCTTTCTGGTGCAAAGTGGGCCAAAAACAAACCAGAGAGACGGACTCGCGACAGAAAAGCCGATCAGCTGATCGTTAAGCAGTTTCATGATTGAAGTAGCAGCAGGAGAGGCAGTCGCTTGTTAAGCTTAAAGCAGGAATGCTTTACAAACATTCAGAGATGGACTTACACACTTGCTTTACTTCTCTCGGGATAACTTTATCGGAGATGAAATGCCAGGTTGCTAGCGAAGCTCCACATGCTATCCAGACCACCGACAGGTCCCGCATGCCACAGCCGCTCTATCACGTGATGCATACTGCTCCGACGTGCTAACGTTCTGAGGTGAGTTACGGGGTGTTGCAAGTTTTGTGAGGTGCTTTCGTGATATTTAATGGATCGGATTACATTTTTTATTTTTCTCCGATATCCGATCCAGTCATTTAGGTCAGTATCGGACCGATACCGATACGTAATATCGGATCGGTCCATCTCTAGTCCGGATGCATCTTTTTTTCCCCTCTCTCAAGCAATGATCAGCTGATCCTGATCAAAGAGAAGAACACAAACGGCTGTCGTTTCTTTCCGTTGGCTTCTGCCTGGAAAATGTCTATAATGCATGAAAAAGAGTCGAATGCTAGTGTTTTAAAATCACCTCAATCAGGGCAATCACTAAAGAACAACCTGACTCTTGGCAGTCACTTGCTTTTTTTTTTCCTTTCATTTGGACCTTTTGTTTCTTGCCATCTGCTAAGAGCCCAAGATTTACCTCTTTTAGCTCTGTTTTGGTCTCCACGTATGAAATTGTGCATTAAGGCGCCATACTCATTTTCTACTTCAATCAGATTCCGGGAACACAACAGTGCAGACTTATTAATCTAACATACTGTGAGAAATTAAATTCATGCATTATTTACTGGACGTTCCTGCTGTCTGGTGATCTTGATAACTTTTTTTAAGCACCTGACCTCGGCTGCATGTTCGTGAGCACCTACTTGACTTTTCACCTAAACACAGAGAGGACTGGCTTGCTGAGCGAATAAGCCAAATTTAAAAGAATAAAGCCTTGAAATTTGATCAACTCTTATGTAACATATTCAAGTGCATAAAAGTCACTTAGCGCTTTGCACAGCACATCACTCACACTCTAAAAGCCATTTGGGAACCTTTTCAGATCTCTTATCTAAAACCAGTCAAATCTACTTCCGACCCACTGATTAGAGCACTTGTTCTGGGGCATAATGCAGTCTATGAGTCACACCATATGGCTGCTCACCAGGTCCGGCACGGAGAAAGCAATCAGGAGGAGTCAAATATCCAGTCAGCTTCACAGCTTTGGGCTCTGTCAGCTGTCAAAGGCTGAGGATGTGCCTGGAAGCTCGAGCAGCAGGACAGGCAATTTGCGCTCTTCTGCTTCTGCACCCTCGGAAATAGCTTGACTGTGCAATGTGAGGAGGTACACACAAGCATTGTTGATGGATGTCAAATAACTGGTGAGTTATTTGATCACTCTCCAGGTATTTCATTTCACCCAGCAGGAATCACAAGCAGTTGATTTTGGGAGCAGCATGGCCGCTGCAGTCAGAACGTTTGACTGTGCCATCTTTCACCAGGTTTGTTTCAAAATCAGATCACACTGTAAAGTCAAACTCATTTTCTTCATTAGAGATTATATTACTGTAAGTGTTACAACATCTCATCCATATTTTGTTTTTCTGCAAAACAAAAACGATACCAAATAATCTTTTTACAGTAGTTTTTCACAGTAGAGTCCAGTAGTGTCTTGTTTTTGTGGCCTCGTCTCCCCTGTCCACCCTCTGAATGTCTGTTTACATCTCCAGACCATACATCAGGCTGATCCACGGTCCTCTTCTTGGCATTGAATGTGGTAAGCAAGTGGTATTTCAGAAGCAGACACATTTTAGCTCACTCCTTTGTTTTTGTTCTGCTGTCTGGCTGTCAGACAGGCCAGTGAGAGGGGGGGAAGGCAGCATGTTTGAGGAGTGACGAGACAAGAGTTTTTACGAGCTGGCGCTTCACATGCCTTGAAGTTAACTTTCCGAAAGAATTTCCAGAGAAGTTTCAAAGCACATTTCCCTCTGTTAATGTGAATGCTGTATAAACAGACAGAATCAGTGAAAGCCAGCCTGTGAAAAACACTTTCTTACAGTTATTTTTGTTTATTAGTAATTACTGTCAGCACATTCACAGCAGAAGGAACAGAGCACACACGATCAGCTTATGAAGATGACAAAGGCAACAATACTAGTAAACATCATTTTAGTACTAACGTTGCTTTTTATATGTGGACTGAAACATTTAAGCTACACTAGGCTGAAGTCACAACAATGAACACCTCAAGGCACTTTATATTGTAACGTTAAGACCCTACGATTATACACCAACAATCAGATGACCCCTATGAGCAAGCACTTGGCAACAGTGGAAAGGAAAAACTCCCTTTTCACAAGAAGAAAGCTCTGGCAGAATGAGACTCAAGGAGGAGGACAGGACAACAGACACCTATGAAGAGAAGCCAGTGTGGGAGAAATCTGCTCTCTCTTTCTAGTCCCAGTACTCCCACTCCAGCCTTTTGGATCAGTTGAAGGCTTCTCAGGGAGTTTCTTTTAGAACCACCTGATAATAATGAATTACAATAGTCCAGTCTACAAGCAATAAATGCTTGAACTAGTTTTCACCGTTTCACTCTGAGACTTTCCAAATTTTGAAAGAAAGGCAGGAACATATCAGAAATTACTTCAGGATTCCTCACAGTGTTACTGGGGATACCATGTTTCTAAAACTTTAGGGCAGAGTACAGTAACCTCAGTTTTATCTAAACTTAGCGACATGGATAGAAAAAGCTGAGTATCATTGGCATAGCAATGAAAATGTACGATACGCCTTTTAATAATACTGCCTAAGGCACAGGTGTCAAACTCCAGGTCATTGTAAAGAAATGTAATGTAATGAAATGTAATACTGGCAAATAAGAGCAGTTTCAACTAGAGATGGACCGATCCGATATTACATATCGGTATCGGTCAGATACTGACATAAATTACTGGATCGGATATCGGAGAGAAATAAAAAAAAATGTAATCTGATCCATTAAATATCAAAAAAGCACCTCACAAAACTTGCGACACGGCTCCGACAGTCTCGGTCGTTGTGTCCTTGGGCAAGACACTTCACCCGTTGCCTGCTGGTGGTGGTCAGAGGGCCCGGTGGCGCCAGTGTCCGGCAGCCTCGCCTCTGTCAGTGCGCCCCAGGGCGGCTGTGGCTACAATGTAGCTGCCATCACCAGTGTGTGAATGTGTGTGTGAATGTGTGGATGACTGGATGTGTAAAGCGCTTTGGGGTCCTTAAGGACTAGGCCATTTACCATTTAACTCGGCACATAACCGTAGCACGTCGAAGCAGTACGCGTCACGTGATAGAGCGGCTGTGGCGTGCGGGACCTGTCAGCGGTCTTCCGATTACAAGGCAAACGCCCAACTCTTGAGCCACGATGGTAAGGCTCAAAAAATGTTAATATGAATCCCAGGAAAAGGTCCTCTCTGTAATATTCTAAAATTTATTATAACTGTAACAATCTGTCAGTGTGTGCAATAAAGATCCTGGAAGTCATTTCTGCTGTGAGTCCTCTCTCTATACAATAGAGCTGTTGAAAGATGGCGAGGCAGCAGAGGGAGAAAGTGCCTCTACGCTCAGATATTGACTGATGTTCTCTGCAGTGTTAAACATAATAATCTGCTGCCGTGTTTTTCCTAATACAGCATGTATTAAAAGTCAGAAATAGCTCATGGAACAGAATATTTACTTGATGTGCAGCACTCTGACAAAACTACTGAAAAGCCTTGCTGCAGAGGAGCTAAGAGAGCTCACAGCATCTGCTGTGTGTGTGTGTGTGTAGTAGGCACAGCAATTGGATAAATGGGTCTTATTTTCTCACTCCACTCCGCTCTACGTCTGCTGAGTCAATAAACCAAAAGACTGCAAACTGCTAGAAGAGCCAGACTTAACACACTCAGCTCTTTATTAGAGCTAGAGCTCTCTGCAGGAGTCCAAGTCAGACCCTCACAGGGAGCCTGGCACCCTGGAACCCCATCAAACAATTTTGAGACACCCCAGAGGTCTGCTGCTGATCATTCAGAATAATCACAGCTAAAGTGAAAATACCACCGGTACTGCTGTCCAAAGTAAAGATGAAACACTGATACCCGACATTTTTTTCCAAGTTAAACTAAGTATCAGAAATCTAAAGTGTTTGGAATCAGAAGGAACATTTAACACTCAAGGACTGCAAATTGTTCAAGGTTTTCGTCGGTTGAATTGATAGCAATTTGAACAAACCTGACAAAACATGCAAACAAACAAAAATGCAGCACAAAGATGGAATTTAGTGTTCTGAAAGAGATTTATGAAGTTCACAGTATGCCTCCAAAACAACATATTAAATCTGCTTAACGTTGTTATTTTGCTTTTCCTCCCTGTTACAATGTGCGTGCAGGGGGAGTGTAATTTATTGCCCAAATGCAGATGTTTTCCCACTGAGAAGCAACCTGATTGATCTGATAGCATCTGCCAGTTTCCAGTGAAGGCCTATGTTTAGATGAGAGCTGCTCATTGCTGAAAGGATCACCAGGGCTACACGAAGCATCAGATGTGGCAACAATGCCTGTTATGCTGTGCTCTGTTTTTGTACATTAAAATAAAGCAAAAGGGAGACATGCTGGTGACACGAGGATCAGGCAAATACAAAGCTGCAGCTGTCCACGTGAAGATCAAATGTCCATGTGAGAGAGGAAGAAACCTTTCATTGAGCAAGTGGCTTTGTCACCAGAAGAAGGAGCATCAGTCTCATTGTTCTCAAGCTTGTTACAATTTTCTGTTCTTCTACACTTTAGACAACAACTTAGGAGACGAGCACTCCACCAAAACTCTGGAAAAGGCCTGTGAGAAAGTTCTATAGCTCAGTCCTCGCTGAAATATTCCCCTTATCAGACTCCTTGAGAAGTTTTTCACAGACACTCCGTCTGAAAGGATGAAACCAACTGACTTCAGTGAGCTGTGACTTCTCTTTCAGAGTTATAATGAGCTGCAGTTGTACTGATATCTTGAGTAAACCACTGACTGGCCAGAATGACATAATGTATGTTGTTCTCAGCTGACTGCAGGTTTTAGGTGCAACAAGTTAAAAACATTTGAAACATGAAAAAAGAAAAAAACTATCTGCAATACACCATCAACTGCACTTTGATTTTAGTACAAATGACAAATGCTAACCCACTCAATAAGAATCAGTGTAAATAGAAACCATGAGGCATGTGAGGCCCAGAGACTAATCAGCCAGAGCACAGAGCAACCTCTGGTCGCTGAGGAACAATGTGTGTCCTCTGACAAGTTGCTAAAGGTTGTTGGAGGTAGCTGTGGAACTGGTTTTTAAACCCCATTCGATAGGTCTAGAGCCTGGTTAGTGACCTGCGGTTACTAGGGTTACTAAGTGTACTCTGCAACTGGCTGGCATGTGGTTGCTGGAGGTTGCTGGTAGCCACTAGAGTGTAAAGAGGTATATGGTGCTGAATCAAAAACCGGCTCAGCTCACCAAGCAGAAAGTTTGAAAAATGCAACGCAAACTAAAACAGAAAGTTTGCCTACAAAGTTAAAGTTGCACCCAAGCCCCAGTGTTTTCTCTTTGTGTTGGTTGCAGTGTTAAGGCCCAACATTTTCTCTGCAGGTGATTGTTCTCAACATTCATAAAGCTAAATGCTCCATTCCTGCAGACACCTGGAAATTGCATGGAGGTTGCAGACGTAACTGTTGCAATCTGCTGACGAAAGCAAATACAGGGAGGTTTTGGTGCATTGGAGGAAACCTCCAGCAACCACTCGCCAACTATTCAGGGAATATGGATTTTTCTCTAGCAAGCCGAGGTTGCAAGGGGGTCACTGACCAGCCTCATTTGAGCCACTGTTTGTTCCAAACACAGATGTGTTAGCATGGCTACAGACTTTGCAGCCTAGTCTGATGGCAAGGCGAGAAATAATCACAAAATTGCTACAAATAAAGAGGTTTTTTTCTTCTTTAAAGTTTGGACAACTTTAGTTTTAAAACTAAAAGACACATTTTTGTGCCTGTACCACTTAGGTTCTAATGAGTAAAAATATAAATACTGTAAGTCCTGAGTGTCTGAAGGCAGTTTCTATT
Organism: Rhamphochromis sp. 'chilingali'; assembly: GCF_963969265.1. Lineage (NCBI taxonomy): Eukaryota > Metazoa > Chordata > Actinopteri > Cichliformes > Cichlidae > Rhamphochromis > Rhamphochromis sp. 'chilingali'. The sequence continues at coordinate 2,946,420 of NC_137934.1, read as the reverse complement.
GAAACTCCTGTCTGAAAGCACAGGGACAGCTGTGACTTGCGATTCATTGGGACATAAAGATTGCATGGTCATGGCTTTCTATCCAGGCACAGGACTCAATATATTACATCTTGCAAGCATTTCACAAACTGCTGTGAAATTTTTTTTTGTACTATTTTATCTGTTTCCATCAGCTTTTTCACACGTATTTTGACAGTTGTGTGACGGTCAAAATACGTGTGAAACACTGCAGGAAATAATCAGCAGTAACCGTTTGCAGCAGTTGGAAAGGTTATCAGTGAGGTGCTTTTTGTTTTGTTTTTTTCTTAGAGAAAATGAGCAGTGACATGTTCATACATTAAAGACAGAAGCCGGAACACTAATCTTATTTCCAGAAGTTAAAACAGAAAGTCGCAGTAAAAGACGGGAACTGCAGCAGTGTGATTGACACGGACAGATGTCAGCTCCCTGATATATATTTTTTTGCAGGGGGGGATAAAAACTTGATGAAATGATGAGCTTCCAGCACCAACATCACACTTTTTAGTTCATGGAAAGAAGCAGCAGATTCAAGCTTCAAGGTATGTTGTGAAGAAGAACCCAGACTTACGTCAGATGCCATCATCCTCACTGACGTGCTTCAGAGCTGCACTCCTTCCACCTGGAGGCTATGAGCCTCTCAGTCGTTATACTTCTCAGTGCAGCACTTGAATTGACCTCCAACGACATTTTAATGGCCTCCTTTAACACAGAGGAGATCCCGCCAAGGCCTGTTTTCCAACATCTGATTGCTACATAGAAGCAATCAGGCTTGATTTGCCGCCAACGGGAAACACATGGTCTGTTTTATTGCAGAGAAAACGTACACGGTGCCAGCTGAGTGTGAGTGGCTGCAGCTTATGGAGGAAAGCTGAAACCAGATGATAATGACTCAACTTACTTATCTGCGGGAATGAAGGCTTTTAAGCCAGACCGATAACAACCACCTACTGCATTGGTGACAATGCAAACAAAGTCAGTATGATTTTTATAGCAAGCATAAAAATCCTGAAGGGACGATGGAGGGAAAACACTGGAAAGCACAAACTATGAAGACACAATATGGCAACATTAATGAGGCGGAAGGAGATTGGGAACAAAAACCACATTTATGCACCTAGTCCTATGGTGAAGTTGTTTAATATATTAGTTTGAGCCACTCGAAGAACTAAAAGTGTGCGCACAGTAAAACAGTCCTTTGTTAGAGCTCGAATGTACACAAACACACACAAGCACACACTGATGTTTACCTGACTTTCCCACCCCGGCTCTGCCGAAGACGGCCAGCTTCACCTCCGGGCTTTTGGCCATGACAGCAGCTGTGACGAGAGAAGCTCAGCGAGCCAGTCAGTGATCTCCGAGGTCAGCCCCAAACATCCTCCATCCAGGAAGCAGCGTCTGAGGAGACGAGGTAATGCGTCTACGTTTAGCTCCACGAAACATTCACGAAACATTTCCACCATCAGAAGTGAGTCACAGAGAAAGTGTTCAAGGAAGCAAGCAGAAGTAGCAGACTATGACTGAATGTGATGAAAAGGAAATAAATAGTTTTAGCAAATAAAATGAAATAATTCATACGTCAGTGTCACATCACTAGTTGCAAATAAATATAAAAACCTGATTTTATGTGGACACGGTTGCATAGATAACATGAAGATTGTGATGCTAGCAGCTCTTTTAAGAAGATGGCCACAAATTCAGGACCAAAGCATTTTCTCTCTTCCTTTTTTTTTTGCAATTTTTGGTACTGAAAGGATCAAGTTCAGTCTAAAAATGAGTTCATTGTGTACAGGTTAAAGAAAATATCAGTAGAAAGGCTGATTCACTTACTCAAGAAATGAATGAAACGATGTGGAAACATGTCAGCTCTCAGTGGAAAAGAATCATGCCAGATTTCTACACTGATATGGACTTTGTAATGTGTTAGAAGTCAAAGTGAAAGTGAAAAAAAGGAGAATACCAGGAAAGGAGATACCAGCTTTAAAACACTTTATTAATCCATCAGCAGTCACTGAGGATGAAATGCACACTGCAACCTTCCTGCAGCTGTCATCTGTCTATGGAGCTTTAATCATCTGAAGGTGATGGCCCTCACACACCTCTCACTGTACCTCCACAGGAGAGAACCGATACAAATCACAAACCCACAAATCAGTGAGTTTTCCATTTCCAACAACATAGTGAAGTGAATGTTGGACAGTCATGTCCATCTTTTTTTTAGGCTGTTGATCTACCCAGGCTATGGTTTTTTATGTTGGTGCATGAAAAATGTGAAGTGAAAAAGACAGGAGAGAGAGGGGGAGAACACCGAGATCTGAAATCATCCATTCAAAAGAAAACACCAGTACAGCCAGATGAAACAGCCACACGCCCGTCTGTTTAATAAGAAAACAAGCAGCTGTGGCGCTGTCTCTCCTGGTAATTGACTCTAAACTTCTGGCCTGATCACTCTGTTTTTCTCCTGGATTCCACTCGGACCTTTAACCTGAGAACAAACAGATACTGACAAGGCTTTAATTCAAATCTTAGCTTGATGACTTCACAGCAATCCTGGGACAAACTAGCTGGAGACTGCTGTGTTTCCCATTAGCACCAATGCTGACAGAGAGAATGTAACACCCCAGGTCTATGTGGGGAGTCATGCTGTGTTTGGCTGGGCAGCTGCAGCTAAAGATAATTTTCATTTTTTCTCACTGCGCTAAAGTTTAGCGACGATGCGTGCAGAAAAACATACAGCTTAGTCACAAATCTACTTAGGAAGCAAAGTTGTCGACATTATCTGTTTGCAAATCCTTTATTCTAATGTGCTGCAGTGCAGAGGTGCAGCTTGTCAACCACAAGCCACAGTTAAAGGTGCAGTAGGTGGGAAGGGGCTACCTTTATTTTTCAGCCTGTCTGTCTTTGGACACTTCAACACATGGACGCTGAAGTAATCACTATTCCTGTATACCTGCCACCCGTGCAATGATACTCAAAGTAAGATCTTGGCTTGCTGTAGGAACCAAGATCTCCAGCTCTCAGTCACCTGATGCCAGTGATCAGGAGGAGTAACGCCTCAGTTAATCCTGCTGTGTGTTAGTCAGCTTTGATACAACATGAGGTGAAAAAACTCTGGCAAGTGACAGTCTCCCCAGTTACTCAAAGGTCAGACTGTGCCATGCTCAGAGAAAGTGTAATAAGCCAAGAGCTACATCTCAGACTCTACGGGCCTCAGTCAGCATGTTGAATGTTAAAGTCCATGACAGTAGAATTAGAAAAACACTGAGCAAGTGTGGCTTTTTTGGAAGGTTTTACGGAACATAGGGTCAGAACATGTCAACACAGCTTAGTTTGCAAACTTCGATCTGAACAAATCATAAGGCTTATGGATCAGTGGCGTTGGGACACATGAAACTAAAGTGGTAATAATTCAATTCAATTTTATTTATACAGCGTGAAATCACAGCAACAATCACCTCAAGGCGCTTTATATTGTAAGATAGACGCTACAATAATACATACAGAGAAAAACCCAACAATTATATGACCCCCTATGAGCAAGCACTTGGCAACAGTGGGAAGGAAAAACTCCCTTTTAACAGAAAGAAACCTCCAGCAGAACCAGGCTCAGGGAGGGGCGGGGCCATCTGCTGTGATTGGTTGGGGTGAGAGAAGGAAGACAGGATAAAAGACATGCTGTGGAAGAGAGACGGAGGTTAATAACAGATATGATTCAATGCAGAGAGGTCTGTTAACACATAGTGAGTGAAGAAGAAACACCCAGTGCATCATGGGACTCGCCGAGCAGCCTACACCTATTGCAACATAACTAAGGGAGGATTCAGGGTCACCTGGTCCAGCCCTAACTATATGCTTTAGCAAAAAGGAAAGTTTGAAGCCTAATCTTGAAAGTAGAGATAGTGTCTGTCTCCTGAATCCAAACTGGAAGCTGGTTCCACAGAAGAGGGGCCTGAAAACTGAAGGCTCTGCCTCCCATTCTACTTTTAAATACTCTAGGAACAACAAGTAGGCCTGCAGTGCGAGAGCGAAGTGCTCTAATAGGGTGATATGGTACTACAAGGTACTGCAATAATATTGCACAGCACCACAATTAGCAAGAAACACAAAGATCTCATGCCAGGTGTCCAGCACGGTGGTGGAGGGGTGATGATTTGAGCTTGTTCTGCACCTACAAGACCTGGGCACCTTGCAGTCCCCGAGCCACCCACGAGCTCCTCCGTACACCAAGTATACGAGAGTCAAATGTGTGGCCAACAGCTAAACCCTGGATCATGCAATACGACAATGATCCCAAGCAGAGCAGCAAATCTACAACAGAATGATGTTGAACAGGCAGATGTCAAGAGACAACAGTAATTTGTTCTGTGAATTATTTTTAAATGTACACTCTAATTTAACACCACATAACTTTGCCGTTCAATAATTAAGACAGCCATTTATAGCGTGCTGAAGTTTGTCAGCCAAGTTTTTGAACAGATTTATCGTCAGTCACCGTTGTGTACATTACATGAAGCACAGACTGGACTGGACTTCTCGCTCTTTGTTGGCTGAAATGAGCTACAGCAGGAAAATGAGAGAAAGCTGAAACCGGATCACACGTTCGTGTGCCCAGTTAAATAAAAGCTGTGCTTGGTTAATATGTTGCTGGCACTGACACACACCCAACTTCACACTGGCTGAAATTATTAAGTGGCCAGCATCCAGTTTTCTTCTCCTTTACTCCAGGCAGACGCTTAAACACACACATATGTTTTAAACTAACCTTTTCCCCTTCATAGCAACACACATATGTCTATATATGGTGTGACAGCGTGCCGCTCTGTGTGACCCAAGTGGAGATCGATCATCTGTCTACGTCTCCTACTCGGCGGGTGGTGTCACGGCAGCTGCCAGCATCTTTAAATATTTGTTTCGGTCATTGCTGATGTGGCTCCGATAACCACACAGCACAGTCAAAGCAGTGAGCAAAACCGCTGCTGTAATAGCAATAATGACGTTGTGTTCTGTCCTCCCAGCTAAGTTTGTGGTGTTTGGCAGTTTCGAGGACAAAGATGAATGACTGAGTTTAACCCTGAGTGGCATTCTCCCACTGTTCAAGTTTGAAACGTGTCATTACATCTCCAACCAATATTAATATCACTGCCTCGGTGATGCAACCTTTATTTCCTGAGTGCTTAGAATGAATGAAACTGCCACATTTAAACAGTCATTAAGGCTGGGTCTAAAATCAAGTCACAGACTCCCATGTCTTTAAGACAGAGGAAGCATGTTTACAGCCTGGTTTAAAACAAACAGTATAGGGGTACATTTTTCACATGACCCACCCAATTAAATGCTATTAAGGCTTAAAGTTCTGATTAAGTGTGTGGCTGCTTTTAGAGACAGGCCAGTTCATCTTGTTTAGTCTTTGTTTTAAAGGACACTCTGAGCAGTTGGCTGGTTAGTTGCTCCAGTAAACAACGTGTCGACACAGCACTCACATCAAGGCTTTAAAACGGGACATGTCTGTGAAGGTTCTCAGTCATCCAGGTCATCGTAGTCAAAGGAGCTTGCAAAGAAAAGCGTCTGGACTTCTTTAAGTTGCTTGAAGACATTTCACCTCTCATCCGAGAAGCTTCTTCAGTTCTAAGGTCAAATGGTGGAGAGTCCCAGATATAAACCTAGTGGGAGTATCCCCCCACAGAGGGACAAAAGGACCCCCTGATGATCCTCTAATCGCCTGAGCCAAGGTGGGAAACTGGGCGTGGCTCCCAATCAGCCAGAGTTTCGGGTGTGTTCATTGTGAAACCTGGCCCCACCTTATCATGCGAATTCCTGAGGTCAGATGGCCCAGGATGTGAGTGGGCGTTAAGGCGTCTGGGAAGGGATCTCAAAACTGGATTATAGATGGCAGAGAGTTGGTGTCGTAAACCCCCGCCTCTGTTCAAAGATGGTCGCTCACAGTGGACATAGATGGCTTCTTTCACTCCTCTTTCAAACCATCTGTCCTCTCTGTCCAAAATGTGAACATTGGCATCCTCGAAAGAGTGTCCTTTATCCTTAAGATGCAGATGGACTGCTGAGTCTTGTCCTGTGGAGGTGGCTCTTCTGTGTTGTGCCATGTGCTTGTGAAGTGGCTGTTTGGTCTCTCCAATGTCTGAGCATTCCTCGCTGTACTGTACAGCATACACCACATTGCTAAGTTTGTGTTTTGGCGTTTTGTCTTTCGGGTGAACCAGTTTCTGTCTGAGCGTGTTGCTGGGTCTGAAATACACTGGGATGTCATGCTTGGAGAAAACTCTCCTGAGTTTCTCTGATACACCGGCTACATAGGGGATGACAATGTTGTTGCGTCTGTCCTTCTTATCCTCCCTCGCTGGTGTCTGGTCTTCTTTTCTGTGCCTCTTTGCTGACTTTAAGAACGCCCATTTAGGATAGCCGCACGTTTTGAGTGCTTCCTTTACATGTGTGCGTTCCTTCTTTTTCCCTTCAGGCTTAGAGGGAACATGTTCTGCCCGGTGGTGTAGGGTCCTAATTACTCCAAGTTTGTGTTCCAAAGGGTAATGGGAGTCAAAGAGGAGGTACTGGTCCATGTGTGTGGGCTTCCGGTAAACTTCGATGTTGAGTTTGCTGTTCTCTTCAATGTGCACAGCGCAGTCCAGGAAAGGCAGACAGTTGTCCTTTGTGTCTTCCCTGGTGAACTTGATGTTTTTATCCACAGCGTTGATGTGCGCAGTGAAGGATTCCACTTCTTGTGTCTTGATTTTGACCCAGGTGTCGTCCACATATCTGTACCAGTGGCTGGGTACTCTTCCTTTGAAAGAGCCAAGAGCAAAAACGGGACCTGACAAACCAGTGGGTGACACCACTGTAGCAACATCCATCTGTTTTGCCATCTATGTTGATAACGTGGTCGTCCTATGTATAGTAAATGGTGGAACCACAGTCTCTCCCCTCTGTCTATCCGACGCAGTAGGAAGCAAAAACATGGCATTGAAGACGAGCGTTCTAACCGAGGTTTTTTTTGTGAAACTGACAGCACGTACGCTTATCAGTGTAATCACAATCAAACGGCACTTAGATCCCACCTGTTAAACAAGCTCTGTAGAAGATCAGATATGAAATAACACTAGAAACTTATTTTGGCTACTCTGTTGCTCACAGGGTTTTACATAGTTCCACATATTTAAGTTGGGAGACTTTTTACAGTCTCATCGTGATCTCGCAGCAGGGATCTTTTGCATATTAGGTAAACACTATGATATGGAGCCATCAGATATGAAATTATACTAACAACCAAAAACAACTCCTGTCTGTTTAAAGACTCATCGCTTCCTTAGTTTGCTGTGTACCATAATATACCGCTCAAACACCGACATTTTTCCCATGGAGAGACTCACAAACCTCTACATGCTGTGCAACCACACCCTGCAGCGCAATGGCTGCCATTAGTTATCAGAATAAAACTCTTGGACCCGTTGTCAGAGCCCATGCCGGTGCAGTGGGTCCTGGATTCCTCGTGGTGCGCAACAATGCCCAGCTTCGTGTTCCTAGAGCAGAGGTAGGCAACTCCAGGCCTCGAGTGCCGGGGTCCTGCAGGTTTTAGATGTGTCCTTGATCCAGTACAGCTGATTCATCTTGATGCATTCTCAATCATCCAGGTAAGTAAATCTCCAAAAGTTGATTCTGTTCATCTGGACGTAGCGTTTTGTGGGAGAAACGTTTCGTCATCATCCAAGTGACGTCTTCAGTCTCAGCTGACTGCAGGTTTCAATCTTATAAACAGTACATTTGCATAATGACTGAAACCAGCCCACTGAAGGAACAATGGGCTGGGAGGCCAGTTCCTTAATCATAATTATGCAAATTCTCATGACCATTGATCAACAACCACTGATGAATGGCCAGGAGTCCCATTCACAGAGAGTTGGGGAATGGCTGCAATCACAGCATTGTAAGATGCGAAAGATGTACCCTTAGGCCCCTCCTCGATTCAGAGATGGTCTTTCCCTTTTCACGTAAATGGCCTCCTTGGGGGTTAATCAGATACAGCTGATTCAAATTTGCAAATGACCTCTTCAGCATGTCTTGAAGTTCTCCAGAGGACACCTGCAGGACACCGGGCCTTGAGGCCTGGAGTTGTCCCCCCTGTCCTAGAGGATAAAGGAAGTGATACCACTGACGAACCCCCAAGTCTTTCTGACCCAAATTCAACAGAACACCTCTGGGATATTATATTTTGGTCATTCCAACGCTTCCAGGGTGAGAGGTAGGGTACACTGTGGACAGGTCGCCAGTCTTTGAAAGAGCTAACATAGAGAGACGGACATTCACTAATCTAATCTGAGCTATCTAATCTGTTTTGTTATTGGTGTCTATCTAACACCTGCATTATAAAAGTTTGAGGGGACATGAGTATCTACTGATACTGGAGTTAGCTGTGCACCAGACCTGCTGCTACTTCTGTAAAACACACCCTCTGTCTTCTAAAATGCTTATTCACTCCATCAAATGCTAGCTATAAGAATTAGTAACATCCATAACAACAGTGCTCTAAAGGGAGATAAAAGCTTCTCTTTTAGCTCCACGCACAGTGTTTACACTGACAGTAGATGCTAAAGGAAAAGTCTTCAGTCGAATGTAAACAGGACATGAAGGGAATATGTATGGCTGTTACAGCACTTTTTTTTCTGCCTTGTTTCTCACTTTTACGCTCGTGTTTGCTCTCCCTCTGTTTCCCATCTCGCACACATTGCTGTAACGACACAAAAACACACACACACACACACACACACACACACACACGCACTGCTGCAGTGATCCCTTGCTCTCCCACGCAGCAGCAGGGAATCACCACTGAGAGGAAGAAGAGAAGCACAGAGACGTGTCTCCCTATCGACTCGGCCATTCGTCTTCCTGTTTTGCCTTTTATGGCCTCCACACCTGCTCCATCCTTCATCCAAACATACATGTATGTACACACACACACGCACACACCTCAGTCATGCAATGAAGTCACAGGATGATCTGCTTTAGTGAAGCTGAGGTGTCTCTCTATTTTACTCAACGCATGTAGAGCTTTTTTCTGACAGAGAACAAATTCCAGTGGCTGCCAAGACAAAAACAAATGATATGTTGTTTCAGCATGGATCCAAGGTCAAAGAAACATAGGATCAGCCAGAGAAAGGAAAAAAAACAACAACTATGAGCCAGGATAAGCACTACAAGTAAAGCAGGGATGCATTTTAAAGAGCAATTTTTCTCACATTCTGAAAGACCACGGCCTGTGTGTTTGCCACCTTTATGTGTCAAACGTGGTAATCACTATCAACTTCATCTCACCTGCATGCGGTACAGAGATAAGACAAGCTGTGACTAGCTTGGCTGACCTTAGCACTGCACTCGTCCAGCGCTAACAAAGGTGCATTTGCATGTTGTCTCTTGTAAATATGGAGCCTCCTCTTTTTCTTCTGCTCTTTTTAAAAAAAAAACCCGATAAAAACCTGGCTAGCTGAAGTCTGATACTGTTGTTGGATAACAAATCACTGCTTGAATCTGAAGATGGGGAAAATAAGAAGAGGGAAAGAAAGATCTCAGGATTTACTTCAACAAGTGAGTGTTTACCGTGACTGTAGTCTAGCTTAACTAGCATGCTGTAAAGACTAGTGAAAACTGTTGGCCCAACTTTTTCTAAAGTTAATAAAAATGATCTTTGGTTCAACTAGAAGTGCCAAAAATTCAGTTCCTTAAGGTATTTGCCCTCTGTGAGAAATTCATCCATCTGAATACAAGAGTTACAGATGTGTTTACTTTGACTGACAGGCAGCTACAGCCAGTGAGCGCCTGCCAGGCCTTACCGCCACCATCTGGAATTCTTGACCACGGTCGTACACAGATTTCCAGATCAGCCACCCTGTGCTACCCAAACCTGGCTGGGCAGAAATGTCCCCGGCAGTTCATTATATCTGCCAGGCTTCCAGTGTGTTATTATTTGTGCCATGTTGCTATTGTCTGTATTGTCTGTTGCCTATTGTGCAGTGTACATTGAGAGCAAAGAAGTAACCTGAGCCCAATTGTGTGTGTACACATACTTGAGCGATAAAGTTCTGTACTGTTAGCAGACATGTGTGTCTGTTTGTCGCATATATACGGCTTATGAATGCATTTCTGCTGGTGTTGCTAGTCTTAACCAGCAGTCCCCAACCCATCAGGCGGGTCCGTGAGTGGTTTGGTACCAGGCCACAAGAGTTGAGGCTCGGGTGTGAAATTTATGATTTTCAGGGTTTTTATCGTTAACTCGGTTTCCCTGGGTCTTTTCCCGGATTTTAGGAGGACACTGCTAATAAAGTTACACAATTACACAGTGAATTTGTGTTTATTATTATATTTACAAAATACCACAGTTTTTGTCTTGGTCGTATCATTTTATTTTGTTGTATTTATCTGCGACACCTTACGGAGCCCTGCAGGGGACATGGAAGAAAAAAAAATTAAGACAGACTTTTGCGAGATCTCGCAAAACAAACTCGGGTTCTCGCAAAAGTTTTGCGAGATCTCGCAACATTCCAACAATGGCGGCAGCTACTTAGTTGTAATATTACTCTTTCTGGGTCACAAAATACACTTTTAAGATATTTTGAGGTGTGAATGTAGTTGTGTAAATGTCAGATACCTGCTCGGTTTACAAGACATCACAAATTTGCAAAAGTGCTCCGACGTTTTCGGAGATCTGACACCCACCATCTCGAAGCTAACGGGAGGTCGAGACCTACTACAGCCGGGAGGAACACCGCTTTCCCGGCACATCGTGCCTCGATCTCCCGGTCGGCTTCGAGCTGGCGGCCTCCGAAGAATGCGGCTAAAACTTTTGCGAGATCCCGAGTTTGTTTTGCGAGATCTTGCAAAAGTCCGTCTTAATTTTTTTTTTCTCCCATGTCCCCTGCGGGGCTCCGTAACACCTTAAAGGCCGGTCTGTGAAAATATTGTCTAACATTAAACTGACCCGTGGTGCAAAAGAGGTTGGGGACCGCTGGTCTTAACTAGCAACACTACCAGTCTTAACTAGCCAAAATGCTACCGTTGACGCATCACAGGAACTACGTCCATTTTATACATCTAGTTTATTACAGAAAAGGGTCTTTTTTCTTTGCTTTTTTTGGCTGGGTGGAATGACTTCATTCTCAGACAGTTTTTGAGCAACACATGGTAACGGCAATGCTTTAGGAATTCACAGCACCAGACTGTTTTTAAGCTAAGCTAAGCTAAGGGTGTCCAGACTTCATAGGTACAAATGAGCGATCTCAGCTAACTCCCATCAGGAGACTAAATAAGTGAATTTCTGTATTTTCTACAACATTCCTTTAAATTGACTTTCAACGTTAATTAGAACATTCTTAACAAATCAACATAAAAGAGGCGAAAGACAAACTCGCTGTGTACGGCAAAGGTTAAAAACAGTCAGCACTAACTACAGCATGTGATTAGAAATGACTACAAGATTAGAAAGCAAATCCTGTGATCCTCATCAGACTGTGTCTTAATAAACTTTTCCATAATTGGCTACATAGCCAGTGCTGTCAGTGTTTCTGTGAAGCTGTTCTTGTTTACTTTCAGGAGAGGCAAAAACTTTAACAGAGAAATACAAAGAGTGATGATTGATGGACTCGATGCCCTCTGTCCAGGATGCAGCAGTGTGCTTATTTCGACACGTGGACCTCTGCTCTGCAGGGACTTCATCCAGACTGTCAAACTGGGCACGTGTATATATTTTTTTCCACTGTGTGCCCAGCTGGCCTTTTTGTAATTTTTACCCTGAGAAATGAATCTGGGTGGTGGTGCTGTGGTTGACTGAGATTACAGACCTCAGTGCTCCAAACCAAGGGAGGAGACCTGCTGCACCACAGGCTATAGAAAGACGGCAAACCGCAGGCCTGTCATCAGAATATACAGTGAAATGGTGCGCAGCCTCTGGAGGGAAATTAGTGGGGAAAATACTTCTGCAATGCCCTGACTCTAAGAAAACGTTTAAATTATATTTTTAGTTAAGTAAAAGCCGAAAAAAGACGCTAGATTTTCAGTAACGATCCAGACCAGGCTTTAATATTATACAAAAAAATTCCAAAAATTTCTACCATATGGTGACACTGGAACACCAACCAGGGGTGACGGGTATCTGTCACATGATCATCATCCTGATACATAAATAGAAGAAGGAGTGGCTCAGTATAAAAGCAGAACTCTTCACAACTCTTCTAATAAATTTCATTCAAGTTAAAGTAAATAAGTTTGGCCTCATTTGACCTGTTAACAAATAAGTCAGTGTGTACTCTGAGATTTCCTTAGGAGCAACTTTAACATTGAACTCGATACCATGCAGAATGGCCCCATTCTGGACATCATGCTAATTTATATGTTAATGATATGTTGCTATTATCTATGAATTAGTGTTAACATTAAAGTGCATTGTAACTAGTTGCGGTGATTTTTTTCTTATAGGTTAACACGTGTTTATGTAATCATAATCTACTTGGAAGTTCAGTTCAAGGGATATTAAGTAGCAAAAACTGAGAGTATGTCGGTTGTACTTGTGTTTTTTAGTAAGTGCACCAGTTACAGTGCTTCATCAGAAGGCAGAGACTGTAGTGCTTCACAGCTCTGTTTACAAAAAGGACTATTATACAGTTATTTAAGCTATTATAAACACAATATAGCAACATTTATCTCTGTTTTAAATATAATGAGTACATGCATTTTATTTTTCATTATTATTATTACTATTTATTAATTAATTATTATTCTTATCTGGCCTTCAGTCCAGATTGAATTGATTGAAATTCAGTGCATAAGCAGTATATCAAAGCCACTCAGCATTTCCTTGCCCCTCTTCTTCTGCCCAGTTTGGCAGGCACCAGTGCTGGGCGACAGGACCCTAATTCCCATAAAGATTTGGCCTGTTCTGCAGTACTCGGGGCTGCCCATGAATGCGAATGGAGAAGGAGAAGGGAGAGTAACACGAAACTGCATATTCATAAAGACTGAACTCTTTTGGTTGTATTACAAAACTGGATTCTGGCTTTCTCTTTCATTGCTCCATTTTAATTTCCTAAATAACTGACTTGCAAGACTTTTCCAACTTGCAACACGTCACTAAGACCACAGACTAAATTACATTAAGCTATGGTTAAGGTTAATTTAAAGCAATCCCAGCAACACTTAGGATAGACTTTCCCCCCATGAGACTCAACCTCACCTCAGGAAACACGAGCTTCCTTAAAAGGATTCCCTCAGCTGCTAATATATCAGACCTCTTGGCCTGACCACAAGTCTGATCGCTTCCACGCCTCTATATTGCGGGGATTTCGCCTCACGAGAAAACACCGGCAGGGCGACTCACCGGTGACCGCTGAATTCAGTAGTAATTCCTCCGGTGATGAAATCAAGAGGACAGAAATGGGGGGAAAGAGAGGAAAACAAGAAAGAAAAAAGTTGACAGGTCCGATGATCGAAAATAATGTGTCTGACCTTCTGAGGTGCAGATGCGGACGCTGCGCACCTCTGGGCAGAGGGGGAGGTGAACACGGATAGGTGGATGGACGGGTGGATGGAAGAGGAGATCCTGTCCGGGCGGACCGAGCAGCAGCTCTGACGGGGATGAATGAATCCCAAAAACAGAGCCTCAGTGGAAATATATAGAGAGGAGCTGCTGGAGTTCCCGACACTCTGCTGCCTCTGACCGGGCTGATGCTGCGTGCCGCTGCATGAGCACAACGAGGGGGACAGCGGCCTCTGGTGGCGGGGAGCAATAACACAGGCTTCGAGATTCTAAAGGGAAATTCCACTATTTTCCAGTTCCTCTCTCATTTCGCCAAACCCCCTAAAGATTTCAAAGATCTCAAAACGTTAAACGATATTCTTCCAAACCGTCTATGTTAGATTTTTTTCCAGTGTTTTGGCGGCATTTAGGCAAATGACACGCACAACTTAAATGTGCTATGACATGTAAACACAGACACTTTTTCACTTTTATTAAACCCTGGCTGACTTTAAAAAGAGCACCACAGAAATGTACAGTGGACTAAAACGTGTTCAGACACAAAAACAAAGTGGGGAGTTTGTCTGTGAAGGTTCAGCCAGTTTCAAGCAACTTAAAACAGTCCAGATGCTTTTCTTTCCAAGCTCCTTAGACAAAAATGTGGAGTTATTTAAAACTTTAGACAATATAAATCATTAAACTGAGAAAAGCAAAATGATACTCGTGAAACTATATGCAGCAGAAAGCAGACAAAGAAAATATATACAGTCTGAGAACATGGCACCAAAACTGTATAGTCCAGTAGAGTCACGCTGCATACATTCAGCAGCCAGTTTATTATGTGTGCCTGTTCAGGTCAAACTGAGCATCACGATGGTGAAGAAAGATGATAGAATGTGTCGTGGCTGTTGATGCCAGACAGGCTGATTCTGCTTGGATTTTCCAGAACAATGATCTCTGTGGTTTACAGAAAATGGTATAAAGAAGTTGAGATATCCAGTGAGCTGTATTTTCCTGGGGGAAAATACCTTCCTGATGCCAAAGGTCAGTGGAGAATGGTCAGACTGCTTTGAGCCAATAGTGAGGCAACAGGAACCATTTGTTACCATCAAGGTGTGCAGAAGAGCAGCTCTAAGTGCACAACACAAAGTAAATGGGCTACAGCAGCAGAAGACCACACCAGGTGTCCTGATCCTCCGGTCCTCTCTAGAGCTCCGTCTGTTTTGGATGTTTTCTCTCCCTCTTCATTCCTCCTCCTGGTCCCTGCCTCAATCTCCACGACTGCTCATCATCACTCACCTGCTGCATGATTGCTCTGCCACTACTTAAAGCCACGGCGGACTGTTGTTCATTGCTGGGTTGTTGTGCTTACCTTCGTTAGTGTAGTTCCAGCTCTCTTTGTGAATCTCCGAGTCTCATCGTGATTCCTGGTTTTTCCTAACGATCCTCAGGATCCCTGCCTGTTTCATGTGGACCCTGCTTGGATGAGTGTCAGTGAGTTTCAGCGTGGGAGTGGATTGAGTACGAGTGAGTCACAGACAGTGTGAAGAGGACTGTGGACGTGGACCCCTGCCCTGGACCTTCCCCTAGATTTCCTGGAGCCCGTGTCCCTTCATCACTGTAATTCAATTCAATTTTATTTATTTAGCACCAAATCACAACAAAAGTCACCTCAAGGCCCTTAAATATGTACATATGTGTATATATTTCACTTGGTGCTGTTGTAAATAAACCTCCCTTTACATGCACAGCTCTGAGTCCCGCATTTAAGTCCTGCCTGACCAGCCGTGACACCAGCCGCATGTTAGCTAACATCAGTCCATCAGACACTTTGATCCACAGCAGAACATTAAGAAAGCAATGAAATTATCCTCACTTTGCTGTGGATGTTATTGACCCACAGAGGGTTGACTCAGTGTACTGCTGCTTGTTAAAACTCTTAATTTGCAACAACCAAAGCACTGTTTTACTATTAGTTTGGGTCGTCATTGTAAAAACAGAAAAAAACTTTCTTGTGTGATACATTATGTCTGTCTGCTTTCATAAAATGCTACTTCAGCTAGTCCTGTATGAGCTCCTTCTTAGGGAGGACAGCGGCCTCTAGTGGCCACAAGTGATAACAAAGGTTCTGAGTTTATAAAGGGGAATCCCTACACCTGTTTCACACACCCTGCCCGGGATGAGGGGCTACAGGCAGTTTTTGGGGCACCGTCCCAGTTTGCTGCTGGTTTCGGGGGGAGCTGGATGTTCTGGTGTGGTCACTGACCCGCTCCCTTGGTTGCTTGGGGTGGCTAGGACCTCCTTGATGGGAGGGGCTCTGCCGGGTGGTTCTTGGGCACCTGTGGCCCTTTGACCCTGTTCTCGGACCAGGGCAGCCAGCCTCTAGCGGGGTCGACTACCTCTGGTCCTCTGGGACTCTCACCCCTTAGCTATGGGAAACCCATCTGGGCCCTTCCTGCTTCTTCTACTGGAATAGATGCGTGGATGACGCAGATGTGTGTTGGGGGCTTTGGATGGCATGTATCATATTCTGAGTGAGTGTTTAGTGTTTTTCCACCTTATTTACTTATAAATAAATAACTAAATAAATACGTTTTCAATTACTCTCTCCCCTTTATCTAAATCCCCCTAAAGTTTTCACCCAGCTATACCCAGTGAAAGCAACATCAGCAAAAGGGAACTCTAGAAGCCCGAGAAATATCAAGGGCTGAGGGGGGAGCTTGAGAAGATGTGGATGGTGAAGGCAACAGTACTAGTGTGATAACTGCAGCATCGGGGCAGCTACCCCCCAAATTGAGCCAGTGGCTCCAGCAGATCCCAGGAGTGATATCAGAGATCTCTGTCCAGAAGAGCGTAGTCCTGGGAACGGCAAAGATAATGCGCCAGGGCATGTGTATCCAGTACACTTTCCAGCCTAGGTCCCACATGCTACTCCTGGGATATGAGCAAGAGAGACAAAACTGAAGCTATATCAGCTCAGACATCATCTAGATTAACAAGGTTTGTGTCGGAACAATATGAGAACAGCATCCATTCCAAGCCTTGAGTTGGAGCAATACTCGAACAGCATATGGAAGAAGGACATCACCAGACCCTGACACGATTCATGCCTACTGGCTAAAGAAACTACCTGCACTCCATGAGTGTCTGGCAGCACATGCAGCACAACACTACATGCCTTTGCAACTTCAGGTTGGGGGTCTGACTCCCGACCAAGGCGTCTGAATCCAGTAAGGGTCCTTTTAGAGGTTTCAGAAAAACTGGAGAGGACTAAAGGAGAAGTGATGCATATTTATGGGACCCAAACACACTGTATGGCAGCATTTATTGAGAACACCTTGATGGCGATTATTTTATATTGTGTCACAATTAAAGAGGGTTGTTATTAGCTTCCGGAAATCAGCTTTAGTGTCGAAATCTAGTTTTCAGCTAATGTTTTTTTATTGATTTAAAACTTAAACTTCATCTTACTCTGTGTTGAGGGAAAGGGAACTACTGTAATTGTGCCTCTTTTTTGTTCCTGGATATTCATACATACAGAAAAAAAGACTTCAGGGGCATAAATACACATATACCATTGTGAAAATATTCTTTTTAACAAGAGAGAGGACAGTTCTCATAATGCTGGACACAAATGGAGAACTGATTCACTTGAGTCTGTTGGATCAGGAAATGTGACGACGCTGCACTTGTGGTCAACTAGACCACGAGTCACATGCCACTGTTCATCAACAACCCAGCCGTGCATTACAGAAGCACTTACGCCTTACTTAAACCTTTTTTTTAATTGTTTGCATGTTCAAATATTCTGTGTATTTTTGAGTGAACGGACTGTTGATGGCATTCTGTTTATCATTAATTATGAGTTTATATCGTAACCATAGTCACGACACTTAACACTTTTCATGTTTGAGATTTGTGAACAGAGATTTGTCCTCACACCATCTTTCACCACCACTGCGGAGCAGCTTTCCGGCCGACTCCACACACACACACACACACACACACACACACACACACACACACACACACACACACACACACACACACACACACACACACCTCTCCCTCCAGGCCCGGTGTCACTGAAATGGCTCCTCTGCAGTGGAGCCATTTACCACACCTCCGCCAAAATATTTAACAGAAAATATTCAGAGCAGCACTTTGATACTCACACGTTGGGACTTTGTTTCACTCAGAAACAAAGTCCTATAAATATGTTTTAAAACCCCCACACCTGTACTAATGAAGATGCTGGTGCACAACTACATTTTCTTCCTCTGAGTGGTGATTCCATGCTGCTACATAGGAGAGCAAGGGATCACTGAAGCTGTGTGTGTGTGCGTGCATTAAGGTGTTGAATAAAAATGATTAAATATTAAGATTTTGTCAGTACCCTTATGTCATTGTGTTACAGGACATGTTACAACTAACCCAGACTATGGGGTTAATTGCATCATTTCACTCTTTGTGTTTGAGACCATACCATGCAAGTACTAATTGTATTGCTGAGAAAATAGCTGTACTATTTAACAGCAGAGACATGTAAATAGTTTGCATTACATTTTGCATCCACTACTTTAAAAGAGCTCGAAAGCAACAAATGCCAGAAACAGGGGAGACCGGGTATAGTTGTAACTATTTCTGGCTATTGTACTCACAAACACATATGCAGCGAAATATTGCCATAAGAATACAACGCTGAACTACTTCCTGTTCACCGCAGGGGTACAATGCGAAACTTTTTTTCGGAAATGAAGACACTGAGAGAGTGCTGCTCTTAAAAGGTTGCACACTTTAGACAACTGTGCACGTCAGAAAGAGGATGTGTCTTGTCTTCCTTAGTTTTTTCTGACTTCATGGCACCGAGAGAGAGGCTGCTACTGTTAACTTGTCTCTTAGATATAATTTCTGACAGGATGTAAAAAAAGCCGAACAGGCTTTGTTCTGACGTTTCGGAAGGCAGTATTCGTCTCAGCTTTTAGACCCACGCTGCGCTTTTACGCACAAGTCTTGAGACACCACGTCAGAGAGAGAGAGCCGAGTGCCGTGCCATACTTCGCTGTGTAGTGGAAGTATTGCTGTAGGTTCAAGATGATCCTGCTGCTCGCTCTGCTTTCTGTTCTCTGCGGAGAACCGGGTTTGTGCCTGGAGGAGGATGGAGGCTTCACGTTTAATGGAGACATCCGTCAGTTCGCCGTGACCTCAAACACACTTTACGTCGCCACAAAGGAGAGGCTGTACCAGCTGAGCCACGGCCTGAGTCTGATCAACAGTCTGACCCAGAGAGGAATCTTAAAGACCGGAAACGAGCAGGATGATGTCCAGTTTTACCGGGTTTCTGAGGCAGCTGAGTGGAACGCAACTTTCAGCATCAACGTGCTGTTGCCTTTCACAAAGAATGACTCTCTGATCAGCTGCGGTGTGACTGACGATGACTGCGGTTACTGCGAGATTCTGGACCTGAAGAACATCTCCAACCTTCTGTACAGGGAACACTTCCAGGTGGGACCTCTGAAGAACAGCAGCAGGTCTGTCAGCTTTCTGGTGGATGTGAAGAAGAAAACTCAGACCGACGCTTACATTCTGACCGCGATCCAACAAAACAAAGAACAGCCCGAAAACAACAAGTGTGGTATTAATCAGCAGGCTGTCAACCTTCAGAATACGGATAACAAACAGGGTGGAGGTATTTTTTCTGTGACTGATGGAGCTTCGGGCGAACCTGGGATCAAAAGTAAAGGTGACGTGGAGTTTGTTGACGGGTTTCAGATCAGTTCAACCATCTATCTGTTCTCCAACGTGCTCTCAGCTCGAACAAACAGAGTCCGTCTCATTTGGCTCGAAGGCGATAAAAGTAAAACTGACACACTCAGGTCTCTGCGGGGCGCGACTCTCAGTGTCTCTAACGGTGAACGCAGCAGACTCGTGGCCTCCTCGGTCATCCCGGGGGAGCAGCCGGTGCTTTGGAGCGGCGTGTTCGGTATCGATGGAGGAGACACCGACACCGAGCTGATGGTGTTTGACATCAGCCCTGATTACAGCACGAACACCGACAGAGATCCAGACTTCTACACCTCTGCGCCAACAGAAGCGACGGTGGGTCGCTGAATAACTTAAGTTTATTTTTTTAATGGTTATTTTTTGTGTTGAAACTGTTTCCACCTGTCCCACTTTTTTCTCTGGTTTGTAGAAAGTAGCATTAAGTCATTGTTATGTGGCATCAAAAAGACATAACAACTGTAAGAAATGTGCAGGGACACAATCTACTGTATTATTAAACTAAACAAAAAATAATTATGGTGGAACTAAAATAACAGCGACGAATCAAATAAATGACACAAAATATTCCATTAAAAGTTTTAAAAATATTTAGACTTTAGAAAACAGAAAAAAAATCCAGGGCCTCATATTGTAAAAAATGAACTAAAAGTCATGACTGAATAAGGATTCTGAGGTATTTAAAGTACTGTGTTGTCTGCTGGTTCATGTGAAGATGTTTGATTTATTAAAAACCATAAAGTATACAGACCAGCTTAAGCCTTCTGTAGAGTTGGTGCTGTGCATTCATAGGACCTCATATTGATTCATTATCAGAATATTAGTTTTCCAAACTGTAAGTAGAAACCATGTTGCTGCAGCTGCTGACCAGCACAACTCTCTGGATTTTAGCAGCTGTGGATGGGAGATCATTCTGTTTAGACAAGACGTGTTGTGTGTGAAACTGCATCTAATTAGTATTCAATTAAGTAAATGTATATAAACAGAAATGATCTATAAAAAAGTTTAGTTCCATTGATTCTTTAAGGCTAATTTTTAAACTGTACACATGATGTAATAAAAAAAAAAGAAAAGAAAAAACCCTAAAACAGTACACGTGACATGTTGCCACATTATGTACTTCTTAATTTTCAACTGGCACTACGAAGTATTTGCTAGCACTTAATTTTTTGACAAGACAAAAATACAACGTGAATAAATAGAGGTCACTTTGATGGCACAACAACACAAGGCTTTTTTTAGACTTTGAGTAATGAGATGCTATTTCTATATCAGGTACTTTCAGTACTTCTTCTGGTTAGTTATTTGTAAATATCCAATCTGCTGGTTGCCTGTTTTTCAGCCAAAGATCCTGAAACCGAAGGCAGTGCTCTTCAGGCACAGCTCCATGACCTCTGTGCTGGCAGTGAGGCAGAGAGGCTGGATGGTTTTCTTCATTGGGACAGGAGACGGGCAGCTCATTAAGGTGTGTATTAAGTAATAGATATCAGTTAATAGAAATAAGTATCTAACACTGCCTTCTGCTTGGATTCTCCTCCATCACTCATCATCCTCCACCTGCTTTCATGTAGTTGACAAAAAAAACCCCATTCAGCAGAGATTCTGTATTGACAGCTCACTCACATCGTTAAAGAATCATATTGTGCTTGCTTGACACAATATTTACTATATTTACTAAAGTATTTTCTTTCAGGGTGCATTTACACTCATGTATAAATTATAATAGTAGCTTAATGGCTTTAATGGATGGAGGAATGCAGCTCCATGTAATGCCTTCCTCTGCCATAGTCTCTTGCATTTTACTGTGATCTAATAAAGCCAAAGATTAACTGAGTTCTCTTGCCAGTCCCACAAAGTTAGATAGATGCTACTGATGTCAGTTAGTGAAGTGATTTTCAGCAGATGAATCTCTGACTTAGGGTAGCCACCCAAACAAGACAGACTACCCCGATGCACTGGCACAGTTTACAAATGTGAAACAGGGAGCTCATACTACCACAGTAATCTGAGAAGCACATGAGTGTCAGGTCAAACATCTATATAGGAAGGGAAGAAAGCTTGAAACCACAATCAAGGAAGTCTGGAACAATGTTAGTCAGTTTACCGAGATGCAGAATGGTTCAATGAGAAGCATGATGAATAGATGAATATGAAGTACAATATAAGTACATAAGTGCGACTCTGAAAGCTGCCAAACAAAGGCTCACAGCTCAAGCCACTAAGCTGAAGAAATAAACAATAAATGGTCTGTTCTCCAAAGCTCCAGTTCTGTTCTCCCAGCTACAACGAAATAATAACATGGGAACAGATGCACCCTGAACTGCAACTGAGTAATACTGGAAGAAGAAGAACTGGCTGAAGTCGCTAGCAGCATTCCATGAAAGGCAAGTGAACACTTGCTCAGAAATAAAAACAGGATGAAGGCATCTACTCCTGTTTGACAGAGCAGTGCACCAAGACTCTTAGACCAGGCAGACCACCCTAAACACCGCTGCACTGACTACGAGAAAGCCTGTCACTCAGTGCCCCACACGCAAACACTGGAGTGCTTGGCACTGTATCAGACTAACAGTGCACTAAGAACATTCATTCAACAACCCCAAAGGCAATCACTCATGTCACCATAAAGTTTCAAACATATCTAGGTGATGCACTGTACCTACTGCTTTTGCATAGACCTCAACCCTCTAAGCCAGCTTATTGCAGAGAGCTGATACGGACATTAATTCAGGAGTGAAGCGATCATCAGTCAGCTCCTTTACAATGAATGATTGCAAAGAGAGTGAAGGTGATGGAGTTGCCAGAGGGCAGAGAAGCAGACATAAAGGATACAAGTACCTGGATATCCCACAGGTCAACAGGAAACATGACAGAAATGCACAAAGGTCAGCCACAGTCAAGTACCTCAAGTAGACAAGATGTGTACTGAGCAGCCAACTGAGTGGTAAAAAGTGTTGGGATTAAAACTACAAATACATAGGCCCTGACAGTCATTAGACACCCAGATAGAATAATAAGCTGGCCATAGGAGGAGGAGGATGCCACTGAAATCAAAATACGAAAACTCCTCACAATGTACAGATATCTCCATGTTACTAGCAATGGGAAGCGGGAGGGTGAGGATCAGCGAGTGTCAGAGCCAGAATGGAACATGGAGCATCCTCAAATACATCAGAGAGGTGGTCCCTAAAGACTAACTGCTTCAAGACTGCCTCGGCAGTTGAAGACACATGTTAATGAGGAACAGGAGGAGGAACTATCCTGGACGAGCAAACCCCTGCATAGGCCGTACCACCGACAGGTAGACAAAGTGAAATCCTGCCAGCCGGTAAAAAGGCCAGCTTAAAGGACACGGCCTCTGATCTTGTAGTTATGGTTGTTCTTGTGCTGCCATGATCATGTAGGAGTCCACTACACCTGACAGGACCCAAGTTGCAGGCTGGCCAAAGGTACCCCAGTGACTATTCAGTACAAAGTAGCAGGATGTAAGATGAAAGCTGTGTACACTGAGAAGCACAACCAAGTGCCTGGGACAGTGTACAGGAAGACCTTTTCCCCACTTGAAGTCCCCAAGATCCAATGGAAACCAACCAGACAATGTGGTGGTTGACAAGGAACAAAAAATGCAATTGTTTTCTTTTGAATAACCGCTGGGTTTGCCACATCCTGGCAGACAGCAAGGTCGGGAAGGAGAGTGAGAAAAAAGAGAAAAACCAAAGTGCTCTCTGTGGTAACAGGAGCATTAGGAGTTGTAACCCCCAAATTGGAAGAACGGCTTCAGTAGATTCCAGGCACAACATCAGAGATCTCTGTTCAGAAGAGTAAAGTCCTTGGGACAGCTAAGCTAAGCACTGCCCCCAGATTCCCAGGCCTCTTGTAGAAGAGCCAATCTTGAGAAAGAACACAGACATACCAACCCACAGGGAGGCAGAGGGGGGTCTTATATACATTGTATATCTTTTTCCATTAAAACACCTGTAAATTACTTACTGCTTAAAATTATTTTTGCATTACTTAAAATTGCTAATAATTTAATTTGTGTCTCTTTTCCTCTATATTACCTGAAGTTACACAATACTTTAAATTCCTTACACTACTGTGTAACTGTCACAATGTAACAATTTCATTTAATTCTAGAGGAATTCGACGGAGTAAAGTGTTCTAAAGTGTTTTTCTAACTGAATGCTGGCAGACAGTAAATGTTTCTGATGACACGACTCCTTTTCCGGTCACTATCTTGCAGCATTCGTGCTGATCCTGTTTAGAAATATGACACCATTACATCTGAGTGGGCCTCTGAAACGTTGCCATGATCTCAGCATTCAGCACCGCTGCTGTTTGCTGCAGATATTTCTATTTTATTGCAAAACTGTTCTTTTCTGCTTCTTAGTCATTCTGCTATATAGAGCATGGCTTCTTCTAAGGAAGCAGCATGGATCATGAGTGCATTCATTTCTGTTTGTGGTTGAATACGAGAAGAGGAGGAGACAGATTTGCTGCACTCTGAGACATTGCTTAATCGATCTGAGAGTTTAATGGAAGTGTTTGTTTCAACATTTGAAATGCTGCCATGAGGCTCCATGTTACCCTCACCATCATTTTTAACACCCAGACCTTTAGCATGGATACCAACTGTAATACTTTATTTGGCTTAATTGCAATATAAAATGTTTGTCAATTAAAGGTCATTATGGTCGCAGTATGACATTTGTGTTCATACATGCAAAGAAAGTGAACTGATCACAAACAATAAAATATGTCCACTTTCTCAGACCTTATGTTATCTTCTTTTAAAGGTACATGAAGTATTTTTAGGTAATTTAATAGAAAAAAGAACGTTGTGCTCATCAGTTATACAAGAAAGTGTGCCATTACGTCTTCAACCAAAGTGATACATTCTTATGAACTTAGACATCATCCATTAAAAATACATAAAAGGAGGCGTTTATTTGTGGCAGCTAAACAACAACAGGTGGTTATCAGGTGAGATTATGCCAGCTAATTTAGGCTCAATAGTCCTAAAAATCCCACTTTACAGTTTGATAACATTCTCACATCATATTAGAGTTTCTTCATTAAGTGTCTGAGATCAACAGTATTAGATCCACTTCAAAGAAAGTTTCACAAATGTAGGCTAACAGCAGCTAAAAGAGGCTAACAGCTGCTAACAGCAGCAAAACTAGCAGCACTCGCCTACAGAAAAGTTCAGGATATCCTCAAAAACTTGTCTCATTATCACTGCCATAACTGAGCTTTACTGACTTATGGACTCCAAATGGACTTTCACAAAGTTTTACAGCCTCCTCCAGAGTAATTAGATGTGGTGTATTGCTGAGGTAAACAGCAGACATATTAAAAGGACCTGAAATATAAACAAAATATGACCTGGTTGAAAACAGTCCAGCCTAAAACAGGTTTAACTTTACGGTAACACCTACAATATAGCTGTTACAGGCCTTAGAAGTGGACTCTGAACTGGTTTTAATCACTATAAACTTTTAATGAGTTGTGAGATGTTCCACTAATATTTTTTTTTTTAAATTTTGTTCCTGTTTTTGTAACTTTAAAAAAAAAATGTATTGGCATCCAGTTCAAAAAAAGGATATAATGGTCAGTGTTCATTTTTTTTATTAAATTTTCTTTGCTTCAAAAAATGTATTTATTGTCTTTGTACTATTTAAAATTAAATGTATTTTTTAAATGTCTGTGCTGATATGACCCAATCTGTACAACCCTCAAAAGTTGGCGGTATCACTCTAACATGACCGCCAACCAGCTTGTAGACCGGGTTTCTTTAACTTGGATCTGGGGGTTGTTTTGAGATCATGCTCGAGGTTGGTGCCTTGTGATCAGGTCTGCAGAGGGGACCAAACAGAAAAACTATCACACCAGAGCTGCTGACTCACGGTGGACTCCCACATGTTCCACTGGTCTCATGTCAGTGTCTGATCATTTTATCACCTTTTGTTTCCCTTGCACTCTCACACTCACCATGACATCTCTACACATCTCTTTACGCCTGAGTATCCTGAATTCATGTTTATCCTATTTTTCATATTGTCTGTTTTTGGAGACAAAGTTTAAAAAGCGTATTTACAGCTATTATTAAAGCTGTTAATTTACATTTAAAAAGCTGCATCACCTTCATTTTAAGACCCAAATATATTTTGTGACTACATGAAATTTTTCATGGGGTCAGAAATTTAATCACTCTGACTCATACACTGAGCAACACAATGACAGTTGGAGGATGTGATGAAATTAGGCAGCAACAAAGAGTTCTCTAAAACAGTAGCAGTGTTTTCTACACATTGTTTTTTATTTCTGCGCTGGTGTGATCCCGTTATTAGTTTTAACCCAGTGTTCAAAGGCAAATTTGGCAAAACCTCCTTCTTGTTGTCAGCTGTCTGTGGACAGGAACTATCACGCTGGCTGTCCCACGGTGCTCTACAGGACCAGTGATGACCGCAAAGTGTTTCCCAAATTACATCTGGATCCAGTGGATCAGAAACATGTGTATGTGCCATTTAGTAACCAGGTACTTATATTTTTTACAGATTATCTGAACGTCACATGTACCTGTGCTGCATTTGACAGTGTTTGTTGTTCTAGATAAAGCGAGTTCCTGTGTCGAAGTGCAGCACGTACACAAATCTGCAGGAGTGTTGGTCTGCACAGGATCCATACTGTGTGTGGTGTAGCTCTAAACGCAGGTGAGAGAAACAACACGTGCAGCTGACGTCTTCAAACAATTCTGAACTTGGTGATCATTTCTTTTTCTTCTCGTAGCTGCACATTTGAAGATGACTGCACAGATTCAGACTGGCTGTCCATTCCTGATGAGTCCCAACACAAAATGATTTCCCACAGAGTAGAAAAGGACACAACCGGACAGGTGCAGCTTACAAACACACTCGGGACTGTAACCATTTGTGGCTTTCAGTTATTTGTCAGTTTTGTTCTTCATTTTCAGATCTCACTAAAAGTCCACGCACACCTGACTGTGGGTGAAGAAGTGTCATCGAGGTTTGCCTGTCAGTTTGCTGCAAGGTCTGGCTCGATTTGTGTTTCAAATAGCCCTCCTCCACAGTTCCCACATTGCACCTGCATCCTGTCTGATCGTACACTTCCTGCTGATGGTCAGTGGCTTTTCAGAAATAATTCCAAGAATTAAAAACACTTCACAGTAAAAGTTGTTTATTGATTTGCAACATTTGCCAACATAAGAAAATATATTATACTCAGATATAATGATAGCGGTTCTCTGACTCTGTTTATTATTATATACTGGCTCAGCTCATTAAAACAGACATATCACTACAGGGAGTGCAGAATTATTAGGCAAGTTGTATTTTTGAGGAATAATTTTATTATTGAACAACAACCATGTTCTCAGTGAACCCAAAAACTCATTAATATCAAAGCTGAATGTTTTTGGAAGAAGTAGTTTTTAGTTTGTTTTTAGTTTTAGCTATTTTAGGGGGATATCTGTGTGTGCAGGTGACTATTACTGTGCACAATTATTAGGCAACTTAACAAAAAACAAATATATACCCATTTCAATTATTTCTTTTTACCAGTGAAACCAATATAACATCTCCACATTCACAAATATACATTTCTGACATTCAAAAACAAAACAAAAACAAATCAGCCACCAATATAGCCACCTTTCTTTGCAAGGACACTCAAAAGCCTGCCATCCATGGATTCTGTCAGTGTTTTGATCTGTTCACCATCAACATTGCGTGCAGCAGCAACCACAGCCTCCCAGACACTGTTCAGAGAGGTGTACTGTTTTCCCTCCTTGTAAATCTCACACTTGATGATGGACCACAGGTTCTCAATGGGGTTCAGATCAGGTGAACAAGGTGGCCATGTCATTAGTTTTTCCTCTTTTATACCCTTTCTTGCCAGCCACGCTGTGGAGTACTTGGACGCGTGTGATGGAGCATTGTCCTGCATGAAAATCATGTTTTTCTTGAAGGATGCAGACTTCTTCCTGTACCACTGCTTGAAGAAGGTGTCTTCCAGAAACTGGCAGTAGGACTGGGAGTTGAGCTTGACTCCATCCTCAACCCGAAAAGGCCCCACAAGCTCATCTTTGATGATACCAGCCCAAACCAGTACTCCACCTCCACCTTGCTGGCGTCTGAGTCGGACTGGAGCTCTCTGCCCTTTACCAATCCAGCCACGGGCCCATCCATCTGGCCCATCATGACTCACTCTCATTTCATCAGTCCATAAAACCTTAGAAAAACCAGTCTTGAGATGTTTCTTGGCCCAGTCTTGACGTTTCAGCTTGTGTGTCTTGTTCAGTGGTGGTCGTCTTTCAGCCTTTCTTACCTTGGCCATGTCTCTGAGTATTGCACACCTTGTGCTTTTGGGCACTCCAGTGATGTTGCAGCTCTGAAATATGGCCAAACTGGTGACAAGTGGCATCTTGGCAGCTGCACGCTTGACTTTTCTCAGTTCATGGGCAGTTATTTTGCGCCTTGGTTTTTCCACACGCTTCTTGCGACCCTGTTGACTATTTTGAATGAAACGCTTGATTGTTCGATGATCACGCTTCAGAAGCTTTGCAATTTTGAGACTGCTGCATCCCTCTGCAAGATATCTCACTATTTTTGACTTTTCTGAGCCTGTCAAGTCCTTCTTTTGACCCATTTTGCCAAAGGAAAGGACGTTGCCTAATAATTATGCACACCTGATATAGGGTGTTGATGTCATTAGACCACACCCCTTCTCATTACAGAGATGCACATCACCTAATATGCTTAATTGGTAGTAGGCTTTCGAGCCTATACAGCTTGGAGTAAGACAACATGCATGAAGAGGATGATGTGGACAAAATACTCATTTGCCTAATAATTCTGCACTCCCTGTAATAACAGAGACACTGACATTCATCGTAAGTTTTTTTTTTTTAATTTACAGGCCTTGATGTCACAGTAAAATTCAGACTTGGGACATCACCACTGTCACAACGACTGAGGTTAAACGACTGCTCTAACATCAGGGGAGCGCCAAGTTTCGTGTTGTAAGTCCATCAATATCAGAAAGAATTCAACGACTCACTGTGGACAGACTACAGTACATCAGACAGATCAGACAATCAGGTCACGGTTAGAAATCAGAGAGAATGAAACCTTCATGACCAAAGCTAGAAAAGTTTAATAATTGTAACTGTATCAGACGTTGTTAGCGAGTGGTCTTTATTTTGGTGTAGTATAGCCATCGTCAAGACAAAAAGGACGTCTGGAGGTGTACAGAGACTTTTTAGACAGGAATTTTTATCAAGTGAGCACTCGCAATGTGCTGTGGTCTGGAGTTTCCCCAGAGCAACATCATCATTATTGTTAGATGTTGTTAGTCAGCACAGTAAACTAACACAGCTTCCTAAATTCAGCTGTAGTCAGAACATCAGCCGGTTTCCCCCTTAATTCCTGCAGAATAACGCAGACTGAATGTTTCTGCAGTTCTCACTGAAGTGCATGCCAAGATTAAAGCAGAGAGTAAAATATAAGAAATTAATAAAATTAATAAATGAGATATTAGATAAAAGACACATGAAAAGTACGAGAGTCGTCGCATCCTCGATTCCTCGACTGCTTTCCTCTTGTCTCGGCGAGTCCCACCAGACGTGTGAGCGCAGACACGTCTGCAAAAAAACATTTTCAGCTGCAAGGAATATTTTTGGTAAAATTTTATGTTTTGTAGGGTGCTGAATCCAAAACTGATCTCCATTTCCCTCACATACAGTTTTGTTTGCAAAACAAGAGAAATTTACATTTTTTAAAAAAGCGCAACCGCGATGAAAAAAATCAATATTTTATTCCAATTAACTCGGCATAATTTCTCTGAGATTCCTTACTTTCACTGTGAACAAACTAAACCTGTTAGGACGCGATCATCTGAGGTCCTCACACTGCCACCGGACCCCCCCTCCTACTGACCCCCCTTATTTCCTCGCATTTTCTATGTGTATTTCTCTTGTGTTAGAAATATCAAATTAATGTAAGAAATCATTATTGGAAATGTTTTTTTTTTTTTACTCAAGTATAGGATACCAGATTTTGACTGCTTAATTGTACACTTAATTACATTTAAAAAATGAGGTTTGCAAGAAAACCTGACGAGATGGGATTTTAAAAATATTTTTCCTGTTTTCAGTGAGTAAAAATCAATAAGACACAGTCAAACAATCCTATGCAGTGTTTTGGTTGCCGACCTGTAATTCTCACCTGATGTCAGTAAAACATTTGTTATAACAAAACCACAGCTGTCTTTTATGATATCAGATCAGTGTCCACGATGTTTTATACTTAGACAAAATGTGACTTGTTACTGAATCTGGTCCTTTTTTAGTCCCACACACAGAAAGTCTGATCACCTTAAATGACTGAAACAACTCACAGTCAGAGTAAAAAGAAAGCTGTTTCCCGTCTCTTCTTCATGCTCATCTTTTTTGTGATTACACCTTTTATTTTGTTCATCTCATCTCCAATATGTCTCCTGTCCAGGTGTCAGGAGTGCATCAAAGCTGGTTGTGGATGGAACAAAAACAGCTGTTCCTGGGCTAACCAAGGAAAGACTGATGTACTAATGACTGATTTTCTGGATTTTCATACTTCATATCAGTCTGTGCTACATTATTTTAAAGTCATCACTTTTAACATTGAGCAAGAAACATGGGATTGATGGTAGAAAATGAAACTATTAAACATACACCAGAGATGCTAAAGAACGATTTTTTTAACTTAAAAAATGTTATTCACCAAGTGCTTATTGCTTCATCAGTACAATGATTTACATGTCTAGATTATAAAAAAAATGTCAATACTTTTATTAGCAGTTTTCTGTTTACTCCTCTTTTTGAACTAAACTAACGTTAGCTACAACAGGTCCTAGGTCAGTCCTGATAGATTATAGTGCTGTGCAGATGCTAAGTGCTGTATCCCTCCCGCAGGACAGAGCTTGCAACGATTTGGAGTCTGGGAAGAAATCTGTGAGTCTGATCCTCATTATCCCCATCCAGTAGAGGTTATGATGTCAGCAGAAGGAAACTAAATGATCTGATTATTTTTGTGTGTTGCTGCCAGGGGCCGGAGATCTACTCCATCACTCCCAGTGTGGTGTCTTTCTATGGGAGTAACCATGCGGTGTTATCAGGTCAAAACCTTGGTTTTGTAACACGAGTGAGGATCCAGACGCATGCTGAATGTACTCCAAAAGAGTGAGTCACTGTACAGATCACTAAGATGCTGAGAAATAACTGAATAAAGAGCAGATTTTAATCCAGGGGAACACCACCCATATTACAAACCAGAGGTGCGGACTCGAGTCATTAATTTTATGGCTTGAAAAAAGACTTGTGACTTGACTTGGACTTTTACACCAATGACTTGGGACTTGAATTGGACTTGAACCTGTTTGCTTGAAAAGGTTTGCTATATTACTCCAAATCTAAAATTTAACAAGCATATTATATAAAAAGTGTGCACCATTTATTCATTCATTCACCACACTACGTACTGTGTGCATGAGCTGTTGCACAGCCAATCAAATTAACCAGATTAAAAAAAAAACAAAAACAAAAAAACACTCAAGCCAAAAATGCTGCCAAGAGGAATTTCTTTCAGGTACATAAACTACGAAGTAGTCAACAAAAAATGAAATGCAATATGCAAAAACATGCAAGAAGAGAATCACAGCCGAAGATGGAACAACTTCCAACTTTGTCCGACATTTGAAGTTGCATAAAGAACAGTAGGTGGTGCTTCTCTTTTGCTACGATGTGATAGCTGACTTCATCTTACTAGCAAATGTTGTCCAGGCTACGTTGATGATATTGTTTGGCTTTCACGTCTATGATATTTTTGTTATGCTATTTTAAATCCAATTCTACAAGCGCATCTAACATGCAGCTTGTTATCTCACAATTGTCGGTGGATGGTGAGCGGGGTCTGTTTCAGAAATTGGGTCCTGTACCTGAACGCAGGGAACGCACACTCTGTCACTCAGACATAGACACATACAGATACATATGTGCACAAACAGACTAGGCAGGAGAGAGAGGACATGCCAATCACAGCGCACTACATTTACTGCAATGGTTCTTTGTTTTCTACTGTGGAAATCTCAGCAGTTTTTGTCTGAATAGAAGTTCTG
The DNA here is from genome assembly GCF_963969265.1 of Rhamphochromis sp. 'chilingali'. NCBI lineage: Eukaryota > Metazoa > Chordata > Actinopteri > Cichliformes > Cichlidae > Rhamphochromis > Rhamphochromis sp. 'chilingali'. The sequence goes on along the minus strand of NC_137934.1, from coordinate 2,914,940 downwards.
CTTTTGCAATTTTCATTCAGGGGAAGACTATTCCTACAGCTAAGTTTAATTGAGCTGCATTTTATAGAGGTGCAATTTCAGAATAACTTTGTGTATATTTTGTAAGTTCACGTGTTTCATCATGTGTTGAGATAAGTGGTCTCCTTTTTAGCATACAATTGCATTTTTTTTCTTTTTTCTTTTAAAGACTTGAAAAGACTTGAAATTCAAAGTTTCAGACTTTACCAGGAACTTGATACTTGACTCTTGACTTGAGTATAAAAACTTCAGACTTACTTTTGACTTGCAAAACAATGACTTGGTCCCACCTCTGTAACAAACAGTGTTAATCCTGGTCTTTGTCTCCTTAATGATACCTCTGAAATCTCCTTAAAACAAATGCAATGCAAAATGTTGTTCGCTGGATTTACATCCGCAAAGAAGACTATTACAAAGCAATGGTTCTGTCCTGACATTTGTATGGAATCATTCTGGAGACGATGTCTTATCCGTGTTATTGGTTTTGAACATACCACAGCAAAATTAAATAAAGCTCGACCCACGACTGTTGACGCTTGGAAAATCTTCTCATCCAGAGTTATCTCCTGGAAGAGGCAATAATTGGTTTTAACTTTATGTTTTTGTGTCTTTTCTTTGCTGTCCCTATGCCTTGTTTGCTAATGTTTGCTTTGCTACTGCAGTTTACAGTTGTGCTGTATATGTCTGTACCCCCCCCCCCCCCCCCCAAACCCCGTTTTAAATCAATAAAATGTTGATCACATAAAAAAAAACAAACAGTGTTGGTCAAGTTACTTGAAAAAAGTAATCAGTAACTAATTACCGATTACTTCCCCAAAAAAGTAATCCTGTTACTTTGCTGATTACTTATTTTCAAAAGTAATTAGTTACTTAGTTACTTTTTAAAAACACGATTTACAACCTGAATAGGTGATAAAGCGATAGATCTTTCAGCCCAATTCTACTTTTTCTGCATAATCCATCATACAAAATGTAATCAAATGGAAAAATCTCTTTTTAAAACTTGTTTTATTAGTTTTAATCTTTTAACTTTATGCATCAAGCAAAAATTAAATTATATGCAACATTCTCTGACTGGAAGAAATTTGTTTAATATTTAAACCTATTTTCTGCACATTCCAGCACATAAAATATATATATATTTTGTGTTTACACTCAGTCTTTCAAATAGATGCAAGTAAAACACAGCAGAAAATAAATAAAGTCAAAGACTCAGCGGTCCTGTTGCTCTATTTTCACCTGTAAAGCAGGAGTGGGGTAGGCGGAGGTTTACCCTGGTGCAGGTGTGCCGCGGTCAGTGGAAGAATCCCATTACGTGGCAGCTACTCGGTGCTTGTTGGAAGTTTAGGGGGTTTTTTCGCTGTAAAAAGAAGTTTTCTTCCCACGCACGGCGGACACTAATGTTTTTGTCACTTTTTATGGAATCAAACTCAAAGTAAGGTCAGTACTTCCACGCTTTAAACGCTGCACGCTCATACTCTCTCTGCACTCGACATATGATCCATTGTTGATCTGCACACAGCTGTTGTCACAAATGTCGCACTCGCTTACGTCACTGTCATGAGACATTCTCGCAAAAAAAAAAATCACGGTTTTAGTAACGCAGTAACGCAGCGTTCCTACGGGAAAGCAACGGTAATCTAATTACCGTTTTTGCAATAGTAATCCCTTACTTTACTCGTTATCTGAAAAAAGTAATCAGATTACGCGTTACTGCCCATTTCTGGTAACAAACCACCATATTCTACAATTTGGGAATATGTGAGTTCTCACCCAGCACTTATCGATGGCAAAATAGTTAAAAATGAGTTTAAAAAACACTGATACAGATTTCATTGACAACAAATATTCATTTTTACTGGACACGCTGATTTTTATTTATGTTTTTTTGGCTTTGGAGCTTTTAGACTCAGGCTTGCAGAAATTAGGACAAATGATGCACAGTTTGAAACGCAGATTGTTTGGTTTCTGAGTGTAAAACAGAAGGAGGAGAAATGTACTGTTGTCTGCACAGTAAGAAAAAACACAGCAGTTTACAGCATGCAGTGAAATTCACAATGAAGTCTCCCACACAAAACAATAAAATAACTTAAGCATTGAAAATTAAGGTGCAAACAACGAAATTAGTAAAAACCAAAAAAAGGTTTTCTGCATGTCGTGATGATGTCACTGAGTCTGTGTGTCTTTGCTCAGGTCTCCTATTTGGGACAACGCTGGCGTCAGTCTGACGTTCCACATTCCCAGCACAGATATCAAAGGTGTGGTCCGTGTGTGTGTTATCCTAGAAGATGGTAGTTGCCATGGTGACGCCAACATCACTTACCGCTCATTGCCATCCTGCGGCAACATTACTCCAAGCAGCAGCTGGATGAGGTAAAATTAGTTTTGCACAATTCGTTAGTGATAACTGCTGATCGTAGATCCACAACTTCCAGAAGCCGAGGTTACAGAAAGAGTTTGAACTCTTTGCTTAATGTCAGTTTCTTTGCAATTATGATTAAAAGAAACTTGTGCTGATAGTTGTTTTTGAGGAGGCCACCTTTGGGAATCCCCAGACGCCTAAGGCCGTCCCTACCCTCAACCACAATAGCGAAGGCAGGACCAAACCATGACCCCCCAGCCATATGTGCTCCATATGTCTCATTTAATGTGACATATGGAGCACACTGTCTCTAAGAAATTATCTTCTGAAGAAGTGCAATAACAAACCTGATTAATCAAAATCATCTGCAGATCATTTTATTGGAGATTATGTATCGTAATTTCAGGAGCAGGACCACGCTTCCAAACACGCTCGTCTATAGATGACAACCTTCTGGTTTCCCCAGTTCTGCAAGCTGTTCATTCTCGTTTACATGCACCACCCTCCCTCCGTCCTTGTTCTCCATTCTTTAACTTCTTCACTTCTATTTAGTACACGGGGATCTGCCAGGGAGCCGTCGCCAGTCCCCTTCGAGGCCTTCCCCAAACCACAGCTCAAGTCATATCAAAGCATTCACTTTTACCTACTACAACGCTGTCAAACCTAAAATGAGGACGTGGGCCCAGCTAGTGAAGTGGGGAGTCTTCCTGAGGCAGATAGTCAAGGTGGTGTTAATCATCCGAATCTAAAACTACATTAGTTTTATTTATTTATTACAAATATAACAGGTTGGCAGGAAAGAAAATAGACAGATGGTTATTTTTCTGGTCCATCAAACAATAAGCTTCTCGTTATTCTTCAGTGAGATCTGCTGGATCCAAGGATGACTCACTTCTCTGTGATCAAGAGTCTTTCATATTCTCTGCTCTGCATAAATGCTGCTCTGTGTTTTGCAGTGGGAAGAGGAAGCTCACACTCATGGGGTCACACCTGGAGGTTGCTGAAGGAGTGAAACACAGCCACACCAAGCAGGACGTCAAGCTTCCCAGAAACAGCAGCTATCAGGTCTGCAGACACACACAGTGGAAATGGGACTGTTTATTATAAATTGAATACGTCAGTCTAACATTCTGCTCTGAGTTGATGGACTCACTAGCTTGGGAAACCTGGGAAACACTCGGTGAACAAAGTTTCAGAGAGATTAGCTGTGACTGAAAGAGTAACCGATTGGCGTCTTTGTCTAGATGAACGATTAATTACAAAAGTGTTCATGTTAACAATGAGCAAAGTAGGTTTTCATGTTCCCGATCATTATCTCTTTAATGCACTCTGATGTGTCCTTTTCTGTTGAATATATGAATGAGAAAATGAAAGTGAGGGTCAGACAGATGGTTCAGTGCAGCAGGAATGAAGAGGATTTTGGATTTACAGTCTGACATTTATTACAGCTACAGTTTTAACACAACTTAAATGTAAATATTTCTAGTTTCTTAGTCAAGAATTCCTGAAGGCTCCGTGCTTCCAGGAAGTATTCAGAGCGCTGCAGTTGTTCCAGCCTCATTCCAAAATGGATTCAATTCATTTTCCATTTAAAATTCTAGAAACATTACCCGAAAAAAGACTAAATGAAATACATTTGCTTGGAATTCCTGCAAATTTATCAAAAACAAAAAGATAACATGTAAGTATTCTCAGCCTTTGCTCAGCACTTTGTTGAAGCACCTCTGGCAGCAATTACAGACCTAACTGTTTTAGATTATGATACTATGAGCTTGGCACAACTATTTTTGGGAAATCTCTCCCATTGTTTTTTGCAGAACCTCTCCAGCTCATCAGGTTGGATGATGAGGATCGGTGCACAGCCATTTTCAGAGAGGTTCAGTTGGGTCTGGGCTCTAAATTGGGTCACCCAAGGACATTCACAGACTGTCCTGAAGCCACTCCTTTGTTATCCTGACTGTGTGCTTAGCATTGTTTTCCTGCCAAAAGATGAGCATCCTCCTCAGTCTGATGTCCAGAGTGCTCTGGTGCAGGTTATCATCAAGGATGTCACAGCATATCGCTGCATTCATCTCATCTCAACCCTAACCATTATTCTGCCACCACCATGCTTCACTGTAGGGATAGTATCGGCCAGGTGATGAGCAGGTGATGAGCAGTGCTAGTTTCCTCCCAACACTTTGCATTTAAGCCAAAGAGTTCCATCTTTGTTTCATCAGACCGAAGAGTTTTGTTCTCATGGTCTGAGAGTTCTTCAGGTGCTGCAGAAATGATTGTCCTTCTGGAAGGTTCTCCTGCCTGACTGTGGCCCTTCTAACCCGACTCAGATTGGCCAGGCTGCCAGAACTATGAAGTCCCCGTGGTTCCATACAAGAGGCCAGCATTTTTGCTCATTGGGACCTTTTCTGTACCCTTCCCCACATCTGAAAAGGCTGGAAATACTTATGTATATGTTATATTCTTAATTTAAAAAACTATATTTGCAATAAGTTCAAACAACTATCATTCACTGTGTCACTGTGGTACACTGTGTGTAGAGTCTTGAAAGTGAATTTTATCCATTTTGGAATAAGGAATAGCTGCTGGAATGTTTGGAATAAACATGACAAAATGTGGAACAAGTGAAGTGCTGTGAATACTTCCTGGATGCACTTTATGCTCAACAAAATAAGGTGACGTAAGCATTCCAGCTCTTTTGGAAATGTGTTTGTGCTTGCTTTACCTTGACATCATCATCTGCTTGCTGTACTGTCCACACACTAAATACATTCTGTGTTATACAGTCAAAGTCCTTGCAGAGTCTCACCTATGACACACCTGCAGCTGAAAAAACTTTGAGCAGCAGTGTGTCTTTGAAAGTAGCCAATCAAACCTTGGCCTGCTCCACAAACATCACCTACTATCCGGACCCTGAGTTTACCAGCTTCACGGCTATAAGAACAGGGGAAGATGTACGCGTCACCATACAGGTAATGTTGCGTCTGTTGAAACAATCTACTAACATATGACATCAGCTCACTGAAGATCAGACTTCTGTTGTTGTTTCAGAAAAAGTCAGACAACCTGGAGATGTCAAAAGAAGAGTTATCAGTGTGGGGCGTTCAAGACAAACAGGAACACCCCTGTATCCTGGAGGCCAAAGAGATGGATTTATTTATCTGTCGGATTAAAAGGCCACCCAACACAGAATTTTATGACTTAAAGGTAAATCTTTCTTTTAAGTGTGATTAATGTGATAATAGGTATAACATCACAACATCTCTATTATCTTACAAAGTCCTCAGAAGTGTAGTACTGTGCTAACAATTTACACCATAAATACATTTCTGGTATGTTTTCAAATTACTGTTTTTTTGGGGGTTTTTTTATTGAGCTTTAAAATACAATTAGCAGAAGAAAAGATCAAATCAGCGCTATTTGCCTTTAAAAATGTCATGAAATGGTCGTGTGTGGCAGGCAGGAAAGGACCCAAATGCAGACTTGTAGGCAAAACTCAGAAAACAGCTTTATTTGCTGAATAAATAAACAATGCAAAACTAAACTGGGAAACCTAATGAACCAAACACACAGAGAATCACACAACCATGAGGGTATGACGTGACAAAAGGCAAACACAGGGTTTAAATACACGAGGAGGGAATGAGAAACAGGAGGGAAACACAGCTGGGACTAATCAGACATAATGAGACAAAGGGAAGCAAAACTAGATACACTGACATAGGACACTGACATAGGACAAGGACTATCAAAGTAAAACAGGAAGCATGAGACATAAGCAGACTTGACACAGAGACGTGGAACATGGCAGGTTTAGACCCAAGCACATAGCACACGGAGACTACATGAGACAGAAAAACTAAACCTTCACTAGAGTCAAGACACCAGGAACACAAGGAGGGCTTAGAAACAGAACATGGAGCACAGAGACAACAGTAACTAACAGTGACAGGGAGACGTGACTGACTGGGAAGAACTGACTTTAAAAAATACTGACACGGTTCAAATGATGCATGCGCGTGAGGAAAACAAAAGAAGAAACCAAAGAAAGCTGACGAAATGCTAACCAAGCTGAAAAGGGATGAAGAGAGACAACGGGACAGATGGACACAGGCATGAAGACAGCACAGTGACCATGCAGAGTCTCACACAAAAACTAAAAATATTCAAAGCTGAAGTCAAAAGTGAAGTGAAAAAAAGAACTAACTTGCATCAGTTATGCTATGAAAAGGAAATTTGGAGAAATTCAGGAAACAATTCAAGAAGAAATAGCAAAACTTAACAAAATGCAGTGCTGGGTGACAGAATTAGGAAAGTGGCACAAAGAAGCTAACGAGGCCCTTGTGATGTTGTTGAGCCATGCACAGCAGATGCAAGGGAAAAAAAAAACCCAACCTTGAGCAAGATCGTGAAGAAGCATCATCCATATATTTGGCATACCAGAAGAAACAGCCTATACGAAAATAAGCATCCATCTGAAAGACGGGGTGAAACTGCAAGTGACCTATGGAAGAGGGGGATCGCACTAGAAGCTTCAGGAGAGCAAGAGGCTAGGACGCTGGGAGAAACTGGAGCACCACCAGGAAGGCAGCAGGTGAGGGCTGGCAACCTGAACGGAAACAGTACAACAAGTGAGGGAAAGCTAATGAGAATCAATCCTTTTATGTCAGGTTTCGCTATGCGGCAGGCAGGGTGGGACGAAAATGCAGGACTCAAAACTCACGAACACAAACTTTAAAATAGCTTTATTGCTTAAGAGCTCAAAATGTGCTATTCAAAATAGCTCAGGTAAGACGAAAACCAGTAACTCACAGACTGGCGTCCAACAGGGGCCCATGGATCACACAGCTTGTGGGGAGAACAAAACAAAGACCACGTGAAGACTGAAGTAATGAGACATAGTAAGCAAAACTGAATATAATGTACACGGGACTATCAAAATAAAACAGGAAGGAAACGGTGAGAACGTGAACCTGAAAAAACTAAACAGAGACACCTCTGGGAGGTAAATAAACACAGAGACAAGACTTCCACAACAGACGCTGAAGACAAGACAGAGATGAAACTGGGACATGAAAGGAACGAACATAGTAAAACAAAAAACCATGAAACAGACATAGAGATAACAACAGTTCTCTACAGTCGTTTTCAAATTGATATTTCTTTCAAAATGGTAGTAATAGAGGAAATACTGTGACCCAGTGCTCTGTTGAGACGTCCCTCTGTGAAATGCGTTTTTGTGTTTTCTAGATAAAGTATGGTGACAAGACAGTGAGCCTCAGTAATCCTCCACCACACAGTGTCTTTCCAATAGTACTTTCCCTGCTGATACCCGGTATTCTTGCTGGTAAGTTGGCTTTTTCTTCAAACCTGGACACAATTTCTTAAAAACGCCTGAAAACCTTTTCTACTGCAAATTGAAGATGTTCTAGTTTTTCCGCTCAGGTCAAATCTGTTACTGTTTGTCTTTCAGTGTTGTTGGCCATCTATCTGTGGCGGAAGAGTCGCTCGGATAGGAATGGGTTTTGACCACCGATGCCCGTCTCTGTATTCAAGTGATATTATATTTGAAGTCTTGATGTCTGTTTTTCCCCTCTCTTGGGATTAATTTCTGTGTTGTTTAATTCAGGTGTATTTATTTTTTTATTTTCAAAAAAAATTTCAGGTTTCTCAATTTTGGTTGATTGGCAACCTCATAATTCGACCTTAACTCAAGGTAGTTTATGATACTGTAGGTTAACGTTCGGTGTGCGTTCCAGTTGTTGTATATATTTATTAATTTTATATATGTTTTATACTTTACATCATGCTTGAAAGGGGTTATTGATCTAAATCTCCTCCGGAATGCAAATAAAAGCTTTCCTACAGTGTTGAATTATTTTGTTAAATCAGCTTCTACTATTTCTGCTTTCCTGATACAGTCTTTGGCTGTATCATATATGAAGTAATTGTATTTTTACTGTAATTGTATATTTAATAAATATTGATATATGTGCAACAACATTTGTTTCCCATGAATGAAATTACCTGAGAGAGAAAGACAATAGAAAGCCATAATACTGGTAGGCCTTCTAAAACATTTAGAATCAGAATCAGAATACTTTATTGATCCCTTACTATTACTTTGCATCCATCTGTTTGGTCACTTCTTGTGTGTCAAAAACAACTTCCCAGAGCTGACCATAGATATCTCCTTTGCTGCACTCTAGTAATAACCCATGTTTGGAGGTATCCGATATAGTATAGCATGTAATAGCCCTATAAATAAATCAATAAAACTACTTAAAGACACTGTGTGTGTGGACTGCTGAGAAAATAACCGCAGAGATTCATGAGTCTTTGACTCCGTCCTGTGGTCAGAGACAAAGACCCATGTCTTGGTGTGCTTTTCTTTCCATTCTTCTTTCAAAAACAAAAAAACAGCCACACCCTTCAAAACATGCAAATGGGAAGGGTGTAGGGTAACATTGTTTCTATCAGTCCAAAATGCATGTACATACATACTTACATGCAAGCATATTATGATCGCACTGAGAGAATAAGTCATTAACAATGACACCAAAAACATCGGTATCATAATGATAACCATCCCCACCAATAATAAGTCATTAGTAATAATACTGACCTGCTGCTGTTTGTGGATGTCATAAGTCTCACAAGCTATCCTGGCTGATGTCCATCCCCAACACTGACACTATACTCAGTCAGTTTAATTCAGTGAATAAATCTAAACATCATCAAACAACAACAAGTGAAGGTCCCATATATTTCAATATGAGAGATCATTTGAAAGAACTGGAGATGATTTATTGATGTACAGAATTCAGTTTGAGGTTAGACTCTGATGACCCATCGCAGCAGAACAGAATCCCAGCGGTGATGGGGATTAGAGCATGTCCTGCAGACTCTAGATCCTGGTGGTGGACATGAAGATGGAGGCTTAAATGGAGCCTGAGTGACGAGAGAGAGGAGGTGATGGGGAGGAGGTGGGTTGCACAAATGGGTCTGCAAGGGAGAATGACAGATGGGAGATTTAAAGTACATGGAATGAAGGCTGATTGTCCTGAAGAAGGGTGACAGAAAGATGATTGGGCTAGACCAGTGATGTCACAGTCAGCTTGACAGCATGAAAAGTGGATGTGATATAAAGCCAATGCTAAGTTTGTTTCTTTGTTGTGTTTTAGTAATAGGATCGTACCCTAAACAAATGTTTGAAGTTGGAGTTACTTAATTTAACCCTTTTGAATGTAGTCTATTTTCTACTGTGAAAGTCAGAAAGACCGAGTTGGATGAGGCTCTGCTGTATTTCTTGTGGAGGATTTGCAGCTCTTTGAAGAGAATGAAAGCTTTCAGGGCCTTCGTCCAAAAGCATGACCCCACCTTTATCCTTCCATCGAGAAAGACACTCAAGGAAGTGGTGGAGGACAAGGACAGCAACATCAAGGAGAAAGCCACGGCTGACCTACAGAAGGGGGATTTTGTTAGTCCAGCTGAAATGTGGCCTTCCATTAGCATAGATGGGTATATTGGTGTGACTTGCCATTATGTCGCAAGTTACAAATGCTGTAATTGGGAAGGCTTTAGGACCCAGGGGATGAAAGGGAGGGTATAAAAGTAGTAGCATGTGCTCTTCTTCTCTCCTTTGTGCTGATGAGTGGCTGTGAACAAGGGTGATTTGTGAAGGCAAAGAGCCTGAGATGATTTTGTGGATGTAGGAGTGATGGTAATTTTATATATTTGACATTAAAAAGGGATATTTATGCATTGAAATGTGATTTATATTGTATTGTCTCCTACAAGACTGGCTGTACATGTGATTGTCTCACTGCTTTTTCCTCTTTCTCCTTTTTTGTTGCATTTTTCTCCCTAGTTTGTTTTAGAGCATGTATGAATGTATGAATAGTATAAAGGCGCTTGACGGTTATTGTGTGGTTTTAATCACTACACTAAGATATTTGGTGCCATATAAATAAAACTACATTTAATTTGTGAAATGTCCAGCTGCTAAACCTCCTCTCATACTTAATTTGCCCACACTCTAAATCATTTTATAAAGTAGGCCTGTGACTGAACACCTGCTCTGCAAGAAATTTGCAACAAATCCTGAAAATAGTTGCATTATTTGTGACTATGGACAGATTCATGAATGCATGTCACTTTAACCATTTAAGCTCACGATGACAGAATGTTTGAGGACCAGAGTACTGGCATTAAAAGATAAGATAAGATACCTTTATTAGTCCCACAAGTGAGCAATTTCATGTTAAGGCTGCCGACCTATTGCACGCAATGGCGGCGCCATCTTTCCCTCCAACCATACATACATTACACAAAAACATCACATGGGGAAGACAGGTCAGAGAGGTATAACAATGGAAAAAGCACAATATGAGGAAAGATAAGGAGAAAAAAATAACTCCCCCCAGATTGAGCTCCAACAGGGAGATCAGGTTGAGAACAGAAAAAAAAAAAACACACCTCTGCACATAGCACATAACAAAAAACAAAACAAACAAAAAAAAAAAACTCTTAATACCATAAGGAAACACATGACAAGAAACAGGGATGCGTGTAACTTAGGCTTACACTTGAAGGCCTGCACACCAGATCATTCTGGGTACCAGCCTTGGTCACGCTGCATGACCCAATTTTTAAAAATACTGCATGTGGACATCTGAATAAGGCCCACGAAGCACAGACTCTGGTGTGTGCTTCACTGATACCACCACCACCAGATTGTGAGCAGTTCCAGTTTTCATTTCACTATAAGTGATATCAGCTAAAAAAGTAATGTGTTTGTTATGCCGATGCTTTAGTTCTCATTAACTCAGAAGCACAGCCGTCAACATCTACAGGCCCACCACAAGCTCCACCACCACAGCAACCAATCAGCAGCAGCATCAACCACAGTGATCACAGACTTGACAGACAGTGTGGGAAGTTTCTGACAACCGGGTTATAGAAACCCCAGAGTGCCCACAGTTACATGAAAGAGGGCATTATAAGCTTTATTATTATTTGGTATCAAAAAGCCACATAATCTAAGGAAATATGCTTTCATTTAACTCATTCACTGCCAGCCATTGGCAGTGAATGAGTTAAACCCATTGACTCATTCACTGCCATTGACGGCTATAGACGTCAATGGCAGTGAATGAGTTAAAATCAGTTCATTTGTACAGATGAACTGACTAAACTTTTTGAAAATCAGTTATGTTAATAATAATAATAATAATGTATTGCATTTATATAGCGCTTTTCGGGGCCCTCAATGTAACAAAATCAACACAGATTTTCAACAGTACAGACATATATAACGGCAAAAGCTACTCGCAGCAGCTCTTAGAAAGTTCCGGATGTTCGATTCTGTTCCTGCTCTGACTTCCTGTTTCCTTCACCCACTTTGTGTAGCTTGACTCAGGTTTCTTGGATTGTCATGAGTGTTCGCAATCAGCTCTAATTTTCATGAAACTAGAGTAAAGTGGACTTCATGTTGAAGGTATCTTTGATACCGCAATCAAACATAACTGTATGTTCTCATCCTCCTTCCTAAACGTCAATATTAGCTTGAATTCCTCTCTTGCTATCTTCTTCCAAACTACAGCACTTCCTTCATCTGAACTGATTTCACCTATCGCCCATTTCCAACTTGGCGTTCCAACCAAACTTTCATCCTCACTCCACTTCCTCCCTCGTTCTCGTCCTTTTCTACCCGAGACCTCTGTCCTCCATACCCATATCATCCTTGTCCTCCACTTTCTTCCAACAAAATCAAAGAGGCTTTTCTCCTGGACTGAATGCAGTGAATTCGTCAGTCACAGCAACATTTAAAAGCTGCTGCCCTTTAGACAAACTTGTAAACTGCCAGACGGGTCAGTTTAATAAGTTCACTGTTGGCAGTTTTGTGTTAAACCTTGTGAGGAGGACAAACACAGAAGAGGGACTAAAATGACCGATCATCTACAGTTGTGTAACTTTATTTGACAGATTTATTCACGGCCTTCTCTTCCTCTCTTTCAAAGAAATCTAACCCACATCCTCAGTTGGTGTTCCTGACACAAAATACCAGATCCATGAGCCATCCAGGAATGTGTACGAGTGGGATCTGTCTGCTGAGCTCTGCAATGCAATTCACAGAGATGGGCTATAAGCGTGCACTCAGCACCGTTTTTTTAATCAGAGTTCTTCCAACTGAGTCATGCAGCTGCTGCACACAGGAAGAAGTCCTTGAAGCACACGTGTGGAGGACACAAGGGTAAACTGTTTGTGTAGCATCCCCGGTTGAAAAGATGGTCTCTCAAACTGATGGTTCACAATCCTTTTATTAAACAGCCGTGTATGTGAACACACCGTAAGAGCTACAACATACAGAATAAAAGACTATTAGTAAATCAAACCGTGTGTTACCTTTAACCTTTTGACTTATTCATTAATCACAAATTAATTCTCCTTACCTTGCATAACAAATAACACTAAAACTTGTAAATTATTGCATATAACAGGGAAATCGTGGCATCGCTGCCTAAACATGACGAGGTACGTTAGCGCCCTCTAGTGGGTGAAAACTTAGCCTTTATGCTTAGTAGCGGTCAGCTGCTATATGCTCCGTAAAACAACAAAATAGATATCTACCAGACAAACTTTGTTACAAACCTTGTTCCCTCATCAACCAGGTGCTAAGAAACTGCTTTCAACTCAGTGTTGCACCTTAATAGCCGTTTTGTTTGTGACCGACACATCACTAGTAGCTGATAGTTGGTAGCTGTGCAGGGTGGGTCTAGCAAAGTTTTTCCAGGGTGCCACGTAGGGCATTAACAAGGAAAGGAAGGCACAAAGACGTGCTTTTCTTTCATTCTCATTTAAAATGTCTCACTTTTAATAAATAATTATCGTAATCTTACAACCAGATTGTCAGGAAACAAGATGGCGCAGAAAGAAACAGGCGTGGTGAAAATTGTTTGGTGATTCTAATTAATTTTATGTAATTCTGAGTAGCCTATAGATCCTGCCTGGAATTAGGTAATAGTAACAAAGGGAAACGAATAAACAAAGGATAGATATCTAAAAGAGGAGAAAATGGCAAAAATGAAGAAAATCGAAGAGGATTTGGAGGAGATCAAGCTTTCACTTAATTCATTGTCGACGGATGTCAAGAAAGTAATTAAGCAACAAGGATTACTTACGTCTCTGATGGACCAAATTAAAGAGCTAAAAAACTTGATTACAGAGAAAGACAAGAAAATCCAACTCTTAGAAATGAGAGTGGAGGAGTTGGAACAGTAGACATGGCTTGAGGATGTCATCATTACTGGTCTGGAAACCAAACATAGGAGTTACGCGAGAGTCATCGAGACAGGGATCGGTGTAAAAACTGGTGGTGATGAGCCCCGGTAGAGAGCTGCAAACACTGGAGCGGCAAGTTGTGGAGTTTTTTGCGAGTAAAAAACTGCCCCTGCACAGTAACAACATTGCAGCATGCTATACCCTTCCCAGAAAGAATGCAAAGCACCTCCAGCGATAGTAGTGAGATTTGTAAATCAAAAACACAAAACTGACTTACTGAGGCAGTCCAGACAGCTGAGAGGAAGCGGAGTATACTTCTTTTTTGCAACATCTTGCAAAAAAGAATGCAGACATCGCCAGACAAGCTCGCATATTACGGAAGGAAAAAAAATCCAAGCAACTTGGACGAGAAACTGTAAAGTGATGATAAAGCTTAATGGAACACCAGAAGAAGCCAAGGTCATCACGATTAAAGATCTCGAGGAATTGGATTTATAATTGTATGGAAGAGGACCAGAGTCAGGCTGTAATTTGGACATGGGACTGTGATAAGATCACCGGATTTTCTCTTTATGTTGGTAGACAGATGCCGACTGCTAATGTTGTTTCGTCTTTTGTTTTTTTGTGAGAATAATAGTCATTTAAAGAATACTCATTTACAATGAGCGGTGATTTAGATTATAAATCATATGACTTTGAAGCCAATATTGATCTAGAAGGGAATGTGCTTAACATGTGACATGTGAATATTATATGGAGGACCAATTTAGAGATAACGTTGATATAAGTAATACATTTTCTTTAATTGCTTTTAATGGCTGTGGCTACAATGTAGCTGCCATCACCAGTGTGTGTGAATGTGTGTGTGAATGGGTGGATGACTGGATGTGTAAAGTGCTATACAAATACAGGCCATTTACCATTTAATTGTAGAAGCCTATATAAAAACTTTGCTCCGATTAATGATTTTTTGCATAGTTTGAGAGGCAAGTTTAAGGTAATTGCTTTATCTGAAACATGGCTAGATGAGAAAAGGGGCTGTGATTTCTATATTGACGGGTATGAGTTATAGTACATAAATAGATCTAATAAGAAGGCAGGAGGGGTGGCACTTTTTGTTAACTGTGATCTGAAATGTAAACAACTTAAAGATATGTCTATGGTTATTGACGACTTAATGGAGACTCTTACAGTAGAACTAGAAATGGAACGAAGAATATAATTGTTACTTGTATATATAGAAAGCCTGGAAAAATGTATAGATGTAGTGGAAGATTTATTAAGTAGGGCTAAGGGAAATAAGACTTTCTGTTTGTGTGGGGATTATAATATTGATTTTCTAAAAGAAACTAATCACAAGAAACAAAACCTAAGAACGGGAAATCACAAAACGCTGAAGAACTTAGAGAGCCAGAAAATCAAAAGACTAAACCATGAGAAAATCACAAAATCCAAGAATATAAAATAATCAAAACTTAAAAACTGGGTCACCAGACTCTCGTCCATGACAGTATGTCTGAATACCTGCAGCCTGTGCATCATTTACAGATGCAGCATGGCAGTGTTATTCACAGTGCTGCTGTATAACTCTTAGGGATGCTTCGGGGATGCTGAAGTGACTGAGGAGGACATCGCTGTTTCTGTGTGTAACATATCTCCAACCAACAACTTTTCTTGTCAGAAATAAATCTTTGACTTTTTTTTAATCAATTCACTTATTTCTCTTTTTTTAAAATTGCATTTTGAAAAGATTTTTGTAAAATTCTGTTTTGTTATTTAGAATTAGAAAATGGTTTTTGAAGTGAGTTTTCTATTGAGAGTTGAATTCTTTTTTTGACATCCATTTTGAAATGGTCATTAGAGAATAAGTCTTTAATTGATAAATGATTTCAGTACCATCCCTAACCACAAGATGGCTCTCCAACACAAGGAAGGGAAGTATCTCTCTACAGGCAGTTTGTCAATACTGCCCGAATACTTCCAGTTAGTCTCTGTACACAAGCAATATGGTTCTTTATCACTTCGGCTTTACACAGAAACACAAGAAACAGTCTGAGCTACAATAAACACTGACAAAAACAATTAAACCCCTGAAAGAGTGCGGAAACAATCAAACAATCAGGCATCTCCGACCCTTGACCTCTTCATTGTGGCCTTAAACTATGCTCAAGCCTTGACTACGATGTCTTCATCTTCCAAGCTTCTAAGGAAGAAAGATCTCTTGGTAAGTGAGGCACACCCTCTCAGTCAACGGCTAATGTGACGCCTATCTAAATTACCTCTATGGTCACTAGCATATTTAAGCTACATATAAAAAACTTTTTTTTTTAAGTTTGTTAACTAGTTTCTGGTTTGTTCTTCTTCTTTGTAATTATTAGATTTTATTTGCTTTTATTTTTTATTTTATTTATTCATTCAAGTAATCCCTAACTACCATAGGGGGTTATCCTATCTAATTAGCATGTGAATTACATTTTGATGGTGGCAACAAAGTCATTAATTAGCTGCTAGAAAAGAACAGAAACAGAAAGCACTAAAATCCACTTATGTTACAAGTAGCAACAAGAACAAACATAAGCAGGTCTTACAGAAATATTCTTAATAACTGTAGTTTGTTCATAACGAAGCAGTGAAAAGTATGCTGCACAAGACTGAGTGCCCTGTTGATTGAATGTTTCGCCCAGGGTACCTGCTGTTGCTCATTGCTTTTACTGAGCAAAGCAGCATTTTTACCACAAGGTGACACAGTTGGCTTTTCCTGCACATCTACTAACATTTTTATGTAGTAAGTCTTTAAAGATTTTCTGTATTAAAGTGTATGAAAGACAATTAACCCATTGCTAAATTAAAAAGTAAACAGTCCTGATGAACATGTCCTGATTCAACACATGGATGGCCTGAGGACAGAAAATCCTCTTGAGCCTCTCTGTTTTTGCTTGGATGGTTCTGAACCTTCTGCCTGATTACAGAAGTTGGAAAGGTTTATTGCTGGGATGGGAGGGGTCCTTCCATATCAGCATCTCCTGGTGTAAATGTCCTGTGGGGAGGGGAGGGCAGTCGTGCAGCCGTACAGATCACTCTCTGAAGAACGTTTTGGTCTTTAGCAAAGCTGTTCCCGCACCAGGATGTGATGTTCTGTGTGAGGATGCTCTCCACAGCGCCTGTATAGAAAGTCCAGAGGATCACTGGAGCAAAGCCGAACTTCCCCAGTTGTCAGAGGTGATACAGGCGCTGCCTGCCCTTTTCGGACTGGACCTGAATGTGGGCAGACCATGTCATGTAAATGGTAAATGGCCTGTATTTATATAGCGCTTTACTAGTCCCTAAGGACCCCAAAGCGCTTTACATATCCAGTCATCCACCCATTCACACACTGGTGATGGCAGCTACATTGTAGCCACAGCCACCCTGGGGCGCACTGACAGAGGCGAGGCTGCCGGACACTGGCGCCACCGGGCCCTCTGACCACCACCAGTAGGCAACGGGTAAAGTGTCTTGCCCAAGGACACAACGACCGAGACTGTCCAAGCCGGGGCTCGAACCGGCAACCTTCCGATTACAAGGCGAACTCCTAACTCTTGAGCCACGATCGCCCCATGTCTGAGGAGATGTGGACACCGAGATACTTGAAGGACTGCACCCTCTACACTGGAGCTCCATTGATGACAATGGGCTTTGTGCTGACTCATTCTGAAGTCCACCACAAGCTCCTTGGTTTTGCCGACATTCAGCTGGAGGTGGTTATACTGGCACCACGATGTCAGATTCTTCACTTCATCCATGTAGGCCGCCTCATTGTTATTGGAGCCCAACACCACTATGTTGTCAGCAAACTTCACAATGGTATTGGAGCCGTGGGTGGCCACACAGTCTAAAGTATAGAGGGAGTAGAGCAGTAGCGAGAGTACACACCCCTGTGGCGCTCCCGTGTTGATGGCGATACTGTCAGAAATGCACCAACCCACCCTCACCACCAGAGTTCTGCCAGTGAGGAAGTCCAGCACCCATGCAGACAGACGACTGATGAGTCCTAAATCCCTCAACTGTGTGAATAGTCTACCGGGCACTATTGTGTTAAATGCTGAACTGTAATCAATAAACAGCAATCTCACTTAGGCTACGTTCACTCCGATTTTTTTTTTGTCTGCTTGTTCACACTACAAATAAAATGCGACAGCAAACGTGCTCTAGTGTGAACGCTCAAAGCGGCCGCATGCAGAAAAGAAGACGTCACACACAACGCGCTCTGTTTAGACCCAGAGCAACAGTATTGTTTGACTGATGGCCCTTAATATAAAGACTTCGGTCTTTACGTTTCCCAATTTTTGCTTTAAGTTATTTTGTTATTTACATAATAATGTAAATAACCTAATAATGATCCTTATTGCTGTTTTAGAGCAGCGGTGCTTCAAAGGATAGTTGCAGATTTCTGTCAGAATCTGCAGATTATACAGTACAAATAAAATGTTCACGTTGTCTTCCCAACAGTTTCACTGACATCTACACGGGATGGCCAGGAAGCGTTCACAATGTCTTCTCTGGCGCTGATAATTGGAGTCTGTCTTGTGTCGGTGACGTAAAAGACGGATTTAATGCGACATGACCATCAAACAGCAGTCGCTTTCTAAAACATCAGATATGTATCGGATTCAGTACAACATACGAAAGTGACCCAGATCGGATTTGAAAATATCGGATTTGCGCCGTTCACACTGTCACACCATGATCGGATAGATGGGTCACATAGGGTCAAAAAAGTTGGATTTGATGCGCTTTCACCTGCAGTGTGAACGTAGCCATAGTTACCCTGTTTCTTGTCTATATGGCTAAGGGTGGTGTGCAAGACATGGGCGATGGCGTCTAGGTTGGTAGGCGAGTGGATCTGTTAGAGAAGGGTGCAGTCCTTCTCGAACACCTTCATTACTACAGAAGTCAGTGCAACAGGCCAGTAGTCAATCAGGCATGAGGGCATGTTGGACTTGGGCACAGGGACGACGGTGAATCTCTTGAAGCATGTGGAGACCACAGACTTATCCATGTATCACTCACTTAAAAAAAATCAACCAAACATGTAATTAAAAAAACTATATATAACCTCCATTTGTTCTCATGCATAACCACACTGAAGGACATAACAAAAGGGTGAGAACACTAAAATCCTGATACATTAGAGAAATGTGCAGTCAAAAATAAGCAATATGGAAGATAAACTGGCAATATTAGTACAACTATCCTACCACAGTAAGTTCTATTGGTTGTTAAGATAAAAAGACAAACATGATAATAATTATTATTAGTTCCTGTTCCAAATTCAAGATTCAAGGTTCCTTATTCGTCACATGCATAGTTATAAAGTATAGCTCACAGTGAAATGTAACCACCTCGACTTGTGCAAAAGGGGGGGGGGGGGGGGGGAGGAACTATTTCTTTACTATTTGGGACTCTTTCATTTATAATAAGCATCCTTTTTGAAACATGTCAGTTGTGTTTTTCCTTGTCTGATGCAATTATTAACACATAATGGGCAGATACTGTTGTAGGAATGCACTTTTAGTTTCATTTCTCAGTTTCCAGCGTTTCAGGCTTTGCAGCATTGTTTGTGTTGACCCAACTGACAATAAAACTCCCAATCCAAGGAGCATCCTTTCAGTCATTCATTCAAGGATCAGAGGTGGGCAGAGGGTGTCCAGCAACAAAAGGTAAGAGTTTCCAGTTTTCTACAAGTTAACATTAACTTTGTTACATAGACTGGGAAAGGTAATTTATATCATGAAGCTAGTAGCAGTTTTATAGAATGTTATCGCTTTTTAATTTTTTGGAAATACATATGTGCACATGCGGTACATTCATCCTGTTCAGGGAAACAGAGGTCAATTGAATGTCCATAGAAAGCTTTTAATTTTTTCTTACACTCACCAGACGATTACTCGTGCTTACTTTTTTCTCTGTGTAATGCTGTAGTGTTTTCATCTTGCAATATAACATTTCTTGTGAATTTACTTTGTAAATCAAGCTTAATGTAGAGATGTAGATGTATTATACAGCACTGTGTGTCAGCTGTAGTTATTTTACTTTTTCTTCTCGACTTTCACAGAGTGAGCGTTCAGTGTCTGTGGGTGAAGTTCAACATACAATGGCAATTGCAGGAAAACCCTTGACAGACTGGGACAGTGATGTCCTTGGCTGTTGTCAGGATATGAAAACTTGTAAGAAGCCAGTTAAATTTTACTGACTCACAGATTAAATTCAGGATTTTTTTTCCTCGTTTGTGTTGCCTTCATCTTTTGAGACTTGTTACCACTTTATTGATGTGTTTCTGTGTTTTTGTGTTTTTCAGGCTGCTATGGATTCTGGTGCTGCCCCTGTCTCGCCTGCACTGTTTCAGGAAACTTTGGAGAGAACAGCTGTCTCCCTTTATGTGATATATGTGGCCCTGGTATATTAGCAGCCTGTGGGATACCTATCTGTGTTCCTCCTGCAGTTTTGTCCTTAAGAGCTGGCATGCGAAACCGATACGGCATCAAGGTATGAAGCATTTGATGGTGACACTGAACTCAAAAATCAACTTAACTAGGAATTACAAATCTTATTCACCAAATCAAAAAAAAATCTATATTGGATTTAATCTATGCCTAAACCTTTTTTGTCTAACATTCACACACATAGTATCTCTTCCGAGGAGATTCCAAGGGATTAATCTACCAAACTTCTGATTGTTAGATTTTGTTGAACCTGCTCTTCCACCTGAATTACACAAAATCTGTATGCTTGTATTCCCTTTCTGCAGGGCTCTCTCTGTAAGGATATTGTACTTTCCTGTTTCTGCGAGTGGTGCTCCTGGTGTCAGATGCATCGCGAGTTAAAGCATCGCAAGAAAAACCCGACTGTCATCACTATACAGAATAACCCTGTTGTCAGCATGCAGCCTATTCCAACTGTCCAGCCAGCAATGATGATGATGCCTGCGCAACCAGTTGCAACTGGTTTCGTGTCTCAACCAACAGTGGTCATCCAAACAAAGTGACACTCGTAGAAGTCTGATGCTGCTCAGAGTGTGTTCTCATGTATTTACTTGTGAAAGCATAGAGTCTAATCATGCTCATGTTAAATCCTTGCTATTGATTTTGTAATTATCAAGAAAATTATCTCTATTAAACGTTAGCATAAATGATAGGAATGATGATTCACCTATTTGAAGTTTAGTTACAAATATGGATTTACGTTGTAGTTATAATAAAGTAATAATAATGTTTTACTGACTCAATAAAAAAATGAAATCACAGATATGGGCCTCATTGTGTACCTTGGTCCTACTTTTCTGAGAGGTTTTTCAAATAAGTGTAACACCCGTCCCACGTTCTACTGAGAGGGGCCCTGGGTTCCTATTGTTACTTTCCTACTGATATTCCCTTTTTGATACTTATGATATAAAATATGCAATAAAACTACACTACAGTGGAACCCCGACTTACGAAATTGATCAGAGAAGTCGGAGACCTCCGTGAGGAGCCTTCCGTTAATCCTGCACCACTGAACCTGTTGATGCTGGGGTATTGTCTCTGGATTAGCCTTTGCACAACATAGATGAGATGAACAACTCTGCAATGACCAGAGGCAAATAAAGCAAAGTTCTTAAAGGTTATGGGACTTTTGTAACGCAGAACTTTAGAAATTGTCAAATTCGGTTAAAAAAAAAAAAGGCCTTCTCATGCATGTTCTGATTGAATATACAACAGCAGGCTATCGTTGGAAGATCCAAAAGAATAGGAATAGAAATACATTTCACTGCAAATAGTTTAGTTTATTAATTTTATCCTTCCATCCATCCATCTTCATCCACTTTATCCGGGGCCGGCTCGCGGGGGCAGCAGCCTAAGCAGAGAAGCCCAGACCTCCCCAGCCACCTCCTCCAGCTGTCCAGGGGAACACCAATGCGCTCCCAGGCCAGCCGAGAGATATAATCTCTCCAGCGTGTCCTGTGTCTGCCCCGGGGCCTCCTTCCGGTGGGACATGCCCGGAACACCTCACCCAGGAGGCGCCCAGGAGGCATCCTTGTCAGATGCCCGAGCCACCTCAGCTCCTTTCGATGTGGAGCAGCAGCTGCTCTACTCTGAGCCCCTCCCGGATGGCTGAACTTCTCACCCTATCTCTAAGGGAGAGGCCAGCCACCCTTCGGAGGAAGCTCATTTCCGCCGCTTGTATTCGCGATCTCGTTCTTTCGGTCACTACCCACAGCTCGTGGCCATATAGGGACGTAGATCGACCGGTAAATTGAGAGCTTCGCTGTTACACCCAGCTCTCTCTTCACCATAACAGACTGGTAGGCTACAGCGTCCACATCACTGCAGCCGCTGCACCAATCTGTCTGTCGATCTCCCGTTCCCTTCTCCCATCACTTGTGAACAAGACCCCGAGATACTTAAAAAAAAACAAAAAAACAAGTTAGACCCTTCTCTTATTAGCAGTTACAGACCAATTTCAAAATTACCGTTAATTGCTGGAATTTTAGAAAAGGTTGCGGCTAAGCAGCTTTTCAGGTTTTTAAATCGGGAAAACAGCATGAAGGAAGTAAGACAGCGCAATGAGGAACACTGAAACAATGCTACACATGCCATAGATTCTCCAACAGTTCACAATCCACCAGATATACGTTTAATCTGAGATAAGGAAAAAAGAAGAAACGACAAACGACACACAGCTAAAAGCAGACAAACGGCCAACAAGGGGAAATATGAAGTCACTCAAATATTTAACGTATCTATAGCTTTTTGTTGTAACTTGCTTAACAATGAAAAATCTGACACCAGGAAAAGATTTAAAAAATAAGCTTCTGTGGTGACTATTTTTAAACTGGAGTCACAAACAGACTTTCTACACATTTGATAATTAATTTTATTGATTATTTCTTCGTAAAATAACTATACAAAAACACAGGACTGACAGTCTTTTCAGTCAGTTACTGGGATTTAAATTAAAACCCAACATGCAAATTTGTTGGAGGTGTTTTCTGTCCATGTGGTCTTCAAACATCATCACCAAGTCATCTAAACAAATATAAAATAGTTATGGCTTTAATTAAATGACCCACATTTATTGTCTCAACTGTAGAAAACGTTTCACACACTGCCTCCCTGTGGTCACAATTCGAAACTACATGACAAACTGGCTTAATGAAATTAATGTTATTTTAACTGGATTTGAAGAAAACAGCTGTCCCCTCTTATGAGGTATATGTTCATTACCATCCTCTTTACCTCTTTGTGTTCCTCCTGTAGCCTTCTTTGTGAGGGCTGCCATGCAAAACAGATATAGTATTAAGGTGTAAAGCACTGGATGATGGCATATTCTGAACTAAAGGTGGAAAGACAAAAACATACTGTTTGTTCCTTCAGTGGTGCTGGTTTCAGTGCAAACGTACTGTTTATAAGGCTGAGGAAACCTGCAGTCAGCTGAGACTGAAGAAGTCACTTGAATCAGCGACGAAACGTTTCTCCCACTGAAAATGTCCAGATGAACAGAATCAACTTCTTAGGACCTACTGACCTGGATGAGCATGCATCTGTAATGATCTGTAAAACTAACTAACCCTTTAATACGTTTTTTCTTTTGTTCTTCTTGTTATATTTTTGAACTGTGAGATTGATGTTTGATGTATAATAAAGTGTCATGATCCAACAGTATTTAAATCTCCTCTTGGCTTTTCACCAGCAAGCAAATAAGCAATGAAAAACACAGATGTTGTGTCAGCAAAATAAAATTAAAGCCCAAATAAAATGTGTACACAAAGTAAAATGGTAGAAAGACACACATGGTAACATTTAGTAGCAATTGCAGTCCATCCCCAACAGGTTGATTCTGTTTATCTGGACGTAACGTTTTCAGTGGGAGAAACATTTCGTCACTCATCCAGGTGACTTAGCTGACTGCAGGTTTCTCCAACCTTATAAACCTTGACACACTTCACCTCTCTAAAGCAGGGACAGTAATACAGTGGGATGCAAAAGTTTGGGCAACCTTGTAGTCATTATTTTCCTGTATAAATCGTTGGTTGTTACAATAAAAAAATGTCAGTTAAATATATCATATAGGAGACACACACAGCGATATTTGAGAAGTGAAATGAAGTTTATTGGATTTACAGAAAGTGTGCAATAATTGTTTAAACAATGTCATTTTATTGATTCCAAAACCTTTAGAACGAATTATTGGAACTCAAATTGGCTCGGTAAGCTCAGTGACCCCTGACCTACATACACAGGTGAATCCAATAATGAGAAAGAGTATTTAAGGGGGTCAAATGTAAGTTTCCCTCCTCTTTTAATTTTCTCTGAAGAGCAGCAACATGGGGGTCTCAAAACAACTCACAAATGACCTGAAGACAAAGATTGTTCACCATCATGGTTTAGTGGAAGGATACAGAAAGCTGTCTCAGGGATTTAAGCCGTCTGTTTCCACAGTTAGGAACATATTGAGAAAATGGAAGACCACAGGCTCAGTTCAAGTTAAGGCTGGAAGTGGCAGACCGAGAAAAATCTCGGATAGACAGAAGCGACGGTGAGAACAGTCAGAGTCGACCCACAGACCAGCACCAAAGACCTGCAACATCATCTCAGCAGATGGAGTCGCTGTGCATCGTTCAACCATTCGGCGCACTTTACACAAGGACATGCTGTATGCGAGAGTGATGCAGCGGAAGCCTTTTCTCCGCCCACAGCAAAAACAGAGCCGCTTGAGGTTTGCTGAAGCACATTTGGACAAGCCAGCTTCATTCTGGAAAAAGGTGCTGTGGACTAAAATTGAGTTATTTGGGCATAGCAAGGGGTGTTATGCATGGAGGAAAAAGAACACAGCAGTCTAAGAAAAACACCTGCTACCTCCAGTAAAATATGGTGGTTCCATCATGCTGTGGGGCTGTGTGGCCAGTGCAGGGACTGGGAATCTTATCAAAGTTGAGGGAATCATGGATTCCACTCAGTATCAGCAGATTCTGGAGACCAATGTCCAGGAATCAGTGACAAAGCTGAAGCTGTGCCGGGGCTGGATCTTTCAACAAGACAATGACCCGAAACACTGCTGAAAATCCACTAAAGCATTCATGCAGAGGAACAAGTACAACGTTCTGGAACGGCCATCCCAGTCCAGACTTGAATATTATTGAAAACCTGTGGTGTGAGTTAAAGCGAGCTGTCCATGCTCGAAAGCCATCAAACCTGAATGAACTAGAGATGTTTTGTAAAGGACAGTCCAAAATACCTTCAACCACAATCCAGACTCTCATTGGAACCTACAGGAAGCGTTTAGAGGCTGTAATTTCTGCAAAAGGCAGATCTACTAAATATTGATTTCATTTCTTTTTTTTGTGGTGCCCAATTTATGCACCTGCCTGATTTTGTTTAAACAATTATTGCACACTTTCTGTAAATTCAATAAACTTCATTTCACTTCTCAGATATCTCTGTGTGCGTCTCCTATATGATATATTTAACTGACTTTTTTTTTATTGTAACAACCAACGATTTATACAGGAAAATAATGACTATTAACAAGGTTGCCCAAACTTTTGCATCCCACTGTATCTGTACTCATTCACTTCTGTTCTTCAACGTCTTCAAGAAATTTAAAGAAGTCCAGACGCTTTTCATTCCAAGCTTCTTAAACTATGATGACCTGGATGACTGGGACACTTCACAGATATTCAGTATTATGTTTTTTTGGAGAAAAATACCGTTGCCTATTTGTCTAGTTTAATGATCTGTTTGAGTATAATATCCCATTTTGTTGTAAATATGTGGGTAAGACAATCAATAAATCAATCCGCAGAATAACGGATGACTTTAGGTGGTGTTTGAAAAAGGAAACACCACCTAGTTCAAAATAGCCGAGGATCTCTAATTTTATTTTAACAATTTAGGTGCCACAGCAGTGTGAGCTGTGCTAGAAACAGAGTGGAGCAGAAACACAACAATAATTATAACTTTACAAAAATATTTTAATTCCCCTTCGTTAAAATCAGATGAAAGCAAAGTACCTCTGAGGAAGGTGTAAAATCCAAAAACATAACCAGTGAGAGGAATTCCCGAACCACGAGCACAGAGTAGCACAATGAAATAGGACAAAACATCCACAGCAGTGTCCAACCAGCAGTTAGTAACCCAAGGTGGAAGTTTTCCAAACATGACTGCCAGGTGGTCTGTGAAGCTGAGAGATGCAAGAGTGACTCTTCAAGAACATATTCCCCACACGTTACCGTTCTAATTTACTGTCATACATAAAAGTGTCATTCTTTAAACACCTTTTAAAAACATTTTGTTAGTTTTTGCTAAACAGCACTCTGGGTGGTAGTTGGCATTTACATAACTCAAACTGGCTATCGTCATTTATGCTTCAAAATCCATAAGATGTTTTTTGGTGTTTTCCCTAATAAAAGTTACATCCCCTGAATCATAGTTGTTATTCACCTCTGGCTCTCTTCTACATTGTGTCTTCATCCTGTCTTCCTTCTCTCACACCAACCAATCACAGCAGATGGCCCCGCCCCTCCCTGAGCCTGGTTCTGCAGGAGGTTTGCCAATTATCTATGAAGCCCACATCGTTTCTGGGACACCACTCAGACAGCCAGCAATGGTTCTGTCGGAGGTTTCTTCCTGTTAAAAAGGAGTTTTTCCTTCCCACTGTCGCCAAAGTGCTTGCTCATAGGGGGTCATATGATTGTTGGGTTTTTCTCTGTATCTATGAAGCGCCCTGAGGCGACTTTTGTTGTGATTTGGCGCAATATAAATAAAATTGAATTGAATTGAAGCTCATGGCTCTCCAACGGGAGATTGAGAGACCATTGACGGACATTTAGATCGACTGTAAAATTGACATGCAGTTGTTCGCACTAAAGGAAACCACCATCATTTCATGCAGTTACCATATCGGCGCCAGCTGTGGTCTCAAGGCTGGAGCTGGACAACAAAATTTCTCCCTGATAATAAACTGTGTTTAGACTGTTCCTTCCCATCCTATGCACCCTCATCCTGGATTCCAAATGCCTTCGAACGCTTATCTCCAAGGCCGAGGTCAGACGGTGGGTCTGGGCCCAGCGCTGGATTAATAGCTGCAGGGCAGGATGGCTGTGTCTACATCGGCTCACCTCTCACCCCCTTACCCACCCCAGTTGCTCGTCATGTGGTTTATGGTGTTGTGATGTGGAGATGTATGTGCTCTCTGTGCAGAGGAGTTGTTTTTGTTTTCTGTTCTCATGCTGACCTGCCACCAGGAGGCCAGAATGAGTAGAGGTCTCGTTTTTTCCCCTCCTCCACTTGCCCATTGTATTGTACATTTCATTGTTTTTCCAGGTGTAAACTTTGCATGTGACAAATAAAAGGCTTGATCGATTGATGTCACTTAAAAAAGTTTCTTTTTCACCATTCAAGCTCCCCCCGCTTTTCAGGTTTTCAATCGGGAAAACAGCATGAAGGAAGTAAGACAGCGCAATAAGGAACACTGACAAAATAGATTCTCTAACACTTCATAATCCATGAGATATACCTTTGAACTGAGATAAGGAAGGACAGATCTAAGACAAGGGACGCACAGCTAAAAGCAGGCAAACTGCCAACAAGGTAAAACATAAAGTTACTTAAAAATATTTAACATACCAATAGTTGTTTGTTGTGCTTGCTTAACAAGGAAACAGCTGACACCAGGAAATAATTTAAAAAATAACCAAATGTGTTTTGGAGTTTGTACGTGCTTTGTCTCTAGGGGCCACCGTATATATTTATATATAAACATATATAAATAAAACCACGCTTTTTTTTTATCAGTAATTCCTTTTGTGCATAATTTTATATTGTTGTTAATAATAAATGAAAGCAACCTGAAGAGCTGGTTGGTAGCCGGCTCTTTCGGCTCTTTTTAGTGAGCTGAGTCGAAAGAGCCGGTTCTATAAAAAGAGCCGGAAATCCCGTCTTCCTTCTCTCACCCAAACCGGTCGCAGCAGATGGCCCCGCCCCTCCCTGAGTCTGGTTCTGCAGGAGGTTTCTTCCTGTTAAAAGGGAGTTTTTCCTTCATACTATCGCCATGGTGCTTGCTCATAGGGGGTCATATGATTGTTGGGTTTTTCTCTGTATCTATTATTGTATGATCTACTGTACAATATAACTAATGTTGTGATTTGGCGCTATATGAATAAAATTGAATTGAATTGAATTTCTTCGTAAAATAACTATACAAAAACACAGGACTGACAGTCTTTTCAGTCAGTTACTGGGATTTAAATATAAGAAAAAATATATATTAAATTATTCTTTAAAAGCTTTAAATACAAAATCATTCATCCTGCTGTTTAACTGCACTGCTCATTAAAACCCAACATGCAACTTTGTTGGAGGTGTTTTCTGTCCATGTGGTCTTCAAACATCATCACCAAGTCATCTAGACACATATAAAATAGTTATGGCTTTAATTAAATGACCCACATTTATTGTCTCAACTGTAGAAAACGTTTCACACACTGCCTCCCTGTGGTCACAATTCGAAACTACATGACAAACTGGCTTAATGAAATTAATGTTATTTTAACTGGATTTGAAGAAAACAGCTGTCCCCTCTTATGAGGTATATGTTCATTACCATCCTCTTTACCTCTTTGTGTTCCTCCTGTAGCCTTCTTTGTGAGGGCTGCCATGCAAAACAGATATAGTATTAAGGTGTAAAGCACTGGATGATGGCATATTCTGAACTAAAGGTGGAAAGACAAAAACATACTGTTTGTTCCTTCAGTGGTGCTGGTTTCAGTGCAAACGTACTGTTTATAAGGCTGAGGAAACCTGCAGTCAGCTGAGACTGAAGAAGTCACTTGAATCAGCGACGAAACGTTTCTCCCACTGAAAATGTCCAGATGAACAGAATCAACTTCTTAGGACCTACTGACCTGGATGAGCATGCATCTGTAATGATCTGTAAAACTAACTAACCCTTTAATATGTTTTTTTCTTTTGTTCTTCTTGTTATATTTTTGAACTGTGAGATTGATGTTTGATGTATAATAAAGTGTCATGATCCAACAGTATTTAAATCTCCTCTTGGCTCTTCACCAGCAAGCAAATAAGCAATGAAAAACACAGATGTTGTGTCAGCAAAATAAAATTAAAGCCCAAATAAAATGTGTACACAAAGTAAAATGGTAGAAAGACACACATGGTAACATTTAGTAGCAATTGCAGTCCATTTCCATCCTTATCCACAAGTTGGCTTCAGTCTCAGGCGGCATGTGCGCCCAAAGCACGCGCATCTCGAAGCACAATACTCCAGTCCACCAGTAGGTGGCAACAATACAACATGGGAATTAGATTAAATATCCCAAAAGGTTGATTCTGTTCTTCTGGACCTAGCGTTTTCAGTGGGAGAAACGTTTCGTCACTCATCCAGGTGACTTCTTCAGTCTCAGCTGACTGCAGGTTTCCCCAACCTTATAAACCTTGAGACACTTCACCTCTCTAAAGCAGGGGCAGTAATATCTGTACTCATCCAGTTCTGTTCTTCAACGTCTTCAAGAAATTTAGTCCAGACGCTTTTCATGACAAGCTTCTTAGATTACGATGACTGGGACACTTGTACACTATATGTGGGTAAGACAATCAATCAATCAATCAATCGATCCGCAGAATGACGGGTGACTTTGGGTGGTGTTTGAAAAAGGAAACACCACCTAGTTCAAAATAGCCGAGGATCTCTAATTTTATTTTAACAATTTAGGTGCCACAGCAGTGTGAGCTGTGCTAGAAACAGAGTGGAGCAGAAACACAACAATAGAAATCGACGTCTTCTCTGTTCAGGACGTCTTAATTATCACACCTGGTGTTACGCATCCTGTCTGCCTAATACCAGGTGAAAACTCACTGTATACTGGAGCCTGCATTAAATATGTGGAAGGAGCTTATGATCCTTTGTGATGAAGACCTAAAATGCTATTCTGATATTCTAATAATATTATATTATCTAATATTCATGTTGCAAAATGTAAGTAACAAACAATGAAACAAAAAACAAATAAACAAACAAAACTAATATCTTTAGTCTTCCGTGAGACTATAAAACAGGCCATCTCAGCAACATCACCCTAAATATTTGCCAAAATAAGTTACAAATAAAATCCTAGGTTTTTTTCAAGTCTGTTGTAAAATTAGATTAGCTGTCAAAAATTTGCACTGAAGACGATTTTGTTGTTGCAATAGTTTCTGGGAGTACTGGACCCCATTTTGCCTTCACCTGCCACAGCAGGGTGCTAAAAGCTTCCCCTGAGATTTTGGTCCATATCGATATGTCAGCATCACACAGTTACTGGAGATTTGTTGGCTTTACATCCATGATGTCAATCTACTGTTTCAATAATATGCTGCAGTGTAAGTTGGTACCAAAGTGAAGTAAATATCCACAACACCAGAGTTTTTATAGTTTCTGTTTTCAAATGACTGTTTTTAGTATTTCTTGCTCAAAAGTGTTTGGTTTAATTAGTTTAGTTTAATTTGTAAATACTTTATGTCAAAAGTCAGCACAAATTACAATAAAAATACAGAACTTTTTGAAAGTAGTTACACTGTTGTTGGCATTAAGAGTCTCAGTAAATACATTCATCAATCCCTCATCAGACCAGCTCATAATGTTTGTTTTTTTTACCAATATTACAAATACTGAAAATGGAGATATTTCTCCCATGTTTTTATTTTTTATTTTTCTGTTTTCCAAGGTCACATAATCGTTTTTAGATTTTATTTCAATTTTTAGTTAACTACAGGGTTTTGTTTTTACATCTAGTTTTAATTTTGTATTTAGTTTTAGCTAACTATAATAACCGTGCCCCACAGCATTACACCCCCACCACCAGCCAGAACTGTGGATACAAGACACGATGGATGCACATGGATGGATCCATGCTGTAGGCCATCTACAGTTCCATATGTGTTGTGTTTAGAGATGCTGTTCTGCATATCTTGGTTGTACAAATTTCCCTTTCAAGCACATCTCAAGGATGCTGTTGCAGTGCAGTGTTTTTAATTTTCTATCATCAAGTTGCAGTATACAAACCAAAGGTTCTGTTTGGTTTTGCTCTTTATTTGCAAAAGAAAAACACAAAGTCCAACTCTAGCAAATCTGTGTATATTTTTAAAAAACCTCAACTTATCTGTTAACAGCATGTTAAGGATACATTTTTCTCACATACACACACAGTTGAATAGTATCATAGATGGTTCACATAAATTATTTTACTTATACTGGCTCTAACATTAAGTATACAACATATTTCTGTATTAGTAAACTGTGTACATGACTAAAGATGATATCCGATCTCGGACAGCTAGATAAAGATGTCCACTGTCCCCTCTTCTGCTTTTTCTCGTTCTGTAAAGAGGCGGTGTGTATTATGGTTAATGTACATAGCCTCTGAGAGTGTATGACATTGGGAGAGCATGGTATGTATCTTTTTACCTAATGCAGCATTGATGGATCCAGCCTCTTCATCTCCCTCTGGACCCAATCATCGTCTGGATTGGCACACACAGGTTTGGACTTCTTTTTCATCTGAAACCTACATATGTGAGTATCATTATTTAAAGTTCTCAAGCTTATTTTAGAAGCTCACACACTTCATTAAATGTCGATCATGCACTTCCTAAATTGGGTTTTTCTTTTTCCGTCAGTCTGTGCTTATTAATTATGCTGGAATTTGACAGTGCAGGAAAACAAAACCAGTCAGAAGTGAAGGATCTTACACTGTATACTCACAAAACAGCTGTCATGTTGCAGACAGTGTTCGGTTCCTGCATAGTGTAACCGACGATGTTTCTCTTCTTTTTTATGTCGTTAACATAGCCGAGGCAGCACTTGCCATACGAGCCTGGAGAGAAAGTTAGAGAGTAACGGAGAAATAAACCACCCCGCTTGGAAATGTTGTGGACAGTGCTGTCCAGTATTATTCCCACATCCCCTCACTAAAAAAAACAACAGGTGTTCAGAAACAAAGACAAAGGAATGAGGCTTCAGGAACTGTGGTTAACCCAAGATGTGGCATAAAAAACCCCACCAAAAGATGGGTGCATATTTTTAGTCAGATTTTTAGAAGATACTGTGAAGAGCTGCATGGTTACATTTCTGTGAATTCTGTTAAAAGTAGATATTTAAGTGGAAATGTTGAGTTCTGCATCCAGTCCATTCTGTTTGACTTACCTTGTGCCAGACTCAGGTACGTGCAGATGAAGAGAAGAATGAAAACAAAAGCATGAAACTTCATCGCTGCTGCTGTTGTTCTTGTTGTTTTGCTCATTGCACAGAAACACTAAGAGATTAAATAAAAGAGCAAAGTCAAACAGAAAGGTGGAGGCAGAATAAATCACACCCACTGCTTTACAGATGTTGGGCAAATATACAGTTTTTTCCAAAGCAAATCCCTCCCTCTGTGCTCTTTCATAAGAGCACAGAGGGAGGCATTTGTTCTCATTTCTTTAGTTCAATCTAAAAAACATCCCAAAGGTGCCCTCAACAAATTTGATTCAAGCTACAACGACTACAGCAGATACAAAGTAACTGAAGGTCACGTCATTAAGAAATCAGAGAAAACATCCGTCAATGATTTGGCACAGGAACCAGGATGTGTATATTAATGAGACCAATAGTGTGATACTGAGTTCAGTATGTAGCCCACTATATTGTGCTAAATAAATCATTTTTTGGGAAATCAAAAAATATGTTAAATATTGTACTATACTAAATGAAAAATGATCACCTGTGAATAAAAATATACACAAAATGTATAATTTGTGTTGACCATCATGTCTGGTTCTGAAGAATCAACATGCTGGTTTAAAGCTTATAAAAATTGCACAAACTCTTTTTGCCTCAGCTGCTGCGTTTCCATTTTTATTTGTAAATTTTTCACTACATCACTGCATCCATTTTCCATTTTCCAAGCAGAATGTAAAGAAATGAGGGGTGGTTCTACACTGTCGCACAGACCATATGGGAAATGTGAACATGTTTAATTGCTGTGAAATTGTTGGCTCATGTGAACCATCTAGTGTTCTCTTAATTACTTAAAAAAAATCCTGAACAATACACACTTTTTTACTGACACTAATGATAAAAATATTTAATGTTTAATATTTTTGTTTCAAATTTCATTATCAGTTATACCAGTGTTCCCAGTTCACAGGAAAATCTGACAACATTGTTAAACAGGGTCAGAAAAATAAAAATAAACATTTTACTTAAGTCCTTAAATTTAAATAATTATATATAAACATTGCATTTGGGGGGTTAAGACAGTTATTTACATATTAGATATTATATATTTTGACTTACCTTGTGCCAGACTCAGGTACGTGCAGATTTTATTTTTATTTGAATTTTATTTTATTTGTATTCTTTCACTTATTGTTGCATTTGTGTTGTTGCTGCCTGTGTTTGAGTAATTTCTGTAACTGTGAGACACCTGCTGCTGCCGATCTTGGCCAGGTCTCCCTTGAAAAAGAGGTTTTTAATCTCAATGGGATCTTCCTGGTTAAATAAAGGTTAATAAAATAATAATAAAAATAAATAAGCTTATAATTGCTGTATACACTACAAAGCCATCACCTTATGTTATCTAACAGGTGAAGAGTTATTGAGCTAGAACAGATTCCTATTTTGTAACAAATATGTGACAGAATACAAAGAAATAAACTTCAAAAGAAAAATAAAAACAAAGAAATGCTATCGTTGTTATGTGTCGCTTGTTTCTAGCCTGGAAACAGAGAAAACGTACTTTTAACAGTGTTTTTAGGCTGTGATTGTAACTCTTGTTTTTCTTTCTCCGTTGCTGCAG
Source organism: Rhamphochromis sp. 'chilingali' (assembly GCF_963969265.1). Lineage (NCBI taxonomy): Eukaryota > Metazoa > Chordata > Actinopteri > Cichliformes > Cichlidae > Rhamphochromis > Rhamphochromis sp. 'chilingali'. The sequence goes on along the minus strand of NC_137934.1, from coordinate 2,881,434 downwards.
TCGGTCTCTGTCTCATTGGTCCAGTTCTCATAGCAGACAAAGCCGGTCATTGACCCAGAGCCACAGATCAAGAGCACAGCTGTAGCACAGTCCCAGCCAGACGTGGGCTGTGTTGGTGTTCTTGGCTGCCTCCTTCACCAGTTCCTGCTGTTCCGGGTTTGTGATGGAGACCAGGTCAAACATGCACTCTGCATTATTTTAAGGCCTCATGCTATTATTTTTCTTTCTTTAATCAAAGGTTTTTGTTTCTCTTTGTATGTTGTTTTTTTTAAATAAAAAATTGTTACTTGCTCAGGATAAGTATTACTATAAATCTTGTATCTTTGTCAGATTATGGAAAGTTTATATAAGCATACAAATGCTGTGGTATATTTTACTCTACAGTACGTATCGCTTTTAAACTTATTTAGGAATAAAGCATTCTACAGTTTGAAAAATAAAAAACAGCTTCTAACACATTAGCTTTGAGGACCAAATGTTGCCTTAGTCCCTGATGTATCCCACCCACTAACAGGCTCTATGATGAAGAGATAATCAGTGTAATTCACCTTACATGTCCGGGGTCATAATTTTATGCCTGATCAACTTAAATGATTGTTATGTGTCATCTGTTTCTAGTATTGGCACATTTTTAACCCATGGCTGCTACACTGCTTTTAAAACCAGTCACAGAGAACAGATGAAGTTAAACTTCTCTCCATCATCTTTCTTGAACCATTTATGTTCTCCTCCTGTCTCCATGGCTACAGCCAGGTTGCAATGTCCAGTGTCTGTCTCATTGGCCCAGTTCTGATAGCAGGCAAGCTGGTCATTGACCCAGAACCACAGATCGAGAGCGCAGCTGTAGCGCAGTCCCAGCCAGACATACGGAGTGGTGGCATTCTTGGCTTTCTCCTTCACCAATTCTTGCTGTTCACTGCTTGTGATGGAGACCAGGCCATCATGGTGCTTTCTGCAGTAAATTAAGGCGTCGTCCCAATTTTTGCTTTCATTGATCAGGATCCATTTTTCTGTCATGAAAGAACACATGATGTTCGTTTATAAGAACAGAAGAAAACTCCATAGTAGTTTGTGTTATTTAGCTTGATGATGAAACTTATACCAGCGTTCCTCATGTACACTTCTTTCAGTGAGAATAAGAAAGATTTAAAAAATTATTTTAACATTTATTCCTTCAGTAAGAAAACTGACAGAAACCAGATGTAAAAGCTGAATCTTTGCAAATCTCACCATCATAGCAGAAGAAAGGTTTTGTGTTGTTACAATCATCAGCGCTCCATTTTCCTTCTTTGTTTAATGCAATCATCGCACACTTCCTGGTGCCGCTGTCAGTTTTAGAAAGCTCTACAGTCAACTCATCGACACTTTCCCAGTGTCTGTAAGAAGAATTACTCCCATCTGACCACCTCCAGGTGTCTCTGAACAGGCCGATCCATGATGGTGGTTTACGAGATAATTTACTGACTGCTTCCTTTAACTGTTCTGCTCCACTGGCCAGGTCTGTGTGGTGCTGTCTGCAGTAGCTCTGAGCCTCACACCACTTTTTTTTTGTGTCAATCAAATGGAGTGATTTGTTTTGTTCTGTGGAATAAAGAGAAAAAAGTGTCACAAGAAATGCACATTTTTTGATCTCAGACAATAGTTTTTTTTCATGAAAACTGGAAAATATTAACCTGGAATACTGAAAATTGTGATCCTTTCATTGTGCTGTATTGTAACAATAAGATCAATAATTAATGACTAGCTCAATAATTCATACTGCATGTCGAAACAACCCACTAACAAAAAATGCGACTTAAAAAAGAGTCCAAAGCTGAAGTATGATTGTAAAAGTACTTTCATGTTTTACTCTCTGTAGCAACGTTAGGGGAATACCCACTGCTGTGACATCATGCTCAGGATGTCTTTGCTCTGTGTGGCAGAGAAACAGTTCTCTGAAGTTTTATTCTTTCCCAGTTAAATTTACACAATTTATTTCCTTTCCTTTTCATAGTCTTTTATTTTAGGTCACGAGCAGTTGTCTAAGCATTTCACTGCATATCGTACTGTGTATGACTGTGTATGTGACAAATAAAATTTGAATTTGAATTTTATGTTATTTTGTGTAATACCATTTGGCACCACAAGATGGTGCAGTAAATCAATGAAACATACAGTCTGCTCTGCTCTAAAAAAAAAAAGCAGTGCTTCTTTTCATATTCATTAGAGGTGAATTATATTTAAATATGAACAGTTATTTAATTAATTAATTAATGATTGCCTTATTCTCACCATTATAGCAGACAAAAGCGTGATTGTTAGAACAGCCAACATCCACCAGCCCATCAGGGCTTTTAATCCGTCCACAGTTCTCAAGATGTTCAGGTTTATCATTAGGTTCCCCTACTTTCCATTTCATCTCTTTATCATGGAACTCCACTCCTGGCAGAGACCAGTGCCACATCCTGTTTTCTCTTCCTGATATGCTGTACAGCCCAATCCAGGCGTTTGCTTGATTCTCTGTAGAATCTATGTACAGAGTCTCCCTATATGTCACGTCAGGCACTGTGGCCAGGTCTTTATATCCTTCTCTACAGTAGCTCTGAGCTTCGTCCCATGTTTTAGGCTCTTTAATAAAATAGTACTTATAGCGCTGGCATGAAAACAAGGAACACTGACCTAAAAAGAAAAAAACAAATATACACCTTCATAAATGTATAAACATAATGATGTCAGAGAAGTCATTAAGAAAGTTAAATCAGGAGGGAAGACATCACATAAAGAAAGCAACACATGCCTAAAACGAGTAGTTTCAGTGCTTTTAGTGATTACACAGTAACAGTGCACTAATCTGAAGTGAATTATTTTGTAGTTTTTCCAGTAAAATGATCTACTTACCCATTAGAATGAGCAGAAAAGGTCTCCAGTGCATCTTTGCTCTGTTTGATAGACCCAGTATTTCAGTGTGTGGTTAGTTTTTTTTTAAAATTGTTGTTGTTTTTAGAAGTGGAGAAAAGACAATTGTCAAAGTTAATATGGTTTCACTGCTTTGTCTAAGAAAGCTCAATAGAAGGACGGATAGCAATAACAAAGGAGGGAAATGTGCAGATGATAAAAATGCAACTAAACAAGGAAAATAAGAAGCTGAGACTTTTTGTTTTGTTTTGCAATTTCACAGCTTGGAACAGCCGTTTTAACACAAACTGTTTTACTGCAGGACTATTTTATCACTGCCTTATATTGCTATTTTTGTTTCTGTCATTATAGCCACCCCCTGTGACAGCAAACAAGAATAAAACATGGGCTCTACATTTAATATGTGAAAATACATTAGTATCAATCTCTAAAGAAATACATTTTAACCTCTATTCTGAGCCAATAATGTCAAATTACACTACAAAGTTTCTACTTACGTCAGGTTGTTCCTCTGTCCCTGCTTCACTCTGATCTGTTCTTATTCTGGGTCATTGAATGAAACATTCAGCTCTAACAAGAGGATTCTGTATTATGTATTTGAACATTCAAAACAGAAGTCAGTCATTCACAATCTAATCTAGATGAAGCCATGGAAAACAGGAAAGACGACAGGCCGATCTTAAATTCAAAACCGGACCAGGAAATGTGCAGCTATTGCACATTTAAAAAACAAAAACATTTCAATAAATTCAAATTATCTGTCACCATAATGCCTTTCATCCACTTTGAAGGTGAGATTCATATCATATGGTTATTTATAGCTACTCTAAAGATGCAGCATTTGACATCTGCTTTCTATCAGTGTACTTTATGAAGATGAACTGAAACTTTTACTCCCACGAATCCCTTTTTTCCTATTTAAAAAGCACACACAGCTGGTGGATGTCAGCCACGTGAGCCAGTGATAATACTCAAGTGTGTGACTATCTGTGATGTGTCAAATTCTAGTAGATTTATATCAAAGTTTGCAGTGATCAGTAAATCTAATTGTGGTGGAGGTGTGGTCCCTGGATCAACTGCAGGGGACGGGTGGTGCCAGGGAGGTTGGTGGGTCAGGTGGGGATGATTTATGATGAGGTTTTCCCCCTTTTCAGTGATGTCACAGACCGGAGATGGAGGGGGAGGGTGCAGCTGACTGCAGAACTGGCTGCCGTGGGTGCTGAGAGTGAAAGTGTCCCTGAGCGATTAATAAACCCATAAAGGTGAACACGGGGTGCTGGCTCCTTTACAGTTGTTTACAAATCATTTTTATAGCAAATGAAAAAGAAACCAAGTGTTTGTTCCATCACTTACCTTGAATAAGAGGGACAGGAGACCAGCCACAAAGGCTGGCACATCCCACATCGATGGAGACAACACTGAATGTCACACCGCTCAGAGAAAAACACTGAAACATGACTGTAGAAAAATGTGGTCCACACCGAATAGTCATTAAAAACATACGAACAGAATTATATTAAGGTTTGTAACTTCATCATGCACATATTGTTATTAGACTTTGTTGGTTCTCGCTGGATGAAACTGGATGCAAAGAAGATTAAAATCTCGTAGTGACTGGTTGGGTCGCTGCAGTTTTTCATGTTGGTCTGCAAACACAAAGTGTCACAAGGAAAAACACTCATTCTTATCAATGTTATATAGATTAATATTTAAGTATAATTTCCCAATAATACACATCTTATGTGTAGTGAGGTGTTTTATACTAGTGTGGTCATCCTGTAAAAAGTGTGAAAAGTTATTATTGTTTGTAGCCTGGACGATGCAACAATATTGTATTTTTCCAGACTTGCTAGAAATATAAGGTCTATCACCGGTAAGCCTGTCAGAAAGAATAGATGAAGTTTAACTCTTCATCTGTTTTCTTGGACCACTCGTCTTCTCCTACTTGCTTCTACAGACATGTCAAACTGTCCAGTCTCTGTCTCATTGGTCCAGTTATCATAGCAGAGAAGCTGATCACTGACCCAGAACCAGAGATCAAGAGCACAGCTGTAGCACAGTCCCAGCCAGATGTGTTGGTGTTCTTGGCTGCCTCCTTCACCAGTTCCTGCTGTTCCATGTTCATGATGGAGACCAGGTCAAAGGTGCACTCTGCAGTAATTTCAGGCCTCATCCCGTTATTTGCTTTCTTTGATCGGGATCAACATTTCTGCCATGAGTAAACACAGATGTTTGGTTGAATCTGAGGACATCGGGCTTCAGTAAGAACGACATTAAAATGTGAGGCGAAACAAAACAGGGCACAAAAAAACAAACAGAAGAAAAAGTACGAGTTAGGCTTTACGTTTTGACTTTAACATTTTCCCCGTATCATCTTTACTTTTCTTACTTTACTTCATTGCTTTGCTTTCTTCATTTCAATATGGCATCTTACTTAAAATTCTAAAATTAATTAAGTAAGAATGCTGACAAAGACCTTATTTAGAAATCTCACCATCATAGCAAAAGAAAGGTTTTGTGTTGTTACAATCATCAGCGCTCCATTTTCCTTCTTTGTTTAATGCAGTCATTGCACATTTCGTAGTGCCACTGTCAGTTTTAGACAGCTCTTCTTCAACTCGTGCACACTTTCCCAGTGTCTGTAAGAACAGTCACTCCCACTTGACCGCCTCTGGGTGTTTTTGAATGATAACTAATAAGTAAAAAGTTATATCAAAACTAAGAGAGTGAAAATGGTGAGTGAAGAGAAAATACTCAAGTAAAACCCTCAGCAGCTTAAACCTGTTGCAGTGTAGCTGGAAGCAGCTCTCCAAACTGGGAGCTGGAACGGCAAGGGCGGGGTAAGTGGTCAGAGTGAGGCAGATTGGTGATCAATTAGATCACCAATCTGATCCAAGGGGTGCTGTGATGCAAAGAGCTGCCGAGTAAAAACCAGCTTCAGGATGAAGGAGTGCATTGCCAGAGGATGGAGGTGGCAGACAACAGGACGGCTGAGGGAAGGAAAACAAAGGCTGAATAAATGTTTCTATGAACAAAACCCTCTTTCTGTGAAACTCTGTGGTGGCCAGCACTAACTGTGGTTAGCTGAAGACTTGGCAAAGAGTCGTGGTGAGCACTGCTCATCAGTACTGGCAGCTCAGTTGCCAGCAGGTGTGGAGACACGCAGGAATGCAGTGACTCCACCCAGGGGTGGAAATGACGACTCGGTGGAAAAACCCAAGCACATGACAATTTCATGTTAGCACTACTGGCACCACTTTCTCTGGTTTATAAAATATAGTCTATTTCGAGGAAGAACAGTAAAGAAAGCATGGAAATGTACAGACTTTACTATTGTTACTTCAAGTTTTAGGAATATCTGCCTCCATTCACTGTAAAAAAACAAACAAACAAACAAATAAAAAAGACTTCAAATAAATATTTTTATAAAAGAAAATGGTAAAAACATTCAGACCTGGACATTGGTCTTCATTCGTCTTTGATTGTCTCCCCTTTGTGGGCTAAGGAAGAATTTACTGCTGGAACAGGAGGACTGTAATCTGCATTTGAATATTAAAAAATAAGTCTGAATTCCATTACATCCTTCAACATCTAATTTACATAATGTCATGTAAGCAGAAGAGACAAGAGGCCAAACAGACGCTCTACTGCTCCTCAATCCAAACTGCTCAGCCCGACTCTGTTCCTCTGATATACTTCTTCCTAATCCTGTCATTTCTGGTCACTCTCAGCAAACATCTCAACATCTTGAGCTCTGCCTCCTTCAGGTTTGGCTCCTGTCTTTCTGTCAGTACCACTGTCTCCACCGTCCTTCTGTGGAGTGCACATTTTCAAGCCCCAACGCTTTTTAAGTGTTTTGACTACCACCATGCTGGTTTTGCTGGAGCCATAGAGTACTGCATTTGTTGAGGGTAGAGTGCTAAGCTATCAGCTAATGCTTTGTTATTATGAAGCTACATCCACTATCTGTACAAGTGCATCGGAAACAGACAATAAAATACAGTATGAGCCACCAAATCTCAAGAAAAAACTTTTTGGATCATCTGTATCATTCAGCGAGCTAAACATAGTGAACAGTCTCAGGTTCTGTGAGCTGAGGTGAGGTCCACACACAGGTCAGCTATAGCCACCACTAGGAAAACAGACAGGGCTGTGCCCCCCCCCACACACCCTCTAGCAGATCATTACATGAAGGAACCTTTTAAAAACAAACACGTCCATGCTCACAGGTGTACACACGGGTGATCACACACACAAACTACACCCTTTTTGGCTCCTACCTCAAAGCACACTGTGCGCTCTCGATCTTACGTGCTGCACAATAATGTTTAATATTTAGTATTTACAGTTATATTCCCATATATCATCGTGATGTTGTTTATTCTATAGCTCTCGTTTTCTTCTGCTTGTTTTCTTTTTTCATTCTTAACAGGTGAAATTAAAAAAGTATCTACTGTTATCTATTGTTAGCTAGTTTCTTGTGATGGTGTTGTTTTTATTATGTTGCTCTTTGTTGTTTGTTTTCTCTTCTGGTTTTTTATCTCCATACAGGTGATCCAGTTGTTTTGTTTGTTTTTCTTTTTTTTCCCTTCCCCCCTTTCTCACCTTCTCTTCTCCCCTCTATTTTTCTTTCTCTCCCTCTCTTTCTGTCATTCTTTCTCCCTGTCCAATCCCCCAGTCATGTCTGTCTTATCTTTAAAAAACGAAATTAAAATAAATACATAATTATAATAAAGGTCAAATGGACCAATATGGCAAGGCCATGATGATCCACTTGGTAAAGTAAATCCACTTGGCATCTTTCTTGGCCTTCAGACAACAATTCTGATGGCTAAAGATCCAAACGGGACAGGCAAAAAAAAAAAAAAAAAAACGAAAACACAAGAAACACAATCATTAAATCAAAACAGGAACCAAGACTCAAAAATATTAGTTCTGTATTTCTCAAAATTCTGTTTAAGATACCATTTTGTATAAAATCCTGTGAAAGTTATTATCACCAAAATTAAATTGACTAAATAAATAAACTTGCTTTTTAAATCTAGTAAAGGAGTAAGGTATACTGCAAGTGAGAAGCAAGTGTCCAAAGTTTTTATCAGTTACATGAAATTGCCAAAATGAAGCCTTATTTTCCTCCTAAAGACCTAGAAAAACTCATTCATGCGTCCATCACCTCTAGCCTGGACTACTGCACATCTCTCTATTTAAACAGCCTTCTCTCCAGCGTTTGCAGTTAGTCTAACACTTGTCTTTTAACAGGTGTTAGTATGTATGAACACATCACTCAGGCTTTACACTGTACATTATCGTACTGATTTTAAGATTCTTATAAGATTCTAATTATACATGACAAACATGACAAACTCAGAATTTACATTTAAAGAAGAGTAACTGCAAAAAACAACAGGAGCCCTTAGAGAGCCCCGAAGGGCAAGGGCTACACAAAAACACTGACGTTTATACTGAGATGGAAATCTGGTGTAGTGTATTCATCTTTTTGTGTCATTGTGAACTCATTTAATGTGTATTGAAAAAAAATGTTTCAAAGAGCTCAAAGAAAGTTCTTATAACCCCTAATAACTAATATATCATTTAAAAGTTTGGATATGATCCTTTGGAAACTAAAGCTTTATCCTAAATTTTATGACCCTGACTTTGTACCTATACATAAGGTGTAGTTTATAATTTTTAACCATTTGTATGGAGCAGATTTTGGCTTATATAAGCTAAAAGGAAACCTTGAGATTCTCTTGAAATTTGAAGCTCAAGGTCAGATGCTTAGCCACACTAGGTACTTGTGTCCCCCAAGGCCTAGTATACTTTGAAGTTTGAAAATGCTTCACAAAAAATTGTGAGTAATATAAAGTTTTCACTGATTTTGGGCAAAAAGAAATTGCCTGTGCTGTTCTTAGTATCTACCCTCACATAAAATTTGAACATACTTTGAAAACTGTGGTGACTCGACAGATGGACAGACAGACAAAAAAAACTAAACAAATGAAACCAATTACATACTCACTCCCTTCAGGGGGAGAAAAGAGTTTTACTTGCCTTTAATCATTCAAGCACTCATTTTCATCATATTTAGAGACTGTGGAGCTCTCTTTAGAGCATTCAGAGGGTGTGCTCAACATTTACAACGAGCTGCACCTCTGGGCAACACTTTTGCCATCTGTCACATTAAACAAATGTCCAGGACAAACATCCCAACCTTTTCTTTTTTATAAAACTTATAGTTGTTGGGCTGAATCAGATAACCCTGAACCATCCTTTAGTTGTTCTGCTGTAGGTTCGCGCTGCTGGTTGACTTCCCATGATGCACTGAAAATGTCTTCCCCTCTTTTCTCTCCCAGTGCGTTTATTCACACCACCGCTGCATGGCAATGTTTGTCTGCTGCCACAGTCTGCGTTTTATCCAAGATCTCTCTAAGCGGTCCTTTTCTCTCGTCTCTCACCTCTATACTGGTCAAGCTGGATGCTAGCTGCCCCACCCTGAGCCTATAGGACAGCTAAAGGTCCTTCCTGTTAAAATCGAGTTCCTCCTTCCCACCAAGTGCTGTGCTTAAAGGTTCGTTTGATCATGTGGCTCGTCTATTTCATATTGTAAGGTCTTTACAATATAAAAAGCCAAAGGAAAACTTTAATGTGGTGCTATATAAATAAAACCTTATTGAATTTCTTATTGAATTTAAATAATATTATTAAAAATATTTAGAAAAGGGAAAATTCACAATTCTTAAATCTTTTTCGACTGAACTTTTACCCATTTCCAGACATTCATTTTTAACATCTGCTGGTGAAACTCAAAATGTACTTACATCATCAGATGACCTCAGTTTGCAAAACTGGATTAAGGTTGAGTGTGAGGAAAATGTGAGTCATTTTTGTGGAAAAACATATCAAATAACGATCTTAAAGAAAACAAGAAAACTGCAAAGACATGTGTGCAGTTTGAAAAATTGCACATAAACGTCAGTCAGTGTTTGGCAGTCAAACTAAGCAGAATAAAGGCTACAATAAAGGCTAAAAAACCTAAAAGAAATCTTTAAAAGAGAGATCAGACGTTTAAATAATTTTGGCAGATTATTTTTTTAATTTTTTTAAGGCTAATACATTTGTTAAATTACATTTTGGTTTCAATCATCCAACTGACTGATGACCACTTTGCACATCACGTACCATTAACCAAATGATGACAATGAAAAAACATCAGCATGACAATATCAATCACATTATTGTGATTTCTTTAACAACACGCCTGTTGTTAAATTAAAAAAAAAAAATGGAAATTGAGGTTTGGCCATCCAAAAGAAGCACACTGACTGTGTTTACAGCGATGTGGTCAACAGGTTTGCCACACCTCAGTGCACGTTGTTGTTTTAACCTTTTTTTATGTGTAATAGTTCTGGTTCGGCTGCATTTTTTTCCGAGGTATCTGAGTAATGCACGGTGCACATGCAGCATGTTCTCTCAAAGCTTCCTGACTTCACAACAAGACTTCCAGCTTTAACAGGTAAGATTTTTTGGTTGCTAGTAAAAATGGAAATTTATAATCAAAACAGTGAGAGGTGTGAGATTATATCAAACAGCTAGAACAGAGAAGAAATCATTTTTATCGTATTTTAAAAATATATATTTTCTGAGGTGTAAAAAGCTACATTTGGAAGATGACTTGTAAACGTCTACAAAAGCTTGCAGATCTAACATAAAACTGATCTGTTCTGGCTTTCACCTGAAAGATGTAAACTAATGTAATCATTCTGGTCTTTTAACAAACATTTATGGTCACTGAGTATTTTAAAAACATGTTTATTATTTCTAACTAATGTTTTGTAACTGATGCACGTGGCACTGCGTCGAGTTTGTGTCTTTTTTTCTCCTTCTGTAAAAGTTATCTTTTTAAAGTGCATACAATTCTAACTCAGCTCTGTAAATCATTCATCAGTCAAACAACTAGTGTTGTGTTTTTCCTCCAAGTGGGATTGCACAATCGTGTAATTTACTTTTCCCACACTGAGCTACCTCGCCCTTGTTCTTGATACAACTGTGTGGTAGTGGCTTCCAGGTAAGTGCATTGCTTAGGTGTGGTTAACAACATGGTAACAAATTTCATACACACAGCTTAACACTACCCAATGTTGCTGTTAACAAATCCATTTACTGATTGCACTGCCTTTGTTGCGTTTTAAGAGAGGTTATAAAACAGACATTTTCGTAATCTTTGGGGAAATCTCTAAATACGCTGATTTAATTGTGTTTTATTTTTGGAAAAAAGTTTCAGGGAATTATTTTAGTCTTGGTAGCCAGGATCGGTCCACCAGGACCTCCGCTCCTGGCTTGCCGCCCGGCTCACAGTGCACCCGACCCCTATGGCACCTCCTGTGGGTGGTGGGCCTGCAGGAGGATGGGCCCATGTCCCCTTTTCTGGCTGTGCCCAGCCGGCTCCATGGACTAATGCCTGGCCACCTGACGCTCACCCTCGGGCACCGTCCCCAGGCCTGGCTCCAGGGTGGGGCCCCAGTAACCCTATCCCAGGCAGGGTGAACTGTTCCCTCGATGGTCTTGTCATAGGGGTCTTCTGAATCGCTCTTTGTCTGGTCCCTCACCCAGGACCAATTTGCCATGGGAGACCCTATCAGGGGGGCAGAAGCCCCCAGACAACATAGCCCCTGGGACCCCTGAGACACACAAACCCCTCCACCACGATAAGGTAGCGATTCCCTTAGAGATAGGGTGAGAAGTTTGGCCATCCGGGAGGGGCTCAGAGTAGAGCCGCTACTCCTCCACATCGAAAGGAACTAGTTGAGGTGGTTCGGGCATCTGACAAGGATGCCTCCTGGGTGAGGTGTTCTGAGCATGTCCCACTGGGAGGAGGCCCCGGGGCAGACCCAGGACATGCTGGAGAGATTATATCTCTCGGCTGGCCTGGGAACGCATTGGTGTTCCCCTGGACAGCTGGAGGAGGTGGCTGGGGAGAGGGAGGTCTGGGCTTCTCTGCTTGGGCTGCTGCCCCCACGATCCGGCCTCGGATAAATGGAAGAAAATGGATGGATGGATGGATGGATGGATGGAGGGCTGAATTATTTTAGTTCACTAATTCTAGGAGGTCAGAGTTCAGAGTTGTGATGTCATCAGTAAGCGCAGAAGAAGAAAAAACAGTGTTTGAGAGCATTGTTTGGTGATGATATGCTATGCTGCCTGTAAACTCCAAACCTGAAGTGAGGAGAATAAAGAGAGTGAAGTCATGTCTCTCTGAGTGTGCAACACTTAGATATCACTCATCAAAACAACACAGTCAAAGTTGCATTTATTGTATGCAATACCATGAGGTCATAAATATTTGGTCTTCATACAAATGAAATAGCTGTCAAGCTGGGATTTAAAGTTTTTTTTTATAGGGATTTGCCTATGGTCCAGTGCCATCCCAGTAATCCTTCTATTCTTCCTACTCCTTTTTAACTTGCAAACATATTCACTTAGTGTACATTAGATACCTTTTGATGTTCAATTCAGTTCAATTCAATTTTATTTATATAGCAAGAGCATTTGCTTCAAAGTGTTTTGTACTGTAAAGCAAACGACCCTAGAATAATAGAGAGAAAACCCCAACAATCAGATCACCCCCTGTGAGCAAGCATAGGGGGAGAAAAACTCCCTTTTACCAAGAAACCTCCAGCAGAGCTGGGCTCAGAGAGGGGCAGCTACCTGGGTGTGAGGGAAGTCACATGACATTTAGAAAACAAAACTTGTTCTTTGTCTTGTTAAATCAGCCTCTTAATGAGGAATATGTGCTAAACGTGAAAGTTTTGCATTAGGTGTTCTTGCTTGGTACTGATTTCCATGTATTAACAGGTACAGTAACCAGTCAACAACAATGACAGCCAACTGGAATACTGACCTCTTTGGCTGTTGTGACGACATAAAATCTTGTAAGCAACCAAAGAATTTTTTTATTTATATTTCCCTTTTATCATCATATGCTGCATTTAGATAATGTACTAAAACATAAATAAACATAAATATTGTTTCCAGGCTGCTATGGTTTCTGGTGTTGCCCTTGCCTCGCCTGTACCGTTGCAGGAATGTTTGAAGAGAACCGCTGTCTCCCATTATGTGACATCTGCAGCCCCGCTGTGTTATCAGCCTTTGGGATACCACTGTTTGTGCCTCCTGCTGCCTTGGGTCTGAGGGTTGGCGTTCGACACAAATATGGCATCCAGGTAAAACCCTATAACACTTACTAATAAAAATATTATTCTGACAGATATTTTTTAGGCTCCCACTGGTAAATTACTAACTAAGAAATGGTACAAGTAGTAAAATGAGTATAGTTACAGAATATTTCTCTACAGGGCTCTATCTGTAAGGACATCGCCACTTCCTGTGTCTGTGTGTGGTGCACCTGGTGCCAGTTGCATCGCGAGTTAAAAATTCGCAAACACGGCACCCGTGTCGTCAACATGCAGCCTACACCCACTGGGAAAAATTGAGAGTTTGTTATGGCTTCGTGCTGAGGTTGCTCCTCGTTGGTGTGATCTGTCCTCTAAGATCTGTTATGTTTGGTCTCACCAAACTAATTGATATTTGGTTATGATGGTCTTGCTTTTGACCTTTCTTTTCCCTCTAAGGATTTCTGCTGTGATACACTCAAGACAAGCATCGTATGTTTTATATATGCATGGTTTTCATTGCCTCTCTGAGCTAGCTCGTGACATGTAAGTTAATTATTTTAATGCTACAATAATGATGATCATGACAATTGAGAAACTGAGATCAATGACCCTCAAACACATCTACAAAAATAAAAGTGAACTCTACTAAGTTCTTAAATCTCTGTGTGAATCTGTAACTTTTTTAGACATACTAACTTTGTATATGTAAAAGTATCTCAAACTAAATCCATCTAACCCAAAAGTCCTGTTACATGAAAAACAAAACATGCTGTAAACAAGATCAGCCCACAGTCACGGGTAATGTTGTTGTAATGTTATGCAAATGTGAAAAATACCTAAATGGAAATGTTCTATTTCAATACTTGTCTAAGAGATCATGAATATCAATTTGTCCGTGATGCTATGATTTTCATGATTACTTGAGATCTGTTTAATCCCACCATATGAATCTATGATGTCATGACAAGCAAGGAAGCAATGCTTGTCTTTCTGTAAAAAGTCACGGATGCACCCATGAACATGGTTGGCTTGGTGGGCTTCCAGCTGAGAGCAGATCTTCAGAGGAGAACAACGGCAATGTTGGATTAAAATGAGTCCACAATTACAGTATGATCTGCAAATATACAGACATAATGCATCATTACACATTTTGTACACAGTCTCTAGAGTGTTGTTGTATACATTGTGTGACAGTGAGTGGCCTGACCGGTTTCAAACTCAGAACAACAAACACTTACAGCAGAACAAAAATAAACTGATAACCACTAGATTACTGTGATTCAGAGTCTTGTGTCACTGTGATTACACCTAGGTACACAAATAAAACTGCCACAGCCACAAGGTAGGTAAAATGACAGGTGAATTAGCTTTACCTGCTGATAATTATTACCATTGCTAATCTACACTGATGCCCCCCATAAATGCACTATAAACACCCTATGGACGTAACCTTACACCAAGGTCAACTGGACTATTTTATGCTTGCTTATAATGGATTGGATTTATATAGCGCTTTTCAAGGCACCCAAAGCGCTTTACAATACCACTATTCATTCACTCTCACATTCACACACTGGTGGAGGCAAGCTACAGTTGTAGCCACAGCTGCCCTGGGGCAGACTGACAGAAGCGAGGCTGCCATATCGCGCCATCGCCCCTCTGGCCAACACCAGTAGGCAAGTAGGGTAAAGTGTCTTGCCCAGGGACACAACGACCAGGACAGAGAGCCCAGGGATCGAACCGGCGCCCTTCCGGTTACAGATGCGATTCCCAACCCCCTGAGCCACGGTCGCCCACCTGCAAACGTACAGAAATCGCGCATTGTTACACATTCTGTACACAATCTCTAGACTTTTGTATAACAGTGAATGGCCTGGCCTCTTTACTCCAACTTGATCTGATCATTTAGGATATACTCCCTCTTGTGGTGTAATGTAGGCATAGCCGCTCTCAATAGAAGAGAATAAACCTTTATTGTCCCGCGAATGAGAAGTTTGGGTGTTACACTGCTCTTACAGCAAGGGGAATATAAAATATAGAAGAAAGAAAAAAAGTGGTCCATATTAAACATAAGCAACTGAAGTTATACAGGTAACAATGTACAGAAATATGTATAAACATTGTACGGAGATATGTACACGAGTGTGTGTGTGTGGGGGGCAAACAAGCTGATGAGTAAGTAACCAAAAGCTGGTTGTCTGACAGCTGCTAGCGCTCCTTCCTACACTGTGGGAGTGAAAGTCTACTGCTGGACGAGCAGCTCAGTGCTCATGCAGGGGATGGGAGGTATTGTCCACGATGGATGTCAGCTTAGACAACATCCTCTCCACTCCAACCTGCTCGATGGACTTCAGCGGACAGTCCAGGACAGATCTGGTCCTCCTGACCAGTTTGTTGAGTTTCCCCATCCCTCTCTGCCATTCCACCACAGTGTCGTAAAAAGTCCTTAGAAGAGTACTTACAGTACTATATCTCATTGGAGAGCGCACATTATTTTGTGACAATAAAATAACATTTTAAAAACACAAACATTATAATTAATTGATGCAGTGGTTCCCAAACTTTTTTTGGTTTGTTATGTTTAAATATAACGGGACGTCGGGCTAGCGATATTGCGAGCCCTGTATCTGATTGAGGAATCACTCATCTTTGGAAAAGAGAGTTTATTACAGAGAAATGTCTCTTTCCAAAATAAAAGCTATACTATCCGCTTCTTCTGGGCTATATTCTCAGCAGCATATTAAACAGCTGTCTAAATGACTCGGCTAAAGTTAGTAGCATGCTTGTTGTTTTTGTCTTTGCACTAGGATGATGTCGGCGTAAATGTGCAGTCATATTCGTTGTGTTCCCACTAGTGCTTTCAGGTTAATCTTGTTGAAATGACGTTAACGCCACAACACGGCAAATCTCCGTTAACGAGCTACCGCCGATCGCCCCGTGCATGGGGCTAAGCGGCCAACACGTTAACGAGCTAACTGCGCTAACACACTAGCTCCCACCCATGTAATTGAGCATTGCATGGCACATCCAACATACTGTTTTACTTTAGTCCATGACTCGCTTACCTTCAGCGTCATACGTCACATGAAAACCAAAATAATTCCAAACGCCAGATCTGAATGAGGGTGGGGGAGGTCCATGTTGCAAGGAGAGCTTAACTTCTGTCTCGCTAGCTTGCCCTGCGCTCTTCCTTCCGACGATGCTGTGTTGAGCGCTCAGTGAATCTGCGTTCGACTACTCTGCCTAGGCTGCACTGTCGACCCTAGGCGGAGTAGTCGAACGCAGATTCACTGAGCGCTCAACACAGACAGCATCGTCAGAAGGAAAGTTGATAAAATAAATTACAAATGTTGTATTGTTCGATACATATGCGTACCGAACCGAAAGCACTGTATCGAACGGTTCAATATCGATACGAATATCGTTGCACCCCTAAAAAATATATATATATATATATATATATATATATATATATATATATACACACATATATATATATATATATATATATATATATATATATATATATATATAGCAGCTGGATAGCGTAGTGGTTAAACTACACGCCTTTGGAACAGAGGATCGCAAGTTCGATTCCTGCCTGGGGCGTCTGTATCCAGTAAGGGTCCTAAGGCTAGACCCCCTATGCTAAGCAAGCCTACCGCAGACATGAGCGAGACAGATAAATATGAAGGCATGCCGGCTCGGACGTCGCCCGGATCAACAAGGTCCGCGTCAGGTGTTGAGGAACCAGGGCACCCTGACGAAAAGTGGGCTACTGGAACAAGAAGGCATCGGTGGGCAAGGGACGAAAACAGGGCGTTGTTGGAATGCTACTACGCAAGTAACCCCGGCGGAAGGGGCTACATGAATAGGATGAGGGACCTATGGATTCTTCGATACCCAACATCCACAATGACGGCGAAACAACTAGTAGCTCAGTGTTCCAACATTCGAAAGAAGGGACTGCTCTCACAGCTAGAGATTGACGAGGTACAACACAAATGCTACGGCAAGGAGGAGTCAGGACGCCAGGTCAGGGGGGAGATATCATCACCCCCACCCGAGATTGGGTACATAGCCCCAAGTGCGATAGGAGAAGGATCGTTGAGTGCGAGAGGAACTGACCTGAAAAATAGGATCATGGCCAAGCTTGAAACCTGGATCCCCCGTAGCCGGTTACCAAGATTACGTGAAGTACCCTCAGAAGGTCTGCTAGATGATGTTAATGCAGCACTACGGGCAATACCTACAACCACGATTACCGACACTAACAAGCTGATCTACAATACGGCAGCAGTGATCAGTGAGATGCTTGGCTACAAGTTGAACAGCCACAAGGGGCAGTACCCTCCATGGAGAAGGAGGCTAGAGGGCAAGATCAAAGTAGCACGGAGGGAGGTTAGCCAACTAACAGAGTTGCAGAAAGGTGCGACAAATAAGGTGCCTAAGAAATACAGCAAGCTGTCCATACCTGAGGCCTTGGAAACTGCCAAGCAAAGACTCACAGCCTTGGCCAGCCGCTTGAGGAGGTACACCAGAGAGATAGAAGGCAGGAGAATAAACCAGCTGTTCTCCACAGAACCAGCAAAGGTGTACTCTCAGTGGCAAGGGAACAATAAGAGAACAGCACCACCAAGGCTGGAGACAGAGCAATACTGGAAGAGCATATGGGAGAAGGATGCAACCCATAACGGCAATGCTCAGTGGCTAGTGGATCTGAGGGCAGACCACAGCGACCTCCCTGAACAGGGTCCAGTAACCATCACAGTGGCAGATATCCAAGAAAGGGTCTCCAGTATGAAGAGTTGGACAGCACCAGGGCCCGACATGGTTCACGCCTACTGGCTGAAGAAGCTGACTGCACTCCACGAGCGTCTGGCAGCACAAATGAACCAGCTGCTAGTTAACGAGAGACACCCGGAATGGCTAACTGAAGGCCGGACGGTCCTGATCCCCAAGGACCCCAAGAAGGGACCGGTCCCCTCCAACTACCGACCAATAACCTGCCTCAGTACTACATGGAAGCTCCTGTCAGGCATCATATCGGCTAAGATGAACAGGCACATGGGTCAATACATGAGTGGGACACAGAAAGGAATTGGCAAGAATACCAGAGGCGCAAAACACCAGCTACTGGCAGACAGAACAGTCAGCCGAGACTGCAAGACCAGACTGACCAACCTGTGCACTGCCTGGATTGATTACAAGAAGGCCTATGACTCAATGCCCCACAGCTGGATACTGGAATGCCTAGAATTGTACAAGATCAATGGGACCCTAAGAGCCTTCATCAGGAACTCAATGGGGATGTGGCGTACAACACTAGAGGCCAACTCCAAGCCCATAGCACAAGTCACCATCAAGTGCGGGATCTACCAAGGAGATGCTCTGTCCCCACTGCTGTTCTGCATAGGCCTGAACCCCCTCAGTGAGATCATTAACAAGACTGGCTACGGATACCGACTATGGAACGGAGCAGTTGTCAGCCACCTCCTGTACATGGATGACATCAAGCTGTATGCCAAGAGTGAACGAGACATCGATTCACTGATCCACACTACCAGGCTATACAGCAATGACATTGGAATGTCGTTCGGACTGGAGAAGTGTAGTCGGATGGTAACAAAGAGAGGGAAGGTAGTCAGAACTGAGGGGATTGAACTACCAGAAGGCAACATTGCAGACATAGAGGACAGTTACAAGTACCTGGGGATCCCGCAGGCAAATGGGAACCATGAAGAGGCCGCTAGAAAGGCTGCAACCACCAAGTACCTGCAGAGGGTCAGGCAAGTCCTGAGGAGTCAGCTGAATGGTAAGAACAAGATCCGGGCCATCAACACATACGCCCTGCCCGTGATCAGGTACCCTGCTGGGGTAATAGGCTGGCCAAAGGAGGAGATAGAAGCCACTGACATAAAGACAAGAAAGCTCCTGACCAT
Organism: Rhamphochromis sp. 'chilingali'; assembly: GCF_963969265.1. Taxonomy (NCBI): domain Eukaryota; kingdom Metazoa; phylum Chordata; class Actinopteri; order Cichliformes; family Cichlidae; genus Rhamphochromis; species Rhamphochromis sp. 'chilingali'. The sequence goes on along the minus strand of NC_137934.1, from coordinate 2,862,425 downwards.
GCATGGAGGGTTTCACCCCAAGTCCAGCACCCTGAGGCTGTACGCTAAGCGGAAGGAAGGGGGCCGGGGACTGGTGAGTGTCAGCACCACAGTCCAGGATGAGACAAGGAACATCCAAGAATACATTGGGAAGATGGCCCCAACTGACCGAGTGCTCAGTGAATACCTCAGGCAGCAGAAACCCAAGAAAGAGGAGGGAGACGAGGAACCATCATGGAAGGACAGGCCCCTGCACGGTATGTACCACCGGCAGATAGAGGAGGTGGCTGATATCCAGAAATCCTACCAGTGGCTGGACAAAGCTGGACTGAAAGACAGCACAGAGGCACTAATCATGGCAGCACAAGAACAAGCTCTGAGTACAAGATCCATAGAGGCTGGGGTCTATCACACCAGGCAAGACCCCAGGTGCAGGCTGTGTAAAGATGCCCCAGAGACAATCCAGCACATAACAGCAGGGTGCAAGATGCTAGCAGGCAAGGCATACATGGAACGCCATAACCAAGTGGCCGGCATAGTGTACAGGAACATCTGTGCCGAGTATAACCTGGAAGTCCCGAGGTCAAAATGGGAGATGCCCCCAAGGGTGGTGGAGAATGACCGAGCTAAGATCCTGTGGGACTTCCAGATACAGACGGACAAAATGGTGGTGGCTAACCAACCGGACATAGTGGTGGTAGACAAACAGAAGAAGACGGCCGTAGTGATCGATGTAGCGGTTCCGAATGACAGCAATATCAGGAAGAAGGAACACGAGAAGCTGGAGAAATACCAAGGGCTCAGAGAAGAGCTCGAGAGGATGTGGAGGGTGAAGGTAACGGTGGTCCCCGTGGTAATCGGAGCACTAGGTGCGGTGACTCCCAAGCTAGGCGAGTGGCTCCAGCAGATCCCGGGAATAACATCGGAGATCTCTGTCCAGAAGAGCGCAGTCCTGGGAACAGCTAAGATACTGCGCAGGACCCTCAAGCTCCCAGGCCTCTGGTAGAGGACCCGAGCTTGAAGGATAAACCGCCCGCAGGGGCGTGCTGGGTGTTATATATATATATATATGTGTGTGTGTGTGTGTGTGTGTGTGTGTGTGTGTGTGTTCCTTTGTCCCAGATCAAGGAACACTAAATTTCAAAATAAATAAATTGTCACGGTCCGGGGTAGCGGCCGTGTGAAGAGTGGAAAGGAGGACTCAGATGCAGCACTTACTCAGATGTGAAGGTGATTTATTGACAATACTGAACATAAAGTGGAGATGGCAAACAGAACTAAGGATGAACTAAACTGGGAGAAACTACACAAAGGGAGTGGCAAACCTGAACATGAAGGGAGAACAGTAGGGAGAGCACGCAGGGGATTCACGGAGAAATGCAGAGTACGCAGGGTAACACAGAGGATGAACACAGACGACGCGACGAGGAGCAGAGGAAAACACACACTATAAGTACACAAAGAGACACTGGGAAATCACACACAGGTGGGAGACACAGCTGGACCTGATTAACCTGACGAGACAGGGGAACACTAACACCAGGGACCAATAGAGGGAGCACAAACCCAAAACCCAGTATCTAAAATCCCAAAACACAAACCATCCCAAAACAGCCCAAGAATAATAAAGAGAATAATAACAATAAGGAACACAAACACAAAGTCACTGAGTCATGGCCGCAGGACCATGACATAAATACATGAATGAATAAAGAAACTGTTGATTCTCTACTTGAATTACAAAGCTGACGCTGCTTTTGATATGACAGCTAAATGTCTTTATTCAAACTATCAGACCCCTAAAAAAATCTGGAAAAATTTAACGTACCTGTGTACGTTAACAGTCACATCTAAGTCACCTGAGACTAGAACATGATCATGACTATTATCAGCAGTTTCCGTTTGTTTTTTTAAGAAACACAACAACAATAAAAGGAAACTTTGTTTTAAAGTAAATTTATATGTGTATGTTTTTTGACATTTATCTTCAACAGACATATAGATGTTGCATTTGTTTGTATGTTTAAAATGAACTTGAACGCACTTAAAACACAAAGAGAAAAGTTCATTAAAAATATAGAGGAACTTCTGGGCATGATCTTTTGATTTCCTTTCTCTGTTTCTATAGTTTCAGGTTTTGCAGCATTTTTGTGTCAAGCCAATGGCAACTCTAAGCCACTCCCATTACAAGGTACATCCTTTCCTATATTCCTTATCACAGGTGCACACAGGGAGTCCAGCAAGACCAGGTAAGACCTTCCACTTTTCTACAATGAATTTTACATCATCTATCGTTTAGTGTGATTCCTTTATGGTTCACGGTGTAATACTGGATGTATAACGCTGTAGGAGATGTGATGACAGAGGGAATAAAATGTAAGTAAATTTATGTAAATTGATACATTCTTAGAAAGAGATGAGTGTTTTTTTTCCTGTTTATTATTGACTCTCTGTATTGGTAACTGTTTATCTGCAAAAGTGAATTATATGCAGGGCTGCAGACTGTAAGCTGTCTTGTGTAGAGGTCAGGTTATATTGAACTGTACTCTCAACCTCGTGACTGTTTAAAATGAACTTGGATGTTTTAGCAAAGTCAGTGTTTTACCTCGTGGTGTTTCTGGTGTTTTTCTGTCTGACGCTGTTGCGTTTTTAAAGCTCAATCTTAGTCTTTGGAATCAAGGATGTATAAATCAGATTTAACTGAAGAATTACAGACAATGCACTTTTCATTTCATTTCTCCGAGCCTATAGTTTCAGTTTGTTTGTGTTTATTCAACCATAAAAAGATGCTGCTTCTAATCGAAGGAACTATGTAATTTTCTGAGGTAGAAAGCTTTTTTTTTTACATGTATATATATTTGAATTGTAGCCAACATACAGTACAGTGTTCTTCTTTCTATTTTTCGTAGTTAATCTTAGCGATCGCTGGAACAAATATTTTAAGAATTTAAGGTTTCTGATGAACAAGCTTCGCTACAAGGTGCTCCAGAATCTAATCTGATCATCTACTGCCTAGATGTCCTACACAACAGACGGTTCTTTCTGCAGATGCATTTCTTTAACTTTGGTTTACCCGCTCCTCTACTTTCACAGAGCAATCCTATAGCATCTTGGCACACAATGGCAGAGAAACCCTTGACAGACTGGGACAGTGGTCTTTGTGACTGCTTTGAGGATGCACATACTTGTAAGAAGCCAGTTAAAGTTGATTGACTCATAAATTGTATTTGTGTTTTCAGGACTACAGGTTTTTTTCTCATTTGTATCGTCTTCATCTTTTGAGACTTGTTACCACTTTATTGACGTGTTTCTGTGTTTTTCAGGTTGCTATGGATTCTGGTGCGGCCCCTGCCTCGCCTGCACCGTTTCAGGAAGATTTGGAGAGAACTACTGTCTCCCTTTATGTGATATATGTGGCTCTGGTGTATTAGCAGCCTTTGGGATACCTGTTTGTGTTCCTCCTGCAGTTTTGTCTGTAAGAGCTGCCATGCGAAACAGATATGGCATCAAGGTATGAACTGTGAGATGATGACACTGAACAAATTCGACCTGGGTCACTTTCGTATGCGGTACTGAATCCGATACATATCCGATGTTTTAGAAAGCGACTGCTGTTTGAACGGTCATGTCGCATTAAATCCGTCTTTTACGTCACTGACACAAGACAGACGCCAATTATCACCGCCGGAGAAGACATCGTGAACGCTGCCTGGCCATCCAGCGAAACTCTTGGGAAGACAACGTGAACATTTTATTTGTACTGTATAATCTGCAGATTCTGACAGAAATCTGCAACTATCCTTTGAAGCACCGCTCCTCTCTAAAACAGCAATAAGGATAATTATTAGGTTATTTACATTATTATGTAAATAACACAATAACTTAAAGCAAAAATTGGAAAATGTACAATCCGAAGTCTTTATATTAAGGGCCATCAGTCAAACAATATTTTTTTGCTCTGGGTCTAAACAGAGCGCGTTGTGTGTGACGTCTTCTTTTGCGCATGCGGGCCGCTTTGAGCGTTCACACTGGAGCACGTTTGCTGTCACATTTTATTTGTAGTGTGAATGAGCAGACAAAAAAATCGGATTTGATCAAAAAATCTGAATTGAGCATCAAGACCTGCAGTGTGAACGTAGCCTTAGTGGGAATTACAAGTCTCACTCACTGAATCAAAAACATCCATATTTGATTTCAACTATGCCTAAATGTTTTTTTGTCAAACATTCACACACATACTCAGTATCTGCTGCAAGGATATTGTGACATGTGGACCAGAAGAGCCAGGGATTGATCTACCAAACTTCTGGTTGGTAGATGACCTGCTCCTCCACCTGAATTACACCACATCTGTAATGCTTGTACTCTCTTTCTGCAGGGCTCTCTCTGTAAGGACATTGCAATTTCCTGTTTCTGTGAGTGGTGCTCCTGGTGTCAGATGCATCGTGAGTTAAGGCATCGCAAGAAAACCCCGACTGTCATCAACATACAGAATAACACTGTTGTCAACATGCAGCCTATTCCAACTTTTCAGCCAGGAGTGATGATGCTGCCTGCACAACCAGTTGCAACTGGTTTCATGTCTCAACCAACAGTGGTCGTTCAAACAAAGTAACACTCGTAGAAATCTGATGCTGCTCAGAGTGTGTTCTCATGTATTTACTTGTAAAAGCAAGAATGTAATCATTTAGTATGTTAAATTCTTACTGTTGATTTCCTAGTTTTCAAGAAAATTAAGAGAGTTAACATAAATGATGGGAATGATGATTCGCCCATTTGAAGTTTAGTTACAAATGTAAATGTACTTTATTGTTGAAGTAATAGCGATGTTTTACAGGCTCAATAAAAACAAATCTGCACCCCATTTTTGTTGTCTTATCCTACTTTTCTGAGACTTTTCTGGTCAAATGAGTGATTCAGTTTTAAAATCTGCAAAGATCCACCATGAAGCATTTGTTTCAGATTTTACACTGATGCTTTGTGTCATGCACTGTGTGGTTGTGTCCTTGTGGTGTTTTCAATATGAAGATTCTCAGTCATCCAGGTCATCATAGTCTAAGGAGCTTGGAAAGAAAAGCGTCTGGACTTGTTTAAGTTGCTTGAAGACGTTTCACCTCTCATCCGAGAAGCTTCCTCAGTTCTAGAGTCAAATGGTGGAGAGTCCCAGATTTAAACCTAGTGGGAGTTTCCCCCCAAAGAGGGACAAAGGACCCCCCTGATGATCCTCTACCTAATCACATGAGCCGAGGCGTGAAAATGGGTGTGGGTCACAATCAGCCAGGGTTTTGGGTGAGCTCATTGTGAAACCTGGCCCCACCCTATCATGTGATTTCCTGAGGTCAGCTGGCCCAGGATGTGAGTGGGCGTTAAGGCGTCTGGGAAGGGATCTCAAAACTGGATTATAAATGGCAGACAGTTGGTGTTGTAAACCACCGCCTCTGTTCAAAGATGGTCGCTCACAGTGGACATAGATGGCTTCTTTCACTCCTCTTTCAAACCATCTGTCCTCTCTGTCCAAAATGTGAACGTTGGCATCCTCGAAAGAGTGACCTTTGTCTTCTAGATGCAGATGAACTGCTGAGTCTTGTCCTGTGGAGGTGGCTCTTCTATGTTGTGCCATGCGCTTGTGAAGTGGCTGTTTGGTCTCTCCAATGTAGAGGTCTGGGCATTCCTCGCTGCACTGCACAGCATACACCACATTGTTAAGTTTGTGTTTTGGAGTTTTGTCTTTGGGATGAACCAGTGTCTGTCTGAGCGTGTTGCTGGGTCTGAAATGCACCAGGATGTCATGCTTGGAGAAAACTCTCCTGAGTTTCTCTGATACACCGGCTACATAGGGGATGACAATGTTGTTGCATCTGTCTTTCTTATCCTCCATCGCTGGTGTCTGGTGTCACTGAGGAGAGTAGTGATCTTTGTCTGGTAATCCGTTGTGTTTAGGACCACGGTGCATCTTCCCTTATCAGCTGGTAATATAGTGATGTTGTGGTCTTTGCTCAGGGAAGCGACGGCCTTCTTTTCTTGTAATGTGAGGTTAGACGGCGGGACTTTGGCACTGGAGAGGGTGGCTGAGACTTTCATCCTGATTTGCTCTGCTTCTGTCTGTGATGATTTATTAATCCATATGGCGGTTTCTGTGGCTGTGATGAGGTCCACTATGGGCGAATTAGTGATGGGATTTCCGGCTCTTTTTAGAGATCCGGCTCTTTCGGTTCGGCTCACTAAAAAGAGCCGGCTCTTTCGGCTCCGAACCGGCTCTTCAGGTTGTTTTGTTGCTTTAATTAATTTATTATTAACAATAATATAAAATTATGCACAAAAGGAATTACTAACGTAAAAACAAGTGGTTTTATTTATATATGTTTATATATAAATATATGCGGTGGCCCCTAGAGACAAAACACGTACAAACTCCAAAACACATTTCTAGCATGAACTGAACTTCCAAAGCAGAGCTACTAGATCACTTAAATTACACAATTGAAAGCATGTGTGTATTGTTTGTGTATTTATACACAGGCACTCATATATATATTCAAATAATTTTAAAAAAAAGTTCATTTACCTGTTATTACCACACACCAAATCCGGTCATTGGTACTTGCTGGCTTGTGTAGCCACAAGATAACAAAGGCTCAACACTGCGCCCAGCATCCTGGAGCACTTCTGTTGTTTTTTGTACGTGTTTTGAGTTTTTATGTGCTTCTGAGTTTTTACGTGCTTCGGAGTTTGTACGTGTTTTTACGTGTTTTGGAGTTTGTACGTGTTTTTACGTGTTTTGGAGTTTGTACATGCTTCAGAGTTCGTACGTGATTTGAAGTTTGTGTGTGCTTTGTCTCTAGGGGCCACCGTAAATATACTTTTATTTATTCACTCCACATAAAATGTAATAAATAAATCATCTAATACAAAAATCAACTATTCACATTTCAAGTTTTAACTATTTAAATTTTCAGCTTTTTCCTTTCACAAATTTAAAGTGAAAAGAACACAAAACACTGCAAACCACAACACAATTAAATATAAATTATAATATGAAAACTAAAAGAACATGCATATTCTCTGTCATATGGACCTGCATGAATAAACTTTCTCAATCCTTTATCATCTGCAACCGAAAATAGTTGTGGATGATTACTATACCTTTCTAATGTTGTTGTCCCTGCCTCTCTTTCTCTCTCTCTGGCTCTGTTCCTGTGCTACTGAGTGTAACTACCGCCCCTCCCCCCTCTGCCCAGCGTAAAGCACAAGGCTCGCGTGCAGAGTGAAGCGGAAAAAAAGTGCGAGAGAGAGGCTGAGAGAAAGAAAAAAAAAAAAAAACAAACCACGTGACGGCTCGCGATAAGGAGACAGCTCGCGATAAGGAGCCGGCTCGCGTCGTTCACGTCAAAGAGTCGGCTCTAAGAGCCATTTCGTTCGCGAACGACCCATCACTAGGGCGAATGTTGCGGAGAAATGGCAAAATTGAGACCTTTAGCTAATACTTTCTTTTCAGGTTCAGTGAGATTCCGGTCTGAAAGGTTCTTCACCCATTTTATAAAGTTTATTAAGTCGTTTATAAATTCTCCATGTCCCACTGTTAGCTAGATTGCATTTTGCTTTGCAGCATTGTGCCACCGAGTCTGTGTAGTGGACTTTCTAATTAGGGCTGATATTGTCACTGATTTTTACAACTCGTTCAATTCTGATTCGCAAGGTCATGATTTGATTTGCCTCAATTTGATTTTGAAATATTATAAATATATTATTATATTATAATTGTGATCATTTATCTTGTATATGTACTGTATAATGATTCAACAATTCTTTGATTAGAAGTATAAGGTAGCATAAGATATAATAAGATGTAACAATCTCACAACCTCGAAGCGTGAGGAGACAGAGAGCAGGGCATGACAGACAGACGGACCAACATCCTCGTATACACTATATACACACAGACAAGGAAACAAAGAAATGGCAGTTAGGCAGGGAAAACCAGCTGACACTAATCAGATGAGACAAGACTGGGAGGAAGCAAAAGAGAGTAGTCACCGGGGAGACAGAGGCCTGAAACATGGGACAGGAAGGCACAGAGCAGACACAAAACGGAACAGGAATAGAGCTAGAAATACTTGAACAGAAACCAAAACACTAACATTGATAACCATGAAAAACAAATAATCAAGAAACAAATTAAACAGGTATAAAACACTGGGTCACCGATCCAGGACCGTGACAATTTCTCTGCAATTACACACTCAGTGTAAACTATCTAGGATTAAAAGCAAAGCTGACAGTTGTGAGACTTAATCAGAGGTTCAAGGATCACAGCAGATGCCTTCGTGTCAAAGTAACTGAGAATAAAACTGAAAAATATCAAGATTCTTTTTGGCCTGGTCTTTTACAGCATTATGACCCCCTTGAAAACGATCTGCAGGAGATCAAAAACTGAAGGAAACCATGAATCAACATTTGACGATTATCTGATGCTGCTGAAGCGAAGCAGAGCAAAGTTAGAAGTTTGTTAGAGACACAGATAAGCGTTTTGCAATTTAGCATAAGTTGTAAAAGTTGAAATTTCTTTGTTATTGAAAAGCAGAAATTAGGTTTTCCTGTTAGAGCTAATTTTGGGAAAATAAATAAAAATTTAAAAAAAACCAGCGGCCGACAGTGCTCTACACAACGGTAGACTGGTGGGTAATAACAAAGAGAATCACGCAGAAAAATAGAGATTTTTAATGGATTTTTAATGGGTTTTCTCGTGGTGGAAGCAAGACAACCAAAGTAAGATGGAATTCATGACAATGTTTTTCAAGTGTAGTTTTGATCTTCCTTTGCTGTTGGATCAGTGAATTTTGGACAGAGTGACAAAGCCTGCAGCTGTGCAGTCTGTGAGATTGCAAATCTGTCAGCTTTCAGCACCCAAAGGCGTGTCCATTGTTGCCAGACTAACCGCAATTTGTGTTCAGATATTTATGTGGAAACCATTTACCTGCTCTTCAATCGTTTGCTGTTTTAGCAGTTTAGTGGGTGTTGAAATACTTTTGTGAGCTTTTAGCTGAGATTCTGGCATTTCTGGCAAAATTCATTTATATTTAAAAATGTATTTCAGGACTTAATGAATCGATATTCTTCAAATGAAAATCGATTTGAAATGGGAAATCAAGTTTTTAAACCCACCCTATTTCTAATTCTTGAGTCATTTTTTGGATACGTACGTGTAAAACCTTTGTGAATAGTTAGTTAGTTATAATAGTTACAAACTTGCCAATGACAGCTGTAGTTTCAATAAACGACTCATCTGAGAAGAAACAATGTTTTTGGTGCTGCATTGACAACAGAGAGACATACGATTTGGGTATGTACCGGAGTTCGACCCCACCGTTTTTCTGTGCATTCCATTTCTTTTCTTTAGCAGTCACATAGATCAGTGGTATGGTCTCCGATGAGGGCCTTGCACGATACAGTGATGTACAGCAATGTACAGCTATAGAGGATGTGCCTGACTAAGTGAAGGATCATTCTTGCTTAGGAGCCTGGAAGATGAAGGCATCATATTCAAGGATCCAGCTTAGTCCAAGACCACGCTGAAGAGGTGAAGAGTCTGTCCCTATATCTAAGTCCTTTTCCAGGTCATCAGCTGGAATGCATCTGTAACCAGTATGTAACAAAATATATAAACAATGGGCAAATCAGAAGATTTCAGGAACGACAGGAGCCCAGAGGATGGGTAACCACAATGAAAACACAACTGCAAATGATGAAGCAATAGTTCAACTGTATTTGAAATTTGTGCACTGTATTGCCTTTACAATAACAACCAAAATTGTGTGTGCGCGCACAGATACCCAAAATAAAAAAAGAAAAGAATGTTAGACCCGGGTCTTTTAAAGTGTCAATAGGATCCAGATCAGGCCTGTTTGGTGATCTGGTGAGTTATTGGTGTGAGTTCAGTCCACGATCGATGTATGGTTTGCACTGTTTTGTCCTACCACAGTTCAGGCAACCAGACTTCAAGATTCAATTCCAAATGGGCTGTGGCTCGCCATCCATTGCAATGGAAAATTATTCCTCTTCTGCAGATTTCCACAAAGTCTGTAATCCAATGTTCTCCGAGGAGTCTCGGCTCCTTTCTCCAACTCAAAAAACCTGACCTAAGAGTGAGGTCAGAATTACTTCAAATGAACACTGTTCACACTTAACTAACACTTCTGTTTAAAGTATAAATCATGAACAAAATGTGTTTCAATTTCTAATGTTGTACAACTAATCAAATTCTAAACGTTTTCATTACATGGCAATGTAGCTATCACCAATCATTAAAGCAATTCACACTGCTCATTAAAAGCAGCAAACTCAATATACTCTGCTCACGGTCAAGTAACAACAGTGATGAATAAAAGTAACACAATAAAACATTTCAATACAACAGATAGACATACTGTTTTTTCCTTAACCTAACAACAGCTAATAAGTTCTCAACTAACGCTTAACAACGGGAGTGAGCGTTTAGCACACTCGCTAGCTACTTGCATAGTACCGTCACCATTAGCGTTTGTTTTTTGAAGCGAACAACATTAACATTTCAGGATGCCGATCAGCGGCTATAACAGTTTCGTTACTCACCAGTGCAAAGCACTTCGTATTCATAAAACTAGCTTCGGCTATCCAAATCTGGCGGCTAATCAAGCAGACACCAACAGCTTCGCTGTTTCAACAGCTACCACGTTTTCCCCCACAGGTACTGCTATGGCGCGTGTGGTCTAAGCAGCCTTAGCAGCGCAACCAAACATGAAAAACAAGGCGGGACAAACAATCCCATTGGTTGGACTGCATTTGTATCCAGGTCAAAAAATAACCTTTGAGAAACAAAATAAATAAATGAATAACACAAATAATGCAATTCCATACAAAATAATTTGGATTTTTTCTTTAGAGTCTCTCTCCAATCATGAGTGCTTTTAACTGAACAAAATAAAACACCTTTAATAATAATTACAATAAACAGTCTCTAATTCCATCTGTTTGCCACTGGGCTACACTCTCCCCTCCTAAATTCATGCAAGTCCCTTTGCATGGGAGCTGGCTGTGACCTCACCACTTGAGAGAGTGGCTCCTGGTAAGTTCCAACCTCCTTACTCTCTTGCAAAGCATCAGTAAAAGCTAAGCTCAAGCCTTGGAATAAGGATTGCACAATAGATATCAGTGGATTACCCAACTGGGTGTACTGCAGTCTTTCTGGCGGACCTCTATTCCTCACTGAACGTCGAAGAGTGTCCGTTTTATCACCTTCCACGCTCTGTTGTGAATCTTCTTTGTTAAAGGCCTCAGGCTCACTGTCAGAGTCTTCTCTGCTTAGAAGAACATCTCCCTGAAAGGTGGATGTGTCTGCTAAGTCATTTCCACTTCCAGGTACATCAGCAGCTGAGCGTTTTTCACTCACGGCATCCAAGGCAGTATCCTCCAAAATGATTTCTGCATTTCCATGAGACAAGTCTTCTCTGACTACCGTATCATTAACAGCTAAGCAGTCTTCAGTTAAATTTATCTGTGCTGCCTCACCATCATCGGTGTCAGGGGATGATTTTGGAATCTCGTACAATGTGGTGAATCGAATGGTTTCTCTGGGACGCCTCTCACGAAACCAAACGGTATCCTCCTCTGTCTCAGAAGGTTCAGTCTCATCATACTGTTTAGCTGATTGCCGTGTTACAGGCTTGCGTGTGGAGTTTGTCATAACAGGCTTCTCCTTAGTGGGTGTGACAAAACCACAAGGGAGTAGGAGATCTCGATGGACAGTTCGCCAAGGAGCGTCTCTGTTCTCAGGTTTTATTGTGTAAACTGGGAGATCTCCCGCCTGCTTTACCACCACATAAACATCTGACTCCCACTTATCAGCAAGCTTATGTTTCCCTCTTAGGCGTACAGCACGCACTAAAACTCTGTCTCCTTCTTCCAATTTAGAAGCGGTTACACGCAAGTCAAATCTGGTCTTATTCTTGTCAGCAATTTTTGCTGCGTTTTGTGCCGCGATCCTGTAACTCTCTTCCAGACGTGACTTCAAACTTTGCACATATTGCGAATGTGACTTGTAGCCGTCGTCTCTGAGGGGAAGACCAAAAGCCAGGTCAATGGGCAATCTGGGTTTACGGCCATACATTAATTCATAAGGTGAGTACCCTGTAACGTCGTTCTTTGTACAATTGTACGCATGAACCAATGGTTTCACAAAGCTATGCCACTGTGATTTGTCCTTGTTTTCCAATGTGCCAAGCATGCTCAACAGCGTCCTATTAAAACGCTCTACAGGGTTTCCCCTAGGATGGTAGGGCGTAGTACGAATCTTGTGAACACCCAGGATGTTGCATAGTTCTTTGATGATGTGTGACTCAAAGTCAGGCCCTTGGTCACTATGCAAACGTTCAGGAATGCCGTAATGGACAATGAAATTATCCCACAGGCACTTGGCAACTGTTTGAGCTTTCTGATTGGGAGTTGGGACGGCAATGGCATACTTAGTAAAGTGGTCTGTAAGTACGAGGACGTCCTTAATATTGCTCCTATCAGGCTCAATGGACAAAAAGTCCATACAAACAAGCTCAAGAGGTCTGGTGGACTTTATGGTGACCAAAGGAGCAGCTTTTTCAGGAAGGGATTTTCTCAGAACACAGCGATCACAGGTTTTAACCTTTTTCTCAACATCTGCAGCCATCCTTGGCCAGTAAAACCTTGTTCTCACCAGGTCGAGAGTGCGTTCAATCCCTAAGTGGCCCATATCATCATGGAGGCTATGGAGGACTGTGTCTCGAAACTGCTCTGGAAGAACAAGTTGCCAGGTTACACAACCTCCATCTTGTCGTGTTCGGTACAGTATTTGATTGTGTAGCTCAAGGCGACTGAATTCCCTGATTAGTAAGGGAATATCGGGCAGTTGCTTTCTAACGGTGGGTGGAACCTTGTCCCCAGTCTCGAGTTGAGCTATAATTTCCCTCAAACACGGGTCAGCTCGTTGTTCTGCCCTTAGCTGCTCTACTGGCATATGGGGAATAACTGGTAACCCACCACACTGATCTTCATTCACAAACTCATCTGGTATAGCAGATACAGACATGGCCAAAGAGTCTACCAGGGTGAAAGCACAATCCATCTCTTTGTTTTCACTTGGGCTACAGCCAATGAGGTGCCTCTCACAGATAGCTGGGACCACGTCTGGGCCAAGAGTGACTCCTTGACCAGACAGATGTGTTTCAGTGAACCGCTGTATACGTTCCTGCTCTTTTTGTGAAACGGTGTCATTGAGCAGTTCTCCATGTGGTCGTCTTGAAAGACCGTCTGCATCAGAATTTAACTTTCCAGCTCTGTACTGAAGCTGGAAGTTAAACGTGGAGAGTGCTGCTAGCCAACGATAGCTCATTGCATCCAACTTGGCTGTAGACAGAACATATGTTAAGGGATTGCTGTCAGTTACAACCATGAATTGGCTACCATAGAGGTAATCAGAAAATTTTTCTGTAACTGCCCACTTTAGAGCTAAAAACTCTAGTTTGTGGGCAGGGTAGCGAGACTCACTCTTGGACAAACCTCGGCTAGCATATGCTATTACTCTCATCTGCCCCTCCTGCTCCTGATACAAAGCAGCACCCAACCCCATAGTGCTGGCATCCGTATGGAGAGTGTAGGGCAACTTGGGGTCAGCAAAACCCAAGATCGGAGCAGTAGTTAGCTTTTCAATGATCGCTCGGAAAGCTTGTTCACACTCTGGAGTCCATCGCTCACCCAAGGGTTTTTTCGGATCATGATACTGAGGAGTGTTAGCTTTGGGCTTGGTACCTTTGCGAAGGGGTGGGTAACCTGAGGTCAGATTGGTGAGAGGCTTCACTAGGTTAGAATAGCTTTTAATGAAGCGTCTGTAATACCCTGCAAAACCAAGAAAAGACCTCAGTTCTTTCAGATCAGTAGGCACTGGCCAAGTTTGCAGAGCCTTCACTTTTTCAGGGTCAGTCTCCACCCCATTACGAGACACAACATGTCCCAAGTACCTCACTGATGTCTGAAAAAATTTACATTTCTCAGGGGATAATTTCAACCCGTACTCTTTCAGACGGTTGAGAACTTTGATCAGTCGGGTCTCATGTTCTTCCAGCGTTTTAGAGAAAACAATGATGTCATCAAGGAAGACAAGAACCTCCTTCAGGTTCATATCCCCCACGCATTTCTCCATGAGACGCTGAAATGTGCTTGGAGCGTTCGTAATGCCCTGCGGCATACGGTTAAACTCCCAAAATCCAATGGGACAAACGAAAGCTGTCTTCGGTTTGTCAGCCTCTTCAACCTCAATCTGGTAGTAACCAGATTTTAAGTCGAGGACAGAAAACCACTGGGAACCAGTCAGCGTGGAGAAAGTCTCCTCCAAGTTTGGGAGTGCATAAGCATCCTTCACTGTTTGCAGATTGAGCTTCCTGTAATCAACACAGAGACGCACATCCCCATTCTTCTTCCTCACCACCACTATGGGAGAAGAGAAGGGTGATGTGGACTCCCTGATCACACCTGCCTGTTGAAGTTCTAGCAAGTGCTTTCGGACAGCTTCCAGATCATTTGGGTGTATGGGGCGTGCCCTGTGCTTAAATGGAGTCTCATCAGATAGCTTGATTTGGTGTTTTACCTGATTAGTTCTCCCAAAGTCAATGTCATTTTGCGCGAAGACCTCCGGCATATTGGCAAGTTTTTGTGTTACTCTCTCTCTCCACTCAGCACTTATGGGTGAGTCCTCGAAGTTGAAGTTGAGGCCTAGCTTCTGCTTGGTGCTAGAATCTGGTGTCACCACACAATGCTCATGTGAGAGAACACGATGAAATGCACTGATTTCCCCAATCACACACTTCTGGGGAATAACAACATCATGATCCAGCTCATTAGTCATTACGACTGGCACTTTATATGGCGCTTTCTGGGGCAAGTCAATGAGGCAAGGTTTAACTAACACCCCACCTGGCAGTGCTGACAAGGAGGGATGTTCTAAGAGGACAGATTTCTCAGTGGTATGACTGTTTACATCAATGAACCCCTCTAACACTACGGTTTGTCCTGCTGGAACTAGCTGGGGGTCTTTTCCGAGCGAGGTGACCAGACCAAGGCGGTTATCCTTGCACTGCCTGTGTCGCAGCCCCAAAATCTTTAGCACTGCTTTGTAACCATATTGTGATGGTTCATACTCTTCAGGACAGGTATCACGATGGAGTTCGTAAAGTAGATCTAGTGTGTTAGTACCTATCAAAACTAGTGGCTGGGGGACTGTACGAACATCTGGAACCACCAATGCTAGTGTGGGGACTTCAACCTCAGCACCTAAAAACTCTTTGGGGAATACAACATTAATCTCAATGTAGCCTAGATAAGGCACAGATTGGCCATTGGCTCCTTCAACCTCCAAAAGCTCAAAGAGAGGCCGGATCTCATGTTGTGACAGGTTCTGATTGTAAAACGACTGGGGAACAGTGGTGACTTGAGAGCCTGTATCCATTAAGCAGCTAACACAATTGCCCTCTATTTGAACCTGTGCTGTAGTTTTCGCCCCTATTAAACCTTTGGGTAATTTGAAATTACCACGCTCAGCATTCAATGTTAACATGGCACCCTTCTTAGTGGTCACTTTAGGCTTCTTATCAGCGGGACGT
This sequence comes from Rhamphochromis sp. 'chilingali', assembly GCF_963969265.1. NCBI lineage: Eukaryota > Metazoa > Chordata > Actinopteri > Cichliformes > Cichlidae > Rhamphochromis > Rhamphochromis sp. 'chilingali'. Next base: position 2,846,787 of record NC_137934.1, on the reverse strand, counting down.
GTTTGACCTGTTGCAGTCCCCATCTGTCCCACGACAGGGACTGAATTCAGTTTAACGAAGGTGTGTTTCGGTGTTGGCTTTCCCATAACTGCTGACGGATTCTCAGTTCCTTTCTTTTAGCAGCTACCAGGGCAGGATTTGGATCTGACTCACAGGTGGCCACAATATGACCATCCTCCCCACAACGGAAACAGTACCACGGTTTTGGCTTTACAGTTAAAGCGCTGTGTGGAGGGGGCCCTGGTTCAGTCTTTGCATGGTCAGGTTTTTTAGTTTCATCTTTCTGCATGTGTTCTTTCTTAGAAGCAGTGGGTTTTCTTTGTTTCATGAGTGCTGTCAATTGACTCTTCAAGTCAGCAACTTGCTTCTTTAACTTACTTAGGTCACTTGATTCAGATTCAGCTTGTGTTTCGCTTGTTTCCTGAACACTCTGTCTATGGGAGACAACCTTAGGTTTGGTAGTACCAAGGTGCCGTTTCATTCTACTAGTTTTTGTTTCTTGCCTATTTTCTGCAGTACGCAGCAGCAACAAAAGCTCAGCGAGTGATGGGGGTTGTCGATCCTTAAGTTCTAGCTGCAAGACAGCAAGCAAGTCATGATTCCAACAACCCCTGTAAAATTGTTTCAGGAGGTGTTTGTCGACCTCTTGTGGCTGTACACCTCCCCTGCGTACAGTACGGTTCAATGCCACCTGCAGGCGATGCAGGTAAGCTGAGGGTTTTTCTCCAGGATCTTGCAACGTGTTCATGAACCTCACCAACAATTCCTCCCCATCCTCAACTGTGCCAAAGGCAGATTCCAATAATTGCAGGTAGGTAGATGGTGGCGCTTCAGGTCCAAGATGTCGAACTACATCTGAAGCAGGAATGAGGAGGCTCTCGAGAATTTTATGAGTCTTCTCCAAGTCAGAAACAGAAGTGTCCTCCATCATTAAATCAACATGAGAGCGCCAAGTATCATAATCAGCTTCATTATATGGCCGGGGAATCTTCCCAGAAAAAGCTCTCAGTCTCAAGGTGGAATGGGTACGTGACATCTTATCATCACTCTTTACAACGTGTTCAACCACAATTCTCTGTACGTCTGGTGGGTTAAGCTCACCAGGATTTAGAGTCAGGGATCTCTTGGTTCCAGAGCTTAAAGTCGGTGTGCGATATTCATCATCAGCGTGGCCAAGCTTAGGACAGACTGAAATACCAGCTGATTCAATAAAGGTAGCAGGGGTCTGGCTGGGCCTGTCAGTATGATCAACTTCCTCTATTTCAACCTCAGTACTGCGTGCAACACTTTCTTCGGCGACACCCACAGACTTTTCAATTTTTGTCATCACCTCTCTCAGTACCTCTTCAAAATCTTTCCCACTTAGCTTGGCTATTCCTCGCAGTTCACTCAGGTAAGTATCTGTGACACTCCCCCCAACTCTCTGGGAATAAACATCTGTCAAAGCATGTACAGAAAATACTACATCAGGATTGGCAGCTGAGGGGTGGACATAGGGCAACAAGGGTCCTAATGTTTGCACTGCTACTCCTGAGTTATACTCCACTATCTGATCCTTGTTGAATTCAGATACTTGATCATCAATGGTGAGGACCCTACTAATAGAGCCGTACTGCTTTAAGAACTCAAAAATCTCTTCATCCTTTTCTGATCCTGTTACCCCACGCACTATGACAGCATTTGGGACCTTAATACCTAATTTTTCAACAAAATCCATCTTTTGGTGCGACAGACGGTCTTACCAAAAGCTCAATCACACAAAATATGCTTCACTATCGTCACCCATTAATTCAAGGCTCCTGGCTGGCTCGCCACTTTTACACTGTAACCAGTATGTAACAAAATATATAAACAATGGGCAAATCAGAAGATTTCAGGAACGACAGGAGCCCAGAGGATGGGTAACCACAATGAAAACACAACTGCAAATGATGAAGCAATAGTTCAACTGTATTTGAAATTTGTGCACTGTATTGCCTTTACAATAACAACCAAAATTGTGTGTGCGCGCACAGATACCCAAAATAAAAAAAGAAAAGAATGTTAGACCCGGGTCTTTTAAAGTGTCAATAGGATCCAGATCAGGCCTGTTTGGTGATCTGGTGAGTTATTGGTGTGAGTTCAGTCCACGATCGATGTATGGTTTGCACTGTTTTGTCCTACCACAGTTCAGGCAACCAGACTTCAAGATTCAATTCCAAATGGGCTGTGGCTCGCCATCCATTGCAATGGAAAATTATTCCTCTTCTGCAGATTTCCACAAAGTCTGTAATCCAATGTTCTCCGAGGAGTCTCGGCTCCTTTCTCCAACTCAAAAAACCTGACCTAAGAGTGAGGTCAGAATTACTTCAAATGAACACTGTTCACACTTAACTAACACTTCTGTTTAAAGTATAAATCATGAACAAAATGTGTTTCAATTTCTAATGTTGTACAACTAATCAAATTCTAAACGTTTTCATTACATGGCAATGTAGCTATCACCAATCATTAAAGCAATTCACACTGCTCATTAAAAGCAGCAAACTCAATATACTCTGCTCACGGTCAAGTAACAACAGTGATGAATAAAAGTAACACAATAAAACATTTCAATACAACAGATAGACATACTGTTTTTTCCTTAACCTAACAACAGCTAATAAGTTCTCAACTAACGCTTAACAACGGGAGTGAGCGTTTAGCACACTCGCTAGCTACTTGCATAGTACCGTCACCATTAGCGTTTGTTTTTTGAAGCGAACAACATTAACATTTCAGGATGCCGATCAGCGGCTATAACAGTTTCGTTACTCACCAGTGCAAAGCACTTCGTATTCATAAAACTAGCTTCGGCTATCCAAATCTGGCGGCTAATCAAGCAGACACCAACAGCTTCGCTGTTTCAACAGCTACCACGTTTTCCCCCACAGGTACTGCTATGGCGCGTGTGGTCTAAGCAGCCTTAGCAGCGCAACCAAACATGAAAAACAAGGCGGGACAAACAATCCCATTGGTTGGACTGCATTTGTATCCAGGTCAAAAAATAACCTTTGAGAAACAAAATAAATAAATGAATAACACAAATAATGCAATTCCATACAAAATAATTTGGATTTTTTCTTTAGAGTCTCTCTCCAATCATGAGTGCTTTTAACTGAACAAAATAAAACACCTTTAATAATAATTACAATAAACAGTCTCTAATTCCATCTGTTTGCCACTGGGCTACACATCCATCACTTTGCTACTGTTTGAGGCAGTTTTGTGTACGGTAGCTGTAAATTTGACTTAGCTAATATCTTCTGTATTTTCTTTGGAAGACTGACAGCCTCAATTTCTGTCAGAAGTGAGGTCAGATAATCGTTAGCATAGACACTCAAGATAACAAATTCCTTTGGTTTTTCTGCTTCTCCTGAATTTTCTTCACCCATAGTTGCCCGATTATTTGATCATTTTCACCCTTGTTGAGGATTTAGTTGAGGTTTTTTCTCTTTCTTTTTCCCCTGTCCTGTCCGCCAGTGTAGCAATCAGAATTTGTGTCTGAAGGACAAAAATGCATTTGCTATATTGGTCCACTTGATAGCCATATTTTAAAGAAATATTTTTAGGATTTCTTTTATATTTAATTATTACAATCACAATGTAACAGACTCGGGGCAAGAAAAGAAAGAATAAAGCTGTGGAGAAACTTAAAAGAAGGAGATGGAAGGAAAAAACACTTAGAATCTGCTTCAACACCTACTGAAAATAAATAAATAAAAAAAATCAGAGAAAACAAAGCAACAACCAACATAAGCATAAACAGCAGTAAATAATATATGTTAATGAACAGCACACAGTACTAACAATACCAGATACATTTAGAGGCAGTAGCCAACCGAGACAGCGTGAGTCTGTGAGTACCTGCTTGTACAGCTGTGTGGGTGACTGCGCTTGTATTCAAAGGTTAAAACACAATGGCCATGAAGGACATTGTTGAATGGACTTTGAGTTTCATTTTTCCGTTTCCAGAGTTTCAAGCTTTGCAGTGTTATTTGTGTTGACCCAACTGAAATAAACTCAGTCCAAAGAGCCTCCGTTCAGTCATTAAGAGGTGCGCAGAGGGGCAGGTAAGACCTTCCAGTTTTCTACAAGTCTTTTCACATAAACTTAGTGATTAGTACTTTTTGTACCTGATACTAGAGGCGGTTTGCAAAGAGAAAGCTTTGACTTTATAATTTATTGGATTACATGGGTGTACACGCAGTGTGTTTTGTTTGTTAGCCCTCTTTGGAGAAGCAGAGGCCATCATGAGGGTGTGGCTGTAAAACGTTAAGGTTTATATGAACTGAAACAACAACAAAAAAAGACTCAAATGTGTATAACAATATCGAAGTTCTTAGAAAGAGAGAGGTATACTTTTTAATAGCCTGTGTTTCTAGTGTTGTTTTTTAAATTATTATTCCCAAAGGCAAACCACATACCGAACTCCAGATTCTAAGCTGTGTGTTGTAGAGGACAGTTAAAGTAGATTAGTGAGCTTGAAAAGAAAAGCATCTGGAGTTCTTTAAGTTTCTTGAAGATGTTTCACATTTCATTTGAGAAGCTTCAGTTCTGAACTGAACTGAAGAAGCTTCTACGATGACCTGGATGACTGAGAACGGTCACAGAGACAGTTAAAGTACATTAAACTGTCTGAACTGTAAGCGTAATAGACTTTCACTTCCAAACCAGTCTACATATCCTGTTCAGGAGAGAGTTGCGTTACTGTACTCGTGTTTCAAATTACACAAGCCATCTTTCTGAGATATGTCAACCATGTATTGCTGTTTGCTTTTAAGTCACTTGGATGTTTATAGAAAGCTTGTTTTTCCAACATCCCCAAATGCTTGTTCATGGTGGATGTTTAGGTGTTTCTCTCTGTAATGCTCTAGTATATTTACCTTGTTATATAAAATGTCCTGTAAATTATGGATATATTAATAAAGCTTAATTGGAGAATTAAAAGATTACTAAAGAGATCGACGGCATATGCCTTTTGGCTGTAGTTTGAAAGAAAGTGCTCCAAAATTTTAACTTTCATTTAATTTGTACTTTTAATTTTCATTTTATTTTGTTTTTTCTGCTTCTCGACTTTCACAGAGTGATCGTTCAGTGTCTGTGGGTGAAGTTCAACATACAATGGCAGAAAAACCCTTGACAGACTGGGACAGTGGTCTCCTTGACTGCTTTGAGGATGTAAATACTTGTAAGAAGCCAGTTAAATTTGTCTCATAAATTGCATTTGTGTTTTCAGGACTACAGTTTTTTTCTCATTTGTGTTGCCTTCATCTTTTCAGACTTCTTACAACTTTGTTGATGCGTTTCTGTGTTTTTCAGGCTGCTATGGATTCTGGTGCTGCCCCTGTCTCGCCTGCACTGTTTCAGGAAGATTTGGAGAGAACAACTGTCTCCCTTTATGTGATATATGTGGCTCTGGTGTATTAGCAGTCTTTGGGATACCTGTTTGTGTTCCTCCTGCAGTTTTGTCTGTAAGAGCTGCCATGCGAAACAGATATGGCATCAAGGTATGAACCGTGAGATGATGACACTGAACTCAAAGCTGGACTTTAGTGGGAATTACAAGTCTCACTCACTGAAACAAAAACATCCATAGTTGATTTCAACTATGCCTAAATGTTTTTTGTCAAACATTCACACACATACTCAGTATCTGCTGCAAGGATATTGTGACATGTGGACCAGAAGAGCCACGGACTGATCTACCAAACCTCTGGTTGGTAGATGACCTGCTCCTCCACCTGAATTACACCACATCTGTAATGCTTGTACTCTCTTTCTGCAGGGCTCTCTCTGTAAGGACATTGCAATTTCCTGCTTCTGTGAGTGGTGCTCCTGGTGTCAGATGCATCGTGAGTTAAAGCATCGCAAGAAAGCGCCAACTGTCATCAACTTACACAATAACACGGTCATCAACATGCAGCCTATTCCAACTGTCCAGCCAGGAGTGATGATGATGCCTGCGCAACCAGTTGCAACTGGTTTCATGACTCAACCAGCAGTTGTCATTCACTAAAAGTGAAACTGAGAGATCTGATGTTACTCAGGGTATTAACTTGTGAAAGCAGAGAATGTAATCATTTAGTATGGTAAATCCTTACTAATGACTTCCTAGTTATCAAGAAAATTAAGAGAGTTAACATAAATGATGGGAATGATGATTTGCCCATTTGAAGTTTGGTTACAAATGTAAATGTACTTTATTGTTTATGCAATAACAATATTTTACTGACTAAAAACTTTCAGAGATCTAGTCTTATCCTACTTTTCTGAGAATTTTCTTCTCAAATGAGTGATTCAATTCTAAAAGCTGCAAAGACTTTTACACGAAAACTTCAGAAGGGAATGCAAATGGTACATTTGAACACCATGGATATACAGTCCAGACTGACAAACTAACAATAACAAGGAACAATAGTTGAGATGTTGAGCTCTCCGTAACCTGCCAACACATACAGTGGGGCAAAAAAGTATTTAGTCAGCCACCGATTGTGCAAGTTCCCCCACCTAAAATGATGACAGAGGTCAGTAATTTGCACCAGAGGTACACTTCAACTGTGAGAGACAGAATGTGAAAAAAAAAAATCCATGAATCCACATGGTAGGATTTGTAAAGAATTTATTCGTAAATCAGGGTGGAAAATAAGTATTTGGTCAATAACAAAAATACAACTCAATACTTTGTAACATAACCTTTGTTGGCAATAACAGAGGTCAAACGTTTACTATAGGTCTTTACCAGGTTTGCACACACAGTAGCTGGTATTTTGGCCCATTCCTCCATGCAGATCTTCTCGAGAGCAGTGATGTTTTGGGGCTGTCGCCGAGCAACACGGACTTTCAACTCCCGCCACAGATTTTCTATGGGGTTGAGGTCTGGAGACTGGCTAGGCCACTCCAGGACTTTCAAATGCTTCTTACGGAGCCACTCCTTTGTTGCCCGGGCGGTGTGTTTTGGATCATTGTCATGTTGGAAGACCCAGCCTCGTTTCATCTTCAAAGTTCTCACTGATGGAAGGTTTTGGCTCAAAATCTCACGATACATGGCCGCATTCATTCTGTCCTTAACACGGATCAGTCGTCCTGTCCCCTTGGCAGAAAAACAGCCCCATAGCATGATGTTTCCACCCCCATGCTTCACAGTAGGTATGGTGTTCTTGGGATGCAACTCAGTATTCTTCTTCCTCCAAACACGACGAGTTGAGTTTATACCAAAAAGTTCTACTTTGGTTCATCTGACCACATGACATTCTCCCAATCCTCTGCTGTATCATCCATGTGCTCTCTGGCAAACTTCAGACGGGCCTGGACATGCACTGGCTTCAGCAGCGGAACACGTCTGGCACTGCGGGATTTGATTCCCTGCCGTTGTAGTGTGTTACTGATGGTGACCTTTGTTACTTTGGTCCCAGCTCTCTGCAGGTCATTCACCAGGTCCCCCCGTGTGGTTCTGGGATCTTTGCTCACCGTTCTCATGATCATTTTGACCCCACGGGATGAGATCTTGCGTGGAGCCCCAGATCGAGGGAGATTATCAGTGGTCTTGTATGTCTTCCATTTTCTGATGATTGCTCCCACAGTTGATTTTTTCACACCAAGCTGCTTGCCTATTGTAGATTCACTCTTCCCAGTCTGGTGCAGGTCTACAATACTTTTCCTGGTGTCCTTCGAAAGCTCTTTGGTCTTGGCCATGGCGGAGTTTGGAGTCTGACTGTTTGAGGCTGTGGACAGGTGTCTTTTATACAGATGATGAGTTCAAACAGGTGCCATTCATACAGGTAACGAGTGGGGGACAGAAAAACTTCTTACAGAAGACGTTACAGGTCTGTGAGAGCCAGAGATTTTCCTTGTTTGAGGTGACCAAATACTTATTTTCCACCCTAATTTACGAATAAATTCTTTACAAATCCTACCATGTGAATTCATGGATTTTTTTTTTCATATTCTGTCTCTCAAAGTTGAAGTGTACCTCTGGTGCAAATTACTGACCTCTGTCATCATTTTAAGTGGGGGAACTTGCACAATCGGTGGCTGACTAAATACTTTTTTGCCCCACTGTACTAGCATTGTCTGGATATAAAACTTTAGTGGTTTGTTGTCTCCTGCTTCACAGCCAGTAGCAGGAAAGGATTTTAAAAATAAATTTCTTTGGTTAGTTTGTTTAGCTTCAAGATTATCAAATAAATGGGAGCCAGATGTATTCATATGCTTTATTTTGGAAATTAACTAACTTTACCGCTGTAGGAAACCTGTATATTTGTGAATTTCCAAACTATGAAAAGAGGCTCTTGAACAAATTGACCGAGCAAGTGCATCCTGATAATGAGTTTGATGAATCGCATTGACAAAGAGCTTAAGACAAACATAGCTTCAGGGAGTGTGTGTGTGTCAGAGTGCTCTGGAATGCACACAGAGTCCTTGCAGACTATTAAGGATCAAACATCCTATCAATATGCAATCAATTATATACCTCTAAGCATATATGGTTGTCATTTATGCTCAGAAATATATAATCCAACAATATAAACCTGACGCCCTCCTCCAAGCTTGGGTGTGATGGTAGCCCTCTAGTGGGTCACCACACTATCCTTTAGCATAGCAGCATTAAAAGAAACGTGCCTTGCAAGCTGGAAAAACTGGTTTGATTAGAAGTTCATATTACAGCACTCTGGCTTGTAGTAATCCAGTAATTAAATACTTGTTTGTCTAAACAGCACTTAGGTCACACAGCATACTTAGATTTTTGGATAGAGAAACAAGGCTATTCTTTATTGTGAATTTTAGAAAGACAAACCAAATTATATTCAATTTTTATTCTCTTCTAACTAGAGCAAGAGAGGTTTTTTTTTTTCTGTCTGTTTAAAGGGAAATAAATCGAGGTGTCATCTGCATGTCAGTCTTGATTAAGGCATGTAAATCAGGAATATGGCACCATGCATAGAGCCCACAGAGGCTCATGATGACGAAGCATTGGAGGTTTTCTGTTTAACAAGTACGATCTAAAGCAGTCTAAACCGGTTTCTCTGAGGCTGAGCACTTTGCAAAGCGAGGTAATGGAAGTAGTAAGTGATTCTGACAAACACTATAAGATTAATTCAAGCAGAACAAAGACTGAACCATCTTTAGCAGTTAATAATAGATCAGTATGAAACGCTGCATTAGTCCCACTAGCATTTAATGAGCAACAGACCGAAAACGTGACATCAAGAATGTCCTGTAATTGCTGCAAATTTTACTCATCTATAAAACATATAAATCATAGTTCTCTTGTGTCAGAAGGCTTTCTTATTTCCTTGAAGGAAAATAGTGATTGAGATTTTTCACAGGCTTTAACAGATTCAGAGACACACAGTAGTTTGTGGGGTTTTTTGTAAAGCCGTGTGACATAAAAATGCTAAGTTAAGGTTACACAGAATTTAAACTTTACATTCAGCATTAGCCTCAACGGATCAGGCGGAATTGCGGAATCTCTGCTTTTTATTACATAAGCACACTTTTAAGGTCCAACTAACTTCCTCAGCATATTAAAGGCTGGTGTCAGATTTAATTTTTGACGAACTAGGACTTATTTTATACGCTTTGAGGACTTTGTCTACCTGTCACCTACAGCAAGTTTTTCCATATAACCAGATAACCTAACCTGCATGTCAGCTGAGTGTGGGAGGAAGCTGAAGTATTCAGAGGAAACCCATGGCACAGGGAGAACGGGAAACTCTACTTTCAAAGGCCCCAGTCAGGGCTTGAACCAACCTCCTTTGATCAGGGATATATAGATTCCTGACCCTGAAAATAACATGCTGAGGAAGCTGACTTAAGCTAAAGATATACTTTTAATTATCAACTAATTCTTTTTTATTTTGTGGGCTGTATAATTTAGTTTTTTGAACTTGTACTTGACAAGTGAAAGGCTGCTGGTGTGATTCTAGACGGCGACACAAATTCTATTTTTGGACTTCAGAAGAGCATCCAGCATCAGTGTTGGTCAAGTTACTTGAAAAAAGTAATCAGTAACTAATTACTGATTACTTCCCCCAAAAAGTAATCCCGTTACTTTACTGATTACTTATTTTCAAAAGTAATTAATTACTTAGTTACTTTTTAAAAACACGATTTACAACCTGAAGAGGTGATAAAGCGATAGATCTTTCAGCCCAATTCTACTTTTTCTGCATAATCCATCATACAAAATATAATCAAATGGAAAAGTCTCCTTTTAAAACTTGTTTATTAGTTTTAATCTTTTAACTTTATGCATCAAGCAAAAATTAAATTACATGCAACATTCTCTGACTGGAAGAAATTAGTTTAATATTTAAACCTATTTTCTGCACATTCCAGCACATAAAATATATATATATTTTGTGTTTACATTCAGTCTTTCAAATAGATGCAAGTAAAACACAGCAGAAAATAAATAAAGTCAAAGACTCAGCGGTCCTGTTGCTCTATTTTCACCTGTAAAGCAGGAGTGGGGTAGGCGGAGGTTTACCCTGGTGCAGGTGTGCCGCAGCGGTCAGTGGAAAAATCCGCGAGTTTCTCTGTGTGTTTCCCATTACGTCGTTGCGCACTCGGTGTTTGCTTGGAAGTTTAGGGTTTTTTTCGCTGTAAAAAGAAGTTTTCTTCCCACGCACAACGGACACTAATGTTTTTGTCACTTTTTATGGAATCAAACTCAAAATAAGGTCAGTACTTCCACGCTTTTAACGCTGCACGCTCATACTCCCGCACTCGATATATGATCCACTGTTGATCTGCACACAGCTGTTGCCACAAACGTTGCACTTGCTTACGTCACTGTCATGAGACATTCTTGCAAAAAAAAAAAAATCACGGTTTTAGTAACGCAGTAACGCAGCGTTCCTACGGGAAAGTAACGGTAATCTAATTACCGTTTTTGCAATAGTAATCCCTTACTTTACTTGTTACTTGAAAAAAGCAATCGGATTACAGTAACGCGTTACAAGTAACGCGTTACTGCCCATCTCTGTCCAGCATAAACTCTGCCAAATAAAACATGCACAGCTACCTGATCTGGTGAACCCTTGGGGCAAGAGTCCACCTGAAAGTAACTACAGTACTCCCTCGAATATAGCAGAGGCTACATTCCTTGACCCTGACAGGTGAAAATCCATGAACAAGAAATCACATGTTTATCTTATTATTTTAATATGGTGATAACATAGATGTAGATGTAAATAACTGTTGTTGGAACCACTTCAGGAACCAAGGATGGGTGAACAAAGTTGTCTTGGTCTAGAAAACCTGCTGTCATTCTCCATGTCCCACTGTTAGCTAGATTGCATTCCTTTGCAGCATTGTGCCACCGAGTCTGTGTAGTGGACTTTCTAATTAGGGCTGGTATTGTCACAGATTTCTACAACTCGTTCAATTCTGATTCACAAGGTCCTGATTTGATTTGATTCAATTTGATTTTGAGGCAGTAAGAAATATTATAATTGTGATCATTTATCTTGGATATATACTGTTGAAAGAACCCTCTAAAACTTGTAAATTAAATATATTTCCAAATTAGGAACAGATTTTTAAAAAGCAGTTACAATATTGCACTTTTTATTTCTGAGGTTCCTGTTGAAAAAAAGACATGCCCAAAGTGACGTGACTATTTCTGTCAGGGCTGCAACGGCAGACGTGTGGAGTGATGAGAGAAAGGACCGAATTTACTGACAGGGAACGTTTATCTACAGTTGGTGACATACAAACAAAGATGGGAAATGACTGATGTTGAACTAACAGAACCTGCTAGCATAATGGACAGGTTTTTGACACAAACAAAAAGCAGAAGATGAAGCATCACCAAATATGCGTACAAACCCACTTCCTTCCAAAGCAAAAAGCAGAAAATATGATGAAGCATATCTTGCGCTTGGCTTCACCTGCACAGCGGTGGGTAATGAGGAGAGGCCGCAGTGTGTTGTCTGTCTTAAAGTGCTAGCTTGAGACAGTTTAAAGCCCAACAAGCTAAGACGCCACTTAGAGACAAAACATCCAGAGCACAAAGACAAATCAGTGGACTTTTTCAGACAAAAACTTCTAAATTGTTGTGGTCAACAGTGTCTCTTTACTAAAGCTGCCTCTGTTTCAGCAAATGCTCTCCTCAGCTCCTATAAAGTTGCCTACCGAGTGGCTCAGTGTAAAAAGCCGCACACGATTGCAGAGGAATTAATACTTCCCTGTGCTATGGATATGGTTTCAACTATGACTGACGACGCAGCAGCCAGCAAACAGGGTATAACGGGATATTCCTCGTCCAATAATACCATCGGCAGGCGCATTTATGATATGTCAAAGGACATAGAGGATAAGGTGCGTGACAGCTGCTTTTCTCTGTAGATGGATGAAGCCACTGATATTAAAAAAGACTGCTTATTGATAACGTATGTCAGATTCCTTGATGGAGATGAGGGAGGAATTACTTTTCTGCAAACAAGTTCCTGCCAGAGCAACTGCAGAAGAACTGTTTAAAATCATGGATTCTTACTTGAAAGAGGTCGAGCTGAAATGGGAGGACTGTGTCGGGATTTGCACAGATGGGGCGCAGGCTATGGCTGGGAAACCAGGAGGGCAGCAAGCGCTCATCAAGCGCGTCTACCCCAATGTGCAGAGGACGCACTATATGATACACCGCGAAGCACTGGTGTCTAAACAGCTGAGTCCTGAGCTCAGTAAAGTAATGACTGATGTCATCGCCACAGTCAACTACATCAAAACACGACCTGTGAAAGCCCGGATTTTTTCAGCACTGTGTGAAGAAATGGGCTCCGACCACACAGCCGTTTTGTATCACAGCGAGTCCCGATAGCTGTCACGTGGGAAGGTGCTATCCAGGGTCTCTGAACTGCGAGATGAGATCCGCATCTTTTTGAGGGAAGAGGGCAGTGATCTTACCAACAAATTTAACTGCAACAACTTTCTCATGAAACTGGCATACCTCAGTGACATGTTCCTGAAACTCAATGAACTAAATTTGCAGATGCAAATGTGGAAGCAGCGAGTGAAAGATGGAAACGTGGACTAATTTGAGAATTCAAAATCATTCATTGGAGACCGCAGGCTGCGGAATACAGTGATCCCATGCATCAGAGAACACATGTCTGCCCTTCAGAAACATTTCCAGAGATATTTCCTGGTGCAAGATTCCAAAGAAGAATTGGATCTGTGACCCCTTCAGTGCAACACCCCCTGCTGACTTCAGCAAATCCGAGGAGGAACGGTTCATTGATCTTACCTCTGATTCAACTAAGAGGCTGCAGTTTAAGTCACAGACCCTGGTTGAATTTTGGATTGTAGTGGACAAAGATTACCAACTGCTGGATAAGAGAGCCCTGGCCATACTTCTTCCTTTTGCCACATCCTATTTATGTGAGGTAGGCTTTTCTGCTGTGGCTTCAATCAAGACAAAGTACAGATCAAAGATGGACTTGAAAATGAACTCAGAGTGGTGGTCTCAAAACTGCAACTCAGGTTTGAGAAGCTCTACACCAACAGGCAGGCTCACACCAGTCACTGAAAAGATGTGAGGATTAAATGTGTTTGGGGTTTTTTTGCAATAAACCTTTAAGATCTTCTTGTAAAACAAAGGGTGGGGGCAGCAAAAAAGTTTGGGAATCACTGCTGTAAAGCATTCAACTCAACCCTCATCATGGCACTAGTTCGGCTTTCACCTTCATCAAAGAGTAAGGACAGTGTTAACGACAGCTGTAGTTTCAATCAACGACTGATCTGAGAAGAAACAATGCTTTTGGTGCTGCATTGAGAACAGAGGCAATGAGACATAAGGTCTGGGTATGCCTCACTAAGTGAAGGATCCTTCTTGCTTAGAAGCCTGGAAGATGTTGGCATCATATTCAAGGATCCAGCTTAGTCCAATGCAATGTTGAAGAGGTGAAGAGTCTGTCTCTATGTCTAAGTCCTTTCCCAGGTCATCAGCTGGAATTCAGCCATCACCTTGCTTCCGATTTGAGGTTTTGTGTAGCTGTAAATTTGAATTAGCTAATATCTTCTGTATTTTCTTTAAGAGACTGACAGCCTCCATTTCTGGCAGGAGTGAGCTCAGATCTTGGTCAGCGTAACATTCCAGTTAACAAATTACTTTGACTCTTCTTCTGTGCTTCTCCTGGTTGGACTTTTCTTAACCCATAGTTGCCCAATTATTTGATTGTTTCCGCACTTGTTGAGGTTTAGTTGGGAGTTTTTTGTTGCTTCTTTTCGCCCTGTTCGTTGGCGACGCATGCAGACACAGCGGCTTGGAGCTCCCAAACATAAAAAAAACCCAAAAACGCTACTGTAAGTGTATTGAGTTTACTCTATCATGCACTAACTCAACAATTATAAGCCAAACTGCTTGAAATCTGAAATCGGCATCAATATTATTCACCTGGAAACCTAAATTCCATCCCACTGGAGATCCTGCGCTCTGCGGAGCTCAGCTGAACACTCATTATACCGCCCTTGAGACACTGAAGATGGCGAAGAGACTGGAAGCAAAAGCGGGGAAAGAGAGCCGGCATACGGGCTAGGCTACAAGCAAATATCTGCTCAGTTTATCAAGACACCGCATATTTTCAAAAGCGCTCTGACGTTTTCGGAGACGTCTGTTACCCACCAGTTCGATAGCTAGCCGGGGGCTAGGCTCACTAGAGCTGGTGAGAACACCGGACTCCCGGCAAATCATTTTCAAACCCACCGCCGTCTTTCACTACTCAGGTTAAACATTATATATAAGTCACTTAGATAACTTAATAATGTTACTGTTTGGCTTTTTTCCAGTATTTTATTTGTTCCTGAGTAAATCGGTTTGGTTGAGATTAAAGTTATAGTTTTTACACAGCTGAATAAACGTCAAGCAGACAGCTGATTATCAGACAACTGACTACAGAGAGGACGTCCAACATTTAACCAAATTGTGTGGAAACAACGACTTGGTTCTGAACACTGCCAAGGAGATTGTTGTAGACTACAGAAGAGCCAAGAAATAGACGTCAAGCAGACAACTGATTATCAGAAGTGTGAGATGCTCAAGAATTTACTCCGGTGTCCTGTTATATTTTAGATAGCAAGGAGTTTATTAAACTTCACCGAAACAATCTGCAAATTTCATTAAAATTTAATAAACTATCATCTTGTCTTTATTTTTAGTTAGCACATACCTTAAACACTTAAAGCTGTAAGCTAATGATAGTTATATAAGAGCAGATGCTGCTGGTGCAATAAGCTGTACGTTTTACGTCCAATGGATGATGATCTGATTAGTCGACTATCAAAGTAATCGTTTGTGGCAGCCCTAGTTGGAATCAAACTCCCGAATCTCGACACGGTCTATGCTAGTCGTTTACAGAAGCAAGCTAGCCGCATAATCAAGGGCCCAACCCATCCAGGTCACAGACTTTTCCATCAGGGAAGAGATATAAGGGCAATCAGAACCCGCACAAACAGACTAAACAACAGCTTTTTCCCCAGAGCTGTAGCCTGTGTCACCCCTCCCCCAGCACACAATAGCTAACTCTCCCTCTCTCTACTTTACCCCATGTCATGTCTGCTGCTAATGTACAAAGTCATTTACTGGGCATTAATGTTTGCACTAAAATTACCACATTGTAGATACTGTTATATTATATTATATTATACTGTTTGCGCTCAAACTACCATATTCTAAATACTAGCATTTCTTTTTTGTTTTTTGTTTTATTTACTGTGCTAAGTGCCTTCTTTTTACTTTATATTTTACTACGTTTACTTGGTTATTATGTTACTATGCTGCTTCTGGTTTTATTGCTGCTGGCCTCTGTGAGCTACCAAACAAATTTTGTTGTATAACTACAATGACAATAAAGTTCTTTATCTATCTTATCTAGAAATCAGAATATTTGTAGGAAGGCCAAAAACTGCCCAACAGATTTACTTCAGAGTGGACCATTATGGCATTTGCTATATTGGTCCAACTGGACAAGACCTGGGAGCAGAAAAGAAAATGAATAAATAGAAATTGTGGTTAAAGCTAACAGAAGAAGAGGGAAAGAAATGTAGAGCAGAAGAAAAGGGAGTGAGAGAGAAAAAACACTGAGACTCTGCTTCAAAAACTGCTGAAAAAATTTAAGAAAAAAAAAAACAGCAGAAAAATCAAATCTACAACCAACATATGAAAAGAAGCAGTAAATAATAATAATTAATACATGTTAATGAACAGCACACAGTACTAACAATACCACATACATCTAGAGGCAGTAGCTAACCGAGACAGCGTGTCACAACGGGACTGAACGGACTCACGCGCAGGCTCTAGGTCTTGAAAGCACAAGAGTCTTTATTATGATGCACCAGGTGATTATTTACAAAAGTGAGGGGAAAGCCGGGCTCCGGGGGTCCACACACGAACGGGAAAGACACGCACACTCTCCGTCCACTCCTCCTCACACTCCACTCACTCGGGTAACACAGGGGTAGGTCCAGGGAATCTGTACACAGAGACACGAATGGGTAGTTAGGTAAATCGCTATGAAACACTTCTGAAGTCATTGAGCTGGGGTTACACTGACGAGGGTCGGCAACGGTCCAGCGACGAGAAACACAGGGCTGCCGTCTTATAAAGGAGCTGGATCACTCGTGATGAGCCACAGGTGCGTGGGCCAAGGGCAGGAGCCCGCAGGTGAGCTCCGCCCAGGCAGAGGGAGGAGGGAAAGAGGGGAAAGGAGAGAGCAGGAAAAAAATAAAAAAAAGGAATACAAAACATATGTAGCCGTACTGAGCCGACCGGGTAGGCACAGGGACCCTGACACAGCGTGAGTCTGCGAGTACCTGCTTGTACAGCTGTGTGGGTGTGCGCGCTTGTATTGACAGGTTAAAACACAATGGCCATGAAGGGCATTGCTGAATGGATTTGAGTTTCATTTTTCCGTTTCCAGAGTTTCAAGCTTTGCAGTGTTATTTGTGTTGACCCAACTGAAATAAACTCCGTCCAAAGAGCCTCCATTCAGTCATTAAGAGGTGCACAGAGGGGCAGGTAAGACCTTCCAGTTTTCTACAAGTCCTTTCACACAAACTTAGTGATTAGTACTTTGTTGTTTGTACCTGATACTAGAGGCAGTTTACAAAGAGAAAGCTTTGACGTTATAATTTATTGGATTACATGGGTGTACACGCAGTGTGTTTTGTTTGTTAACCCTCTTTGGAGAAGCAGAGGCCATCATGAGGGTGTGGCTGTAAAACGTCAAGGTTTATTTAAATGAAACAAAAAGAGACTCAAATGTATTTAACAGTGTAGAAGTACAAAACGAGGACAGACGGGAAATATGGGCCAGATCAGACATAGGAGCCAAGGGTGTCTGACAACAGAGGACTTTTACACAGTAGGTGTAGAAAACAAAATTACATTTATTAACAATTATTAAAGTTTAGCAGGTCGTGCACACTCAACAAAAGTAGAACACGCTTCTTGAAAACAAAATAAGACCCAAGCTTGTATTGTCTTTTGTGTCCTTTTTTTTAAGTCAATTTCAGTCCGTCAATGTTCAATAGTCACTCCAGTTGGGTTACAATCTACCAGTTCATCCGTCTAATTGGACTGGGGCTCGCCATCCAGTACTGGAAAAGGGATCCTCGATTCTTCTCAGGTCCTCAAAACCAATCCATTCAAAATAAGCAAAGGGAAAAAAAATGACCTGGGGACAGGTCAGAACACAGTAGTTCAACATTTAAGCGATAAGGTCTATAACTTATTATTACTACTAACTGCTTTTAGTGGTTCTAAATTTCTTTCAAATTATTCTATGTTGTACAGCAAGTTTATTCTAATTTCCAAAGGAAAAAAGTGCACAGGAAACACACATTTAGAACAATACAAAATAGCTCAGCAGTGCATTAGAAATACACATTGGCTTAAGATTTATAAAGTTCCAGCTAAGCAAAGTGTGTGTGAAGGCACTTAATTTCACACTGCTAATACTTAGTGTGCAGAACCATAACTAGGACCATGAGAAAAGTGAACATGTACTAACATAACAACTTTGCAAAAAACCACACATTTTACATCAATACCATGGTAATATGAAAATGCAACAGACTCAGTGCTAATTGACCCTGTGCACGAGAAAATGCTAACTTCCTGGTTTGAGATCGGATGTGGGGTTGTATATTTCCGGTAGCTTTACTTTGCTGTCAATCGCTACTGCGAAGATATCCTCCAAAATCATGTCCAAAACTCGAAAACGGAAAGATTGCGTTAAGTTACAAAGAGCAGAAGGTGGGAACACTCACCACTGTTGTGTCATAAAAAAATCTAATGATCAATCGAGTTTAGATCAATCAGTTGTTTACATCACTCAACACAAGCAGAAGACACATCGTCCACATTCAGAAGCACATCTCTGTATAGTGACTGGTCTTATGATTTAAACAGGCAAATGTTCAGCATTCAAACTACAGGTGAAGAACAGTCAAACCAGATGTTTCCCCCGTTATGTCGATATCAGCTAGTCAAGTACACACCTACACAGCATGTTAACAAACCGTGAAAAAAGCCACACAAAAAATGAATGATTGCTGGTAACGGTTTCTATACATTAGTATTTACGAAGGGTATGTTGTGACTTACCTTCAAAATTACAGTGGTCCCTCGCTATAACGCGGTTCACCTTTCACCTCGCTGTTTCACAGATTTTTTTATTGCAAGTTTGCATGCTTTTTTTACATCACATTGTGTCCTGCGTCCTGATCGCTGCAGACGATCTCCTCCGTGACGTCTCTCCTGTACAGTACAGAATCACTGCATCGATCGCTGGCAGTGTGACTCTGAAGTAGAGCAGGGCGATATGGCCAAAAATATTTATCACGATATATATTTGAAAATTTGCGATAACGATATAACCGACGATATAATTGATGCGAGACAAAATACAACTCCACAACATTACTAGCGCAAAAAGACAATCTTCCATTTATTTTCACTTAAACAAGAAGCTGGTTTTTATGTACATTAAAGCTTTATAAAAATTTAACAGTGCAAATGCAAATTCCTTGCTGAAAGTTTAACCAAAAGGCATTTCCAGTAGAAATGGGCTGACATATCCTGAGCATAACCATATATAATATCCACTGAAGTTAAAAAGAGGTGCTTTGCAACATTAAACTGCAGTGTGCAGTGCGTATTTTTCGGACCATAAGGTGCACGGGATTATAAGGCACATTAAGCGAAACAAAGCAGTCAGATAAATCAAACTTTATTAAACTCATTCTTCTTGCTTCCTCCACTTCTGTACCATTGATTCATTAATGTTGAATTCTCTGGCAGCTGCTCTATTCCCATGTTGTTGCAGTATATTAATAACTAACCTCGTATTGTGGATGGATTATCTCAGTTTTTCTCCTGACTGAAGTTTGGTCCGTTTACAGCATCCTGCCATGCGATTGCATTTGTCTCTAACCATGAAGAACCTTCACGTTAACTTTTATAAGTGGAAAAGTGTTAGTGTTCGTCCTCCAGCTTCACTGTTTATGTTATGCTAACATAGCTGTGTCGCTAGCGATCACGTAGCACATCATTATATACCAGCTAGCCCAACTTCAGTAACCCTACAAACGTCACTGCTGTTTAGTTTCCTGTCTTCATTTATGTTGGAAGTGATAGCAGAGCTGTACGTTTGAATTTTTTCAGAAATCTCTCAGTCAGAACATGCTATATCATGCTTAGGTAACTAGCGAAACTAGCGAGCTAACTTCCGCTAGCTTCCTGCTAACTTCTAACTCCGTTAAATGTAATAAATTTTGTTTTAATGGATGCCTGGAAGTTAAACTTCATAGTTACACCTGGTAAAGCAGCAATGCTGATCGTTTTATTAAAGATGAAAGAATTTAGACAGTTTTTAACTCTCAGTGATGCTGCAGTGTTGTTTGACCTGAAGCATACGGAGTTTAGGACCCAGATTACTCCCAGATTTAAGAGCATCTTAGTCCGACAAATACGACAAATACGACAATAACGACGGCCGCTTGCATGTTCTGCAAAGAAATGTGCTTTGTTGTGTATCTGACGGACAAACACCAAACCAGTTCCACATCACTGAAGTTGCACCATTTTTACAAACCAATTCTGGTTCATCTGTTTCACTCAACAATCGGCCATGTGCGCATGAAAACAAAGGCCCTGCGCATGCGCGTTTTACTCCCATTCTATCGCGATATTTCATTTTCCTATCGTTGCTTAACATTATACCGGTATTACCGTGAACGGTATAATATGACCCAGCCCTACTCTGAAGTGCAGTACAGTATGTCCACCAAACGTTTTGCACCATCAAAAAATAAAATTGGCTGCTTGATTTCACCTATCGCTCGTTATTTTTAGAACATAACACCCATGATAAACGAGGGACCGCTGAGAAATATAACATTTGAATCCCTTTTCTCTTTTGCCCTGAGGCGCGGGGGAAAAATATCGACAAGTTGATGAACATCATTTACAGATATTTTGTGTAAATGCCCAAGACATCAATAGAAATGTAAATCGCCGCTTGATTCATTCATTTTCTTGACTTGTTTTGGACCGTAAACAGGGCGTGAATAGGACACCGGAAACAAAGCTCCCCACAGGAGTTTCCGCACCGGAAGTAGCATATGCTAACGTGCACATAGTCAATTTCTTTAGCCTCGGAAAGGGCACTTTCATTGCAAAATGGCTAGCGGAAATTAGCATCAGAGCTAGCGGCAAGTAGTATGCTATGCTAGCGCACATGCACTGACTGGGGCTTACCATGTGAAGTAGCAAATGCTATGCAGGGCTTCACAGTGCTCGCGTGGGCTCACGGCCTTCGGAATTCACTGTCACCGAGTGTTTTCGCCGTAAAAGCTTTTACATCCAGTTAGCTTCTCCACAACAGGAGTGACTGATCTCTCTCTGCCTGTATCTCCTTCTTAGCTGACTGGTACACAAGGAGCACACACACAGGTGTGTGAGGAGCGCACACAGGGGGAGGGTCAGACCAGTCAACTATTGGTTGCTCAGTGTATCTGACAAAGTCTTGCCTCCACAACATTTATCCACATATTAATTAAACTTATGTTTACATGCTTTTTATGAGGATTTATTATATTTAATTGCTTTTTACCAATGTTTATTCCCATTGTGAAATGCGTATTTTAATCAAAATAGTATCAATATTTATGCTTTTATTCCCGTTTTTACACTGTGTTACAGTTATTAAACTGTCTGAACTGTAAGCGTAATAGATTTTCACTTCCAAACCAGTCTTCATATCCTGTTCATGAGAGAGTTGTTTACCCATGCGTTACTGTACTCGTGTTTCAAATGACACAAGCCATCTTTTTGAGATATATCAACCATGTATTGCTGTTTGTTTTTAAGTCACTTGGATGTTTATAGAAAGCTTTTTTTTCCAACTTCCCCAAATGCTTGTTCATGGTGGATGTTTAGGTGTTTCTCTCTGTAATGCTGTAGTATATTTACCTTTTTACATAAAATGTCATGTAAATTATGGATATATTAATAAAGCTTAGTTGGAGAATTAAAAAATGACCACAAAATCCTTAAGACAGACTTTGGTTTCTTCAGTATAGTGTTTATTTGACCGTGAAAAGAATAAATTTTTCATTAATCTGAAGGAAAATGCTCTAATAATGATAAAAGTGATCTCTTTTTTCAAACAAAAGAGATCGACGGCATATAGTTTTTTGCTGTAGTTTGATAGAAAGTGCTCCAAAATGTTAACTTTCATTTAATTTGTACTTTTAATTTTCATTTTATTTTGTTTTTTCCTGCTTCTCAACTTTCACAGAGTGATCGTTCAGTGTCTGTGGGTGAAGTTCAACATACAATGGCAGAAAAACCCTTGACAGACTGGGACAGTGGTCTCCTTGACTGCTTTGAGGATGCAAGTACTTGTAAGAAGCCAGTTAAATTTGTCTCATAAATTGCATTTGTGTTTTCAGGACTACAGTTTTTTTCTCATTTGTGTTGCCTTCATCTTTTCAGACTTCTTACAACTTTGTTGATGCGTTTCTGTGTTTTTCAGGCTGCTATGGATTCTGGTGCTGCCCCTGTCTCGCCTGCACTGTTTCAGGAAGATTTGGAGAGAACAACTGTCTCCCTTTATGTGATATATGTGGCTCTGGTGTATTAGCAGCCTTTGGGATACCTGTTTGTGTTCCTCCTGCAGTTTTGTCTGTAAGAGCTGCCATGCGAAACAGATATGGCATCAAGGTATGAACCGTGAGATGATGACACTGAACTCAAAGCTGGACTTTAGTGGGAATTACAAGTCTCACTCACTGAATCAAAAACATCCATATTTGATTTCAACTATGCCTAAATGTTTTTTGTCAAACATTCACACACATACTCAGTATCTGCTGCAAGGATATTGTGACATGTGGACCAGAAGAGCCAGGGATTGATCTACCAAACCTCTGGTTGGTAGATGACCTGCTCCTCCACCTGAATTACACCACATCTGTAATGCTTGTACTCTCTTTCTGCAGGGCTCTCTCTGTAAGGACATTGCAATTTCCTGCTTCTGTGAGTGGTGCTCCTGGTGTCAGATGCATCGTGAGTTAAAGCATCGCAAGAAAGCGCCAACTGTCATCAACTTACACAATAACACGGTCATCAACATGCAGCCTATTCCAACTGTCCAGCCAGGAGTGATGATGATGCCTGCGCAACCAGTTGCAACTGGTTTCATGACTCAACCAGGAGTTGTCATTCACTAAAAGTGAAACTGAGAGATCTTATAATGCCGAATGTCAGAGTGTGTTCTGACATATTTATCAGTGAAAGAGTGTTATATAATCATTTTGAAATTAAACTATGTTAAATTAATTTTCATGATTTCCTAGTTATCAAGAAAATTATCTGTGTTAAGAGTTAACATAAATGAAGGGAATGATGATTCACCCATGCGAATCTTAGTTGCAAGTGCAGAAATGTAAGGATTATATAAGTAATAATATAATATAGTAATAAAAATATTTAATAATATTTTACTGACTGAATAAAAACATTCAATCTACAATCTGGACCCCATTTTTATAGTCTTATCCTACTTTTTGAGAGTTTATTGAATGAGTGTTTCAACTGAAAAAATCCACCATGAAGCATTTGTTTCAGACTTTACACTGATGCTTTGTGTCATGCAGTATGTTTGTCTGGTGTTTTCAATATAAAGAGCCATTTATTATAACTATGATGCTGGGTATCCCTCCTTGACAAAGGGAGAAAAAAATGTTAGCATACAAGGAAAGACTCAGAAAATTACACAAGTGTAACAAGGCCCAGAGGCCGATGCAGGAGATGAACAAACCCCAAACTCAAACAGTGATCACAATCACGTTCTTAAGGCAAAACACAGTCAACTTAGCCATAATGACACAGGGTTTCCAAACGGGGTTCACTGAGTTGTAAGGCTGCAAAACACAGGAGAAGCTGGTTCAGTGAGAGAGAGGGGAACTGAGCGTCTGAAAGAAAGAGACTGAGTGAGGTGTGCGCTGATTTAAACCTCAGAGTGGGCAGGAGGCCGAGTGAGCGGCAGATGGGGAAGATCTAACTTCTGAAGGTGAAGCGGTGAAACAGGGTGAAGGCGGATGAGAACCCGACACAAGACTGCCAACTGTCCCAATTTCCTTTGGGGTCAACCTTCAGGATCAATAAAGTTTTATTGAATTGAATTGAATTGAATTGAAAGTTGAAACTATGCAAGCTGTAGGCTCAAGGAAACGAAGTAAGTACACAGCTGAACAACGAGAGAATCATAAGGAACTGATGACCAAGTTATCACCATGAGTAGCAACAGACTGGCAAAGGAAAAACAGTCTCCTGCTTGACAGCCAACAGCAGGAAAGGGTTTTAAAAATTATGTATTCATATAATTTGTTTTAGAAATTAACTAACTTTACCTCTGTAGGAAACCTGTGACTTCTGTCAACATCAAAGAGAACATCCAAACATGAAAAAAGCCTCTTGAACAAATGAATCTCTACGGACATGTGACGCTCAGGGTTTAAGACTTAATATGACCTGGCAAGTGCATCCTAATAATGCGTTCGATGAATCACACTGACAAAGAGACGACTGCACCTGGCTGCCATGCAAGCTGGAAAAACTGCTCTGATTAGAAGTTTATATTTTATACTATAAAGTTGGTTTAAGCAGAACAGAAACTGAACTGTCATTAGCAGTTAGTAAGAAAGTAAGAAAACCAAAAATGTGACATCAAGAATGTACATCTTGTATTTGCTTCCGTGTGACACAGAAATGTTAAGTTACGATTAAGCAGAAATGAAACTGAACATTCAGCATTAGCCTTAACAGATCAGGCAGAATTGCATAATCTCTGCTTTTTATTACATAAGCACACTTTTACTGTCAATGAACTTCCTCAGAGCATATTAAAGGCTGGAGTCAAATTTAATTTTTGATAAACTTGGACTAATTTTGTATTCTTTGAGGACTTTGTCTACCTGCCACCTACAGCAAGTTTTTCCACTTAGCCAGATAACCTGACATGCATGTCAGATGAGTGTGGGAGGAAACTGAAGTATTCAGAGGAAACCCACGCAGACACAGGGAGACCAACCAAACTCTACTTTGAAAGACTCCAGTCAGGGCTTGAACCAAGGTCCCTGATTATCCCAGAGGTTACGTTCCGACACCCCTCGTGATCGGTGAGAATCCACCAAGTAGAAACCACATGTTTATTATATTATTTTTATATATTTTAAGCCATAAAAACCCTCCCCATACTCTTATAATGTGTCGTGAGGATACGCTACATTTCGTAAATACTCTTTCTCTTCCAATTGCTACATAAATACACTTAAGGTTCAACCAACTTGATTAAAGGATGATAAACGCTCTTATCATTTCATTGACAGTTTTGCATGGCCTCATTGGCATACACTGACCTGCAGAGACACTCAATTCAGTTCAATTTTATTTATATTGTGCCAAATCACAACAGTGGTCACATCAAGGTGCTTTATATTATAAGGCAGAGATACTAATACAGAGAAAACAAAGTGATGTTTTTTAAATAGTGGTTTAATCACTCCCAGCTTGAAGGCCCTTTGTACGTACCCCATTAACAGAGATAAATGATGGTAATTTGTGTGAATCATTACCTAATGGTACGATGTCTTTAAGCATTCTTTTAGGAATGGGGTATAACGGACACACTGATGGAGCTGAGGAAACTATGTTGTTCTTTCTTTGTGATTGTTTTATGCTTAAGTCAGTTTTGGTTGGTTTGTCGGTCTGTGAGCAGATACAGTTGCTATGGTGATGGGGTTTGGGGTCACAGCAGGGGGAGAGAAGCTGCAGGGAGGTGTGTAAGACTGCAACTCTTTCCTGGTTGCAACGCTGGATAGTCATGTGATTTCTAAAACAGAGATATTGCGCAAATGCAAAAAATCAAGCCTATGGACAGGATTTCTATTTACCCTCTGCTTGTTGGTAGGTAGATGACATTTTTGTCCCAAACCAGCACACTCGTACTGCTGCATTGTCTTAAAACCATACTTGTGTGCATCTGCAAATGGATATAGTATAAGTTCAAATAAAATAATGAAAATTTGGGAATCTAAATGTAATCCTTCAAGTGTACTAGTTTACAGTGTTATCATTTTAGCTCAACAAGGAAGTGATATCTGGAGAAACAAGGAAAAAGAATCCATGCAACAGACACCTACTCATAGTTTGGCACATTTCAAACATGCAAACATTGTTTTTATGTAGACAAAGGTTCTGTTCATTTTAAATATCAGATTCACCCAAAGACTGCATGAAAGTGAAGCTCTGCCCCACAAACTACTACAGTCTCTAAATGTATTATATTGGGTGTTTGTGGGCATTCTCCACACACAACCAAAGACATTTTATTGACCGCGGTTAAAAGAGAGAAAGATGGTAAGCACACTGATGTAAACTAAACCCTAACACCTCTACTAGGAACAAGCATAACCACAGGTCAACTTTCCCATCTCTGTTTTCCCAAGAAAACTCAGCAAACTCTCCATAGCCACAGCTCTTGGCTCTCTTCCTCCATCACTTTCACTTTCCTGACTTTGTTGATCTATGACCACAAATAAGCACAAGAGTTACAAATTGCAGTAGTTTTCATGCTGAAACTCTCAATTTAAAAGTGTTTTTAACAAGCTGCTTTTAGTGATGATGACAGGCTTGACCTCGTAGCCTTCATCCTGAACCCACAGTTCTCTCGGTGGTTACAAAGTTTTACTAAAAGGCTACAATCCAGCAGTCAGTTATACGTTTATTCAGTTATTCATTCAGTCCCTTGCGCTTTTCACTCACATGTATTAGAGCATTGCTCTTTAAGTCTTATTTGTGTTAGTAGTAGCCAATATTTACATCAAACCACTGGTTTTAGTAGTTCACTCACACTTAACCTCTGTGAAGCCAATTGAATATTCAAATACATTCAGTACCAGTCATGCTCACATGTCCAATGGTTTCACTGGACTGTGTGTCATGACCTCCTTTGATAAAGAAGAACAGAGTGTGACTGAGTGCTGGAGAGGAGAGACATCAGAGTGCAGAATAAGAAGTAAGTGAAGAGTTTGTTGTGTCATCTCTTTTTTTTCTTTAGTGCTTGATGTTAATGATGCTGCCAGTTCAGTTATTTCATTTATCAGAGATTCTGATATTTTATTGGTTCAGTTTTCTTTATTATGGATGGAGGGTGAATATACAATAGAAACTTAACCCTTTCATGCATGAATAGTGACAGTGTCAATCTGGATTTCTTTTCTTAAGTATTTTTATTCATCTTTAGACATGAAAAAAAAAGATTTTTGATCTTCAATTTTATCATCATCACCGTAGTATACTTGCATTTACTTGAAGTGATTTATTGAAGTATGTAAAGTGAAATTTGTTTTAATTCATTCTGCATAAGTTAAAAACTTTAGGAAAACACAATGAAATCTTGTTGTTTGAACAAATACTTTGTTAATCAAGGCAAATACTGCTAGGCTTGCGTAATGAACCAATATGAGTGTTGATGATTTCATAGAGACAACGAACCAGTCCAGGCAAGTCAGGGCAACTAACCACTCTTACTAGATTGTATCATTTCAACAAGAACAAATTAAGTTGAATTTCATGCAAATGGTACATGATTTAAATACGTTCACCATAGAAACATGAAATTATTTAGTTCAAATTACAAGTTTGAATCTTGTACATGTAACAACGACCCAATTTCATTTTTTTGAGTGTACCATCAATAGCTGACCACTGTAGTGACACTGTGCCTGAAAGGGTTAAATAGAAATATAAAAACGTCATAAATTAGCCTTGCAATCAATCGGACTATGTCAAAGTAGCTATATATAACAATGTCCCGATTCACAAGTAATGTACCCTGAAAAAACCCTCAAAACTTGTAACATGTTCCTAACTACGTAACTAAAGCCAAATGGGACCAGACGTCACCTGGCTTAATGGGGTCCGTGTCCTGGTTCACAAACATGTCAGATTTTGGGATATTCTAGAGATATTCTTATTAATAAATACATTAAATATAAAATAGAATTCAAACATTTTTTAAAAACATCAATACAAGATAAACACGAGTAAAAGAATTTTAAATGAATGATAAATATCTCAAACTGGGTCAAACACCAAGCAGAAGACGTGGATCTTTAGACTGGATTTAAGAATTGGCGGTGAAGAGACCTCTCTAATGTGAAATGGGAACAAATTTCCAAACTTGGGACCCGCTACGGCAAAAGTCCGTCTGAGCCTCCGCTGTGTCCTCGACACATCCAGGAGCAGTCGGTTAGTTGATGTGAGTGGAAAAGCAAGTGCAGCTCAGAGAGGGAAGGTCGGGGAAGACCATTTAAGCACTTTAACTGTGCAGCCAGTTAAAAGCTGTGATCCAACATTTTGCAGCAGCTGAAGACGACACAGGGCAAAATGGTAACACCAGTATATAAAGCTTTACAGTAATACAACCAAGTTGTAAAAAGGGCACGGATTACTGTTTCTTTGGCTTTCTGTCTCAGCTGAAAGAAGACAAAGGTGAAGACAAAGCTGACTTTAATTGCAATTGTTGTATTTGGGTTTTCTCTACTTCATTCTACTTTTACAGAGTAATTATTTAGTGTCTGTGGCTGAACCTCAACACACAATGGCAGAAAAACCCTTGACAGACTGGGACAGTGGTCTCTTGGATTGCTTTGAGGATGCGAGTACTTGTAAGAAGAAGTTTAAGATCTTTTTCTTGTCATTTCTGGGGTCTTAGGCACTTCAGACATGTTACCACTTTGGTGATGTATTTCTGTTTTTCAGGCTGCTATGGTTTCTGGTGTGGCTCCTGCCTCGCCAGCACCGTTGCAGGAAGGTTTGGAGAGAATAGCTGTCTCCCTTTGTGTGATACATGTTGCTCTGGTGGATTAACAGCCTGTGGGATACCTGTTTGTGTTCCTCCTGCAGTCTTGTCTTTAAGGGTTGCCATGCGAAACAGATATGGCATCAAGGTATAAAGCAGTGACAATGAGACAATGTCATGAAGCAGAAATGGAGAAAGAAATAATGGTTGTACCGTCTCTCTGCAGGGCTCTCTCTGTAAGGATATTGCAATTTCCTATTGCTGCGCCACGTGCTCCTGGTGTCAGATGCATCGTGAGTTAAAGCATCGTAAGCAAGGCCCCACTGTGGTCAACATACAGAATAACAACATTGTGAACATGCAGCCTGTTCCAGTCATGCAGGCACCCATGATGATGCCTTCACAACCAGTGCCAGCTGCTTATATGGCTCAACCAAGATTCACTGTGGTCTCACAGTGACAGAAATCCGAGTTTGTGTTGATGTTTCTATCAGTGAAATGAGACAATGAAGTCATTTTGAATTGAGAGTATCGTTAAATATTTCTATCAGCTTCCTAATAATCATAAAAATTACATTTAGTTTAAATGCATGAGTCGCCTTTTTAGATTAGTCACTGCATAGCTTCAGTAATAATACAGAGGATTGAATTTTAGTCTATTAATTTTTCTGCTAATGAGAAAAACATACTTGCATGTAGAGAGCTAAACGTGGTGTTAGATCTGCTCTGAAGTTAAAACTGATGTAAAGTGTTTTTTCATCAATAAAAATATGAAATCCAAGACATTTATGATCATTTTGCAATCCTACTTTAGATTCACCAAACTCTGCCTCAGATCAGTTTACAGTTTACTGAGATTGATGAAGACCTGATGTGCTCGGCACAGCTTTCATGACACCATAAAGATCAAACAGGAGTCCTGCAGTGGCTTTTTTTGTTTTTTTAATTTCACTCCTCATTAATTTGTCTTTCTTAAAATGTGTCATTGTGTGTGCTGTGTGGCAGGAGGAAGGACCCAAATGCAGGACTATCAGACGGAAAAATTAAACTCAATTCAATTTTATTTATATAGCGCCAAATCACAACAAAAGTCACCTCAAGGTGCTTCATAGGTACAGAGAAAAACCCAACAATCATATGACCCCCTATGAGCAAGCACTTTGGCGACAGTGGGAAGGAAAAACTCCTTTTTAACAGGAAGAAACCTCCAGCAGAACCAGGCCCAGGGAGGGGCGGGGCCATCTGCTGCGACCGGTTGGGGTGAGAGAAGGAAGACAGGATAAAGACATGCTGTGGAAGAGAGACAGAGGTTAATAACAGATATGATTCAATGCAGAGAGGTCTATTAACACAAAGGTGAGAAAGGTGACTGGAATGGAAAAACTCAATGCATCATGGGAATCCCCCGGCAGCCTACGTCTAAGGGAGGATTCAGGGTCACCTGGTCCAGCCCTAACTATATGCTTTAGCAAAAAGGAAAGTTTTAAGCCTAATCTTGAAAGTAGAGATAGTGTCTGTCTCCTGAATCCAAACTGGAAGCTGGTTCCACAGAAGAGGGGCCTGAAAACTGAAGGCTCTCCCTCCCATTCTACTTTTAAATACTCTAGGAACAACAAGTAGGCCTGCAGAGCGAGAGCGAAGTGCTCTAATAGGGTGATATGGTACTACAAGGTCATTAAGATGAGATGGGGCCTGATTATTTAAGACCTTGTATGTGAGGAGCAGGATTTTGAATTCTGGATTTAACAGGAAGCCAATGAAGGGAAGCCAAAACAGGAGAAATCTGCTCTCTCTTTCTAGTCCCTGTCAGGACTAGAAAAGGTTCCTCGATGGGTATCGTTTAGGTTTTATCCGATACCGGTGCCAAACCGGTACTTTTGAAACTGTAACAGTGCTTAAACGGTGCTCAAACCGGTGTTTAAAGAATGGAGAACACAAAATTGGTCCAAAAACCTCTCATGTTTAGCTGTTTTTTTGTAAAAAGATAACAATGTTAGCCTTTTCTGCAGCTATGGGGCATATATGGTATCACTCTTGGCTGGAAGCAGTGCTTAAACAATGAAAAAAAAAAAACAAAAAAAAAAAAACAAAAAAAAACACACACTTTGTCCAAAAACCTCTCATGTTTAGCTGTTTTCCTCTTTTTCTTTGGTCATTTTAGCCTTTTTGGCCAGGGTGAAGGGAGCATCTGCCATCAAACAAGAAGACAGCTGCATGTAACTACGACGGTGTTTGCTAGTTCACCTTACATGCATTAATGTAATAACGTGGTTAGCCTACTCAACGTAAATTACACACGAACAACATTAAGCTACTCACGCAGAGAAGAACGGCTGCTGCTGCATCATCATCCTCATCATTTCTGCTACACTGGCAGGGCTAGGGGCCAGGACTCTCCTCTTCGGGTTTTTGGGGGATGTTGCTAACTCAGGGTCCGATAACAGGCAACCCACCCGCAGTAGATGTGCTCGGTGTGAGGTCTCGCAGCAAGCTATCAAATTCAGTGCATTTCTCGGCTTTTAAAAAAACGCTATGCGTCGCCAGGTGTTTCATCGGATTCGAGGTGTTACCTCCTTTGACAGTATCACAGTATCAGCTTAAAGCACTTGTTGCAGGCTGCTGAGTTTGCCTCTTTTGCCTACTATCCTCGGAAACGTAAAATGATTGGCTAGAATCTAAAGTGTATCACAGCTCAGGAAAAAAAAGCACCGAAATAAAGCAGCGAAATGTGCGCTGCTTTTCGGTCTGGTTACTACCGTTTATGTCAGAACCGGTGCCATCATGGCACCGGATTCCGGTACCCATCCCTATTCCTCACAGTGTTACTGGAGGCCAAGGTAATGCCATCCAGAGTAAGAATCTGCTTAGATACCATATTTCTAAGATTTTCAGGGCCGAGTACAATAACCTCAGTTTGATCTGAATTAAGAAGCAGAAAGTTAGCGGCCATCCAGGTCTTTATGTCTTTAAGACATTCCTGCAGTTTAACTAATTGGTGTGTGTTATCTGGCTTCATGGACAGATAGAGCTGGGTGTCATCTGCATAGCAGTTAAAATGTATGCTATGTCTTCTAATGATGCTGCCTAAGGGAAGCATGTATAATGTAAACAGAATTGGTCCTAGCACTGAACCCTGTGGAACTCCATAATTAACCTCAGTGTGTGAAGAGGACTCTCCATTTACATGAACAAACTGGAGTCTATTAGATAGGTATGATACAAACCACTGCAGTGCAGTACCTGTAATACCTACAGCATGTTCTAATCACTCTAATAGGATATTATGGTCAACAGTATCGAACGCTGCACTGAGGTCTAGCAGGACAAGCACAGAAATGAGTTCACTGTCAGAGGCCATAAGAAGATCATTTGTAACCTTCACTAAAGCTGTTTCTGTGCTGTGATGAGCTCTGAAACCTGACTGAAACTCTTCAAATAAGCCATTCCCCTGCAGATGATCTGTTAACTCAAAGCACAGCTTTATTTGCTGAGAAAACTCACGATAACCCAAACTAGAAACTCAAAGCACAAAGCTCTAAGGGGAAAACTGGAAACAGGGAACTAAGATGTTACCATAAACACAGCACCCTGAGGGTACGACGCAGACACTAACACATCAAAATAAAACAGGAAACACAACAGGCACAGAACCAAGCACATGGAGACTAAATGAAGAGAATAAGAAAGCAGAAATAAATGTTCACTAGAGACAACACACCAGGAACACAGGGGAGGCACAGAAACAGAACATGGAGCACAGAGACAACAGTAACTAACAGTGACAGGAGGTGAACAACACACAGACTCAAACACAGGCTGAGGTGACGCGACTAAGATCACTGAGCTAAAGAAACCCAACAACATGAACAAGAATAATCAAAGAACATAATTACAAAGACTGAAATACAAATACTGGGTCTTTGTGACAAAATGTCTTTTATAAATAGCAACACAGAATCCAAGTGGAGTAAATTAAAAACTCACGTTTTATATGTACTTACAATGATGCTTGGTGTCAAAAACAAATCTGACAAGATTCAGTGATTACACAGCACAGAGGAAGGACAGTAAAGAAGGTCTATAAGGAATACCGAAACAATGATACAAATACAAACAATTTGATTCTTAAACAGCTGATAACTCTCTGGGTTTACATTAAATCTGTGGTAAGGAAGGAGGGCATATAGGAATACAGCTCACCGCAGACAAACAGCCAACAAGGTGAAACATCAGGAGTTCTTTGCTGTGACTTGCCTAACAAGTAAGATCAGGAAAAGAATTAAAAGTAGACTTCTTGGGTGATCTGACTATTTTTAGACTGGAGTCAGAAACGGATGTACTTTCTCATAAAACAAGAAGAGAGAAGAATCAGAGAAGTTTACTGCTTTGTCATTTTTTCAAAGCAGTTTTGTCACACAGTGCCTCCCTGTGGTCACAATTGGCAATTACATAACACAAACTCTAAATGTGACTTGTGTCACTGCAAAGTGGTGTACTGCGACTGGATAAATTAAAAAGTGAGTTAAAGCATTACAAGAAAAACCCGTCATCAGTATCGAGAGTAACCCAGTTAACATGTGGCCTTTCTCAGCTGTGTAGTCAGTTGTTTTTGGTTTTATTCCTGTTCTGATAGCAAAACGAGTTTAAGAATGTTGAACTGAATCAATAAAGAGTTCAGGCCCCATTTTCAGTTTTATCTTACATCCTCTGAGAAGCTTTTGTGCTGTTGCTGTTTGTTTTGTTTTATTTAAATCACTGTTTCAGGTCGAGTCCAACAGCTCTGAAACTGAAAACTAACAAGGAACTAACCTGTTGTCACGTCATCAAATTAGGAATTGAATATCTGCGTCACTTAAATGACAAAGAAACAATGACCAGCAGCAGGTCTATGCTTAGTTAAGTCATCTGACTCTTTTAATAGCTTAAAGATTGAATAAAAGAAATCAGTTTTAAGGTTTAACTATTACCTATCATTTCCTCAGTGGTAAATCAGTTCGACCGCTTGTGAACTTCATCTATGCCAAACACAAAATCCAAAGCATGCAAAGATCCTCTTGAATGAATGAATCTCTGTCAGTTTGAACATGATGTCGTACAAAACAGAAAGCATGGGCTTAATTTGACCTGGAAACTGTGTGCAGATAAAGAGCTTATCAAATCACACTATCAATGCAAACAGCTTCAGAGATCTCACACATGGCCGACTTATCCACTGTAACACAGCAGTGTCACAGGAGGCGTGGCTTCCAAGCTGGAAAAGATTGTTTAACACCAGTTTATTATTTTAGCCATTGTGAAAAACACTGTTAAGTGAATGCTTCACATAAGTAAAACGTGTAAAGCTAAAAGAGCCTGCCTGAGGGTCTGAGGCGGCGCTGTGGCTGGTAGGGCTGCAACAATAGGGTTATACAGCTGGGAGCAAAATCTAAACTCCTTTAAATGAGTTAAATCTCAAACACGTCTTCTGAACAGTAACCCTGAGTGTTACTCAGCTGAGTGCGGGAGGAAGACGAGGTATTCAGAGGAAACCTTCACAACCACAGGGAGACCAACCAAACTCTACTATGAAGGGATCCAGCCAGGGCTTGAACCAAGATCCCTTGTTGCAACTCCTCCAACCAACGGCCGCGGCAGGCAAAACATGAGGACACAGATGTTGCGCAACAATAAACACATGAGATGCACTTCTGTACTATTTGCTCCTTTAATTCCACGTTGTACTGTCCACTATACAAAACCAGTACATGGGATCAAACAGGATACAAATGCACAGACTGCACAAACATGAACACAACTCACAAACATTACACCAATTGCTATGTCAAACTACAACATCGGCCTATGGCATCAATTAGTGCACTAAACCAAACTCAGGCTGCATACAAAAATGCATCAAAATGACTCAAGCTGTGGTCAACAGAAAGTTTCCCCTCATGTTCAGCCTACCTTTGTGTCATCAACATCATGTGTGGTGAACAGGTGAGTGCAACCACCTTTATCACCTAACACACCCATGAGTCACGCCCCACACCCGTGCACCAATACAGTGTTTGCATTTAAACCAACCCTCTTAATCCAAAAAAGGAACGACTCATATGGCTCCTACATCCCTGATCATCGTAGGGGTTACATTGCGACACCCCTCGTGATCGATGAGAATCCACCAAGTAGAAACCACGTGTTTATTATATTATTTTTATATATTTTAAGCCATAAAAAACCTTCCCCACACCCTTATAAATAATTTCTACACCCTTAGTAAGTGAACCGCGATGTGGCGTGAGGATACGCTACATTTTGTAAATACCTTGGTTTAGCAGCTGTCTTCTGAGCTGTAAGAAATCCACCTTACACTGGGTAGAATTGAACTATATGTAATAAAACTAGTGATTTCATTAAACTTTGTAGTTGCTTGTTGGTCGTCTCCTCTGACAAAGATTTTTAGAAGAAAATGAGTGACTCTTTTTCTCTTCCAATTGCTAAATAAACACACTTAAGGTGCAACCAACTTCATTAAAGGATGATAAAGGCTCTGATCATTTCATTGACAGTTTTGCATGGCCTCATTGGCATACACTGACCTGCAGAGACACTCAATTCAGTTCAATTTTATTTATATTGTGCCAAATCACAACAGTGGTCACATCAAGGTGCTTTATATTATAAGGCAGAGATACTAATACAGAGAAAACAAAGTGATGTTTTTTAAATAGTGGTTTAATCACTCCCAGCTTGAAGGCCCTTTGTACGTACCCCATTAACAGAGATAAATGATGACATTGTGGTGGACCACTAGAGGGCTCCACACACAACTGAATACAAAAGTATTCAGAATACAAAAGTATTAAGTTGTGTGGTGATGAGTAATAAAGTAATAAACCAGGTTTGTTAATCGAGAGCTCTCCTGTGTTCACCTCCACAACTTTTTATATTGAATCATTTAACCAATGGTAGGACGTCTTTAAGGATCCTTTTAGGAATGGGGTATAACAGACACACTGATGGAGCTGAGGAAACTATGTTGTTCTTTCTTTGTGATTGTTTTATGCTTAAGTCAGTTTTGGTTGGTTTGTCGGTCTGTGAGCAGATACAGTTGCTATGGTGATGGGGTTTGGGGTCACAGCAGGGGGAGAGAAGCTGCAGGGAGGTGTGTAAGACTGCAACTCTTTCCTGGTTGCAATGCTGGACAGTCATGTGATTTCTAAAACAGAGATATTGAGCAAATGCAAAAAATCAAGCCTATGGACAGGATTTCTATTTACCCTCTGCTTGTTGGTAGGTAGATGACATTTTTGTCCCAAACCAGCACACTCGTACTGCTGCATTTGTCTTAAAACCATACTTGTGTGCATCTGCAAATGGATATAGCATAAGTTCAAATAAAATAATGAAACTTTGAGAATCTAAATGTAATCCTTCAAATGTACTAGTTTACAGTGTTATCATTTTAGCTCAACAAGGAATTGATATCTGGAGAAACAAGGAAAAAGAATCCATGCAACAGACACCTACTCATAGTTTGGCACACCTTCTTTCAAACATGCAAACATTGTTTTTATGTAGACAAAGGCTCTGTTCATTTTAAATATCAGATTCACCCAAAGACTGCATGAAAGTGAAGCTCTGCCCCACAAACTACTACAGTCTCTAAATGTATTATATTGGGTGTTTGTGGGCATTCTCCACACACAACAAAAAACACTTTGACCGCGGTTAAAAGAGAGAAAGATGGTAAGCACACTGATGTAAACTAAACCCTAACACCTCTACTAGGAACAAGCATAACCACAGGTCAACTTTCCCATCTCTGTTTTTCCAAGAATACTCAGCAAACTCTTCATAGCCACAGCTCTTGGCTCTCTTCCTCCATCACTTTCACTTTCCTGACTTTGTTGATCTATGACCACAAATAAGCACAAGAGTTACAAATTGCAGTAGTTTTCATGCTGAAACTCTCAATTTAAAAGTGTTTTTAACAAGCTGCTTTTAGTGATGATGACAGGCTTGACCTCGTAGCCTTCATCCTGAACCCAGAGTTCTCTCGGTGGTTACAAAGTTTTACTAAAAGGCTACAATCCAGCAGTCAGTTATACGTTTATTCAGTTATTCATTCAGTCCCTTGCGCTTTTCACTCACATGTATTAGAGCGTTGCTCTTTAAGTCTTATTTGTGTTAGTAGTAGCCAATATTTACATCAAACCACTGGTTTCAGTAGTTCACTCTCAGTCACTTCACCTCTGTGCAGCCAATTTAAAATACTTGTTTGAATATTCAAATACATTCAGTACCAGTCATGCTCACATGTCCAATGGTTTCACTGGGACTGTGTGTCATGACCTCCTTTGATAAAGAAGAACAGAGTGTGACTGAGTGCTGGAGAGGAGAGACATCAGAGTGCAGAATAAGAAGTAAGTGAAGAGTTTGTTGTGTCATCTTTTTTTTTTTCTTTAGTGCTTGGTGTTAATGATGCTGCCAGTTCAGTTATTTCATTTATCAGAGATTCTGATATTTCACTTGTTCAGTTTTCTTTATTATGGATGGAGGGTGAATATACAATAGAAACTTAACCCTTTCATGCATGAATAGTGACAGTGTCAATCTGGATTTCTTTTCTTAAGTATTTTTATTCATCTTTAGACATGAAAAAAAAGATTTTTGATCTTCGCTTTTTTAAAACATGTACTTTTCAGAAGAGTTTAACATCTCCACTTAGGTGGACAACTGGTTGACCAGTGGGCGGCAGGGTACGGGGTTACACATCAGTGTCCAATGTAGTTTATGTTGAAGTGTACCATCGATAGCTGACCACTGTAGTGACACTGTGCCTGAAAGGGTTAAATAGAAATATAAAAACGTCATAAATTAGCCTTGCAATCAATCGGACTATGTTAAAGTAGCTATATATAACAATGTCCCGATTCACAAGTGATGTACCCTAAAAAAAAACCCTCAAAACTTGTAACGTGTAACTATTTATTTGCAAGAGTATTCATGGAAAACTCAAAACCTCCACATTTCATGTTTTCATGTGCTCTCTTTTTATATCATTTGCAAGTTGTTTGCATGTTTCCCTCCATCCTATATGTTACTCCATTTCCTGGAAACAGATTCAATTCTGTAATCTTGATAAAGTAATATTGTAATATTGTAATATTGATTATTTTTGGCACTAGACAAATGAAAAATGTATCTAAAATAAGGGTTAATGGAATTGAAATTGAAAGAGTGTACGAAAATAAATTTCTTGGAGTGATAATTGATGATAAGCTGAGTTGGAAGTCTCATATAAACCATGTGAAAACAAAAATGTCAAAAACCATTGCTATTCTCTATAAAACAAAGCATGTCCTGAACAAAAAATCATTATACACACTTTATTGTACTCTGTTGCTTCCATATATGACTTACTGTCTGGAGATATGGGGTAATGCATATAAAACGAACACTCTTCCTATTTTCAAGTTACAAAAAAGAGCTATAAGAATTATAAATCAATCAAACTATATAGAACCAACTAACATTTGTTTATTAATCTGAATACCCTGAAATTTTATGATTTAGTTGAATATAAAATGGCACAGATAATGTATAAAGCACAAAATAACTTGCTTTGCCCCAGTACTCAGAAGCTGTTCAAAGTCAGAGAGAGTCAATATGACTTAAGGGGAACAGATTTCTTTAAAAAAAAAAACAAGATGAGGACAAATATAAAGCAGAGATGTGTTTCTGTTAGAGGAGTTAACCTGTGGAATAGTTATGACAGTGATTTAAAAAGGTGTAGTTCATTTTCCTTGTTTAAAAATATGTTTAAAAATAGAGTATTAGAAAAATATATAAATCAAGAATGAAAAGAGCAAAAAAAAAAAAAAAACAAACCTCTTGATTCTTTTGCTTTGATGTAGTTACTTATCTAAGGTGGAAAGTTTTTTTTGTTTGTTTGTTTGTTTGGTTGGTTTTTGCTTTGTTTTATTATTTGCTTCGAGCCCTGTGTACAGGAGCTGCATGCAAAAAGATATTTTGTGAAAAGGGTTGGCGTAATAAGCAAATGCTTCAGCCAGTACCTTTTGATTAGCCTTGTCTCGTGCTTTCTTGCTTTGTGGTAGATCTATGTTCTGGGCCCTGTTTCAGGAAGCCGGTTTAGTGGAAAAACTGAGTAAGTATACCCTGAGTTAACGAAAACTCTGGGTTTTCGGTTTCACAAAGCGAGTTCAGATGAAGCCTCAGTGAGTCACTATGACGACACACTCCGTGAAGCTAACCTGCCCCCTAGCAGGTTTACTACAACTAACCCTGACTGTCTCCGCCCCTTTGTCGGAAACCTGACAGTAGGAAGTGTCAGACATGGCGTGCTCCTTCCTTGAAGAGCCAGTAGATCGTGAAGCCCAAATTCTCCGCAGAGCTCTCCGCCGGGAGAGAGTGATCAGAGCGCGTTTGGACATTTTATCATTTCCTGATGATTTTCTGTGTGAACGTTACCGTTTCTCAGCACAATCTATAAGTTATTTGGATAACATCCTCAGGCCATATATTACGCATGTGACACATCGTGGACATCCTCTCAGTTCTGTACATATTATTTGTATTGCACTTCGGTTTTTTGCAAACGGGAGCTTTCTGTATAATATTGGTGACGCTGAGCACGTTTCCAAGGCTACCGTCTGTCGGGCAGTCAGGAATGTTACAGTTGCACTGAAACGTCTCCTGTACTCGTTTGTGTTCCCCGGTCATAGACCCACAAGATTTATCAAAGAGGGATGCCACAAAATTGCAGGTATCAGGATGACCAAAACTTAATTTATGATGTGGTGATACTTGGACTACTACTTAAATTTTACATTTATTTTCACGGTTCCCAGGCGTGATTGGCTGTATAGATGGCACTCACATTCCAATCATTGCTCCTTCAGTAAATGAAGGAGACTATGTGAACAGGAAGTCTTTCCACAGCATCAATGTACAGGTACATAGTTCCCTGTAGCATTTCAAACTAACAAAT
The DNA here is from genome assembly GCF_963969265.1 of Rhamphochromis sp. 'chilingali'. NCBI lineage: Eukaryota > Metazoa > Chordata > Actinopteri > Cichliformes > Cichlidae > Rhamphochromis > Rhamphochromis sp. 'chilingali'. The sequence goes on along the minus strand of NC_137934.1, from coordinate 2,807,397 downwards.
TATTTCATTATAGTAATGGATGCTAATTCGTGTTCTCTGCACTGTGAAGATCATATGTGATGCTGCCAACATTATCACAAATGTGGAAGCCAAGTGGCCAGGCTCTGTCCATGACTCACAAATATTCCGTGAATGTACACTGAGCACAAAATTTGGACATGGTGAGTTGAGAATACTTTAAAATATATAAAGACCAATTGCTTCAGGGACATTTGAACTGAAGTGTATCCTTCTGTCTTAGGAGAGTTCACTGGCTACTTGCTTGGTGATAGGGGGTATCCATGTTTACCCTATTTGCTTACCCCTTACCCTGACCCTGAACCGGGCCCACAGCAGCGATATAATCTGGCTAATTGCAGGACAAGAGCCAGAATTGAAATGACTATCGGAATGCTTAAGGCCCGGTTCCAGTGCCTGCAAAGACTCAGGGTCACCCCAGAAAGGGCATGTGACATTATTGTGGCATGTGTGATTCTTCACAACATTGCCACAATTAGAGGAGAACACTGTCCTTCTGAACCAAACAGCAGTGATCCAAACCATGAACATCCTGACCCTCCCACGGACATACAAGATGGAAGCGCAGTCAGAGACACCATATGTCACAATCATTTCCTTTGACCCATCACCTCAACATGTTGAAAGAAGAATAAACTGATTTTTTGTTCAACTGGCTTTATTGGTCGCCTGTATTTCCTGTACACAAAGTATTAAAAGATGTAAACCTCATAAAGTGTCTCTGTTGCTTCCTCCTCTGTAACAGCTGTCAATGTTTCTTCATTATTTTCCTGTAGTAAAGAAGTTAACAACATTGCTGTTCTACTGTAAACTCATATAATCTGTGGAGTATTACTCACAACTGCATGTTGGTCTGGCTCAACAGGAGGCTGCACCAGATGCAGTACACCACCACCATCAACTGATAGAATATGAGGTTCATACAGGTCACTTATAACTTACAAGGGACCAAATGGCAATTAACAAACATACCAATCACCTTACACTTCATTGTCATTATACTCTCAAAGACAACCAAGACTGAGGGAAGGCAAAATCAGTAGGAAAATAACTTCACTACAAAATAATCCATTATGGTAAAGAGTTTATCAAATGAATGAGTAGCACTGCAAAGGTGACTGTGAAGAAAGGATGTATGCACATCATGTATTATTTTGGATTTACCCCTTATGTAGGCACTTGTGTCTTGCGGGGTTATTGACTCAGAGGATGTCCCCGCAGAGATGCCTTCAGCCACAGGGCGCCCACTGTTTTGGCTGAGGGCCAACTGCTCAGCCTCTGTGAGTGGTGGTGGTGGTGGAGGACCCCCACCTGTTTTTCGGGCCTCCGCTTTTTTTCTGTTGGCTATAACGGGTCACATTTGAGCATACAGAGTAAGCAAATATGTACTTGTAATGTGCTCAGATAATTTCAATAAGTGCTTACAGAAAGAAAATTAATGTAGCCTCTAACTGCAATTGATTTACATCGGACAAACAGACCAAGCACTATGGCTCATAATACAATTACACCTCACCTGTTTGGACTATATTTTTATATTTCATTTTTACTTGCTGCCAGGCACGTTTGGGGCCTGTTGGGTTGCACCTGCGCTCACATCACATCACAAAATAAAATGTATAAAATAACAAATAAAGTAACATATGATGAAATAACGTGTTAAATGAGTGGAAATCCCTAGATCAATGTTTATATTAACACTCACGCATTGACTCTGTCGGCTATGTTTTGCCATGCATGCTCCCTTTGTTTTGCAGCTGAGGCTGTGTTACTTTTTTTCTGAGAAATTTGCATGTTATCGGCATATGCTGCCATCAGAATTTCGGCCTCAAGCGCTGTGAAATACATTGACCGCGCCTTCTTTCCCTCCGTCTCCATGGTGACTCGCTTAATCTGTGCTCCGCTTATCAGGGCTTTATGTATCCTCGTCCGCGCGCTTCACTTGGGGTTAAAGCAACTCCGCGTTGATTGAACTACTTGTTATCAGCCTTTCTGAAACCGAATATTCCGAGTTGGACAGTTCGGGGTTACTCAACCCTGCGTATCATTTTTAACTCTGAGTTTTCTAAACCGGCTTCCTGAAACAGGGCCCTGTTTTCACTGAGATATTTGAATGCTAATCAATAAAAATCAAAATTAAATTTTTTTTTTTTTTTAAAAACAGTATACTTATAATCGTGACCAAACAGTTAACAGTACAATGTTAAAAACATCAACAAAGTCAAATGCAAGGAATCCATGTACGTAGATCTGCACTGATACCCAAGCCTGCAATGGAGCATGAAGGAGAGACGCGTAACTAAAGCCAAATGGGACCAGACGTCACCTGGCTTAATGGGGTCCGTGTCCTGGTTCACAAACATGTCAGATTTTGGGATATTCTAGAGATATTCTTATTAATAAATACATTAAATATAAAATAGAATTCAAACATTTTTTAAAAACATCAATGTCGTGTTTTCAATAAAACATCCGTAGTAGTTAGCAAGCTTCTTTATTTTAACGTGGCTCACATCCATGTACGTAAACATAACCTGCCGCTGCTTCTACGACACAGTATATATCACAATTTGGTTAGACAGCCCCCTAGTGGTGAAGCTGAACTACCCACATAACTCCTATCAACACATCCCCTTTTCTTTAGATGTTATCTGCTGAACAACACTATGGAAACATACCTAACATTGCATAGCTTGAATAACATCACAAACACTTGTGACAGTGTAAACTACGGAACACACAATAATGCAGAAAGTTCCTTTTTGATATATGCATATATATCTAGCTATATATGTATACACCAACATATACATATATATATATGCTTAAAGGTTTAGTCTATCAGGTGGCTTGATAGAGCATGCTGATCTTCTGACAATGGGTGACTGGTCTCTTTGCTCCACACTGTCCTTCACGGGTGTTGTTGGTTCAGGTGGTGTGTTGTTGTCATCACACTGTCCTTCCGATGGTCCCATTGTCTTTTGAGTGTACAGTAAACTCCTCCGATTTCTCCTTAATATCAGTCCATCTTCAGTTTTCACATTGTACGATCTTGGGTTTACCTCCTCCAGTACAGTTGCTCTCTTTTCCCAGATGTTTGCATCTTCCACTCTGACTGCTTCATTGGGTGCGAGTGGTTTTAGACTTTTTGAGGACTTGTCAAAGTTGACCTTTTGTCTCTTCTGCAACTGTTTCATTTTGTCTCTCACTTGTTTATGTTTCCTGGTTGTTGTGTAAGGAAGAGTGGTCCGTAGTTTTCTTCCCATTAATATTTCTGCTGGTGACTTGCCATGCTCCAGTGGTGATGCTCTGTAGCTCAGTAGTGCCAAATAAGGATCTGCCTTACCATCTTGTGCTTTCTTTAGTAACTGTTTCACAATGTGCACACCTTTCTCTGCTTTCCCATTGGACTGTGGATGCAGGGGGCTTGAGGTCACATGTTTAAAGTCATATTCCTGAGCAAATAGTTGGAATTCTCTACAACTATAGCAAGGTCCATTGTCACTATGAACAATCTGTGGTATCCCATGTCTAGCAAATATTGATTTCATGTGCATTATGACACAAGTAGCTGACATGTTGGACAATAATGCCATCTCTGGATAGTTTGACAAGTAATCAATAACCAGCAGGTAGTTTTTTCCTCCTAGGTGGAAAATGTCTGTTCCGACTTTCTGCCATGGTTCCTCCGGTATGTCTGTTATGGTCAGAGGCTCTTTTGGTTGTTTGGCCTGGTGTTTGATACACGTATCACAAGTGGAAACCATTTGCTCAATGTCTGCATTTATACCTGGCCAATAGACTGCTGTTCTGGCTCTCCGTTTGCATTTCTCTATGCCTAGATGTCCCTCATGCAGTCTTTTCAGGATGTCTCCTCTCAGTGAGTGTGGAATTACTACTCTGTTTTGTCTTAGCAGAAGTCCATTCACAACACTTAGTTCTGCTCTTATGTTGTAGTATGTTTTGCATTCACCTCTTGGCCATTTCCCATTCAACAGTGTTATAACTCTTTGCAGACTAGAGTCCTTTTGTGTTTCAGCCTTGATCTGATGTGATTTTCTGTCTGACACAGGAAGTGACTCTGCTACCAGGTTTACATGTATATTTACATCCATCTCTGTGGAGCTTTGCTCTTTGTTTGGGGTTGTGGCCCTAGAGAGTGCATCTGCTAACACAATGTGTTTACCTGGTGTGTAGATCAAGTTGAAATCATAGCGCTGTAGTTTCATCATCAATCTTTGAATGCGTGGAGACATTTCACTTAAGTTTTTCTTGATTATGGCTATCAATGGCTTGTGGTCAGTCTCTGCCACAAATGTTGGCAAACCATAGACATAGGTGTGGAACTTTTCAAATCCAAAAACAAGCCCCAATGTCTCTTTTTCTATTTGGGCGTAGCGAGATTCTGTCTCTGTCATTGCTCTTGAGGCATATGCCACTGGCCTCCAGTGGTCTCCATAAGCCTGCAACAACACTGCGCCGATCCCGGCCTTCGATGCATCTGTTGACACTTTTGTTTTTCTTTTTGGATCAAAATACGCCAAAACTGGCTCTGTTGTAAGTGTCTTTTTCAGTTGTTGCCACTCGTTTTCCAGTTCTTCATTCCATCTGAACTCGCAGCTATTGTGTAGAAGCTGTCTCAGGTGCACTGTTTTGGCCACCAGGCTTGGGATGAATTTTCCAATAAAGTTAACCATTCCCAGGATTCTCAACACACCTTTTTTATCTTCAGGACGTGGCATTTCCAGTATAGCTCGTAGCTTTTCCTTGTCCGGCTCGATGCCTTCAGCTGTCAGCTTGTCACCGAGAAAGGTAATGTCACCCACGCCAAACTGACATTTTACTCTGGTACAGTTTAAGTCCATAACGTTTCACCCTTTCCAAAACCTTTACTAGTCTCTCATTGTGCTGCTGTAGTGTGGATCCCCACAAAATGATGTCGTCCATATAAACTCTGACTCCCTCGATTCCTTCGATCATATGCTCCATGGTCCTGTGGAATATCTCAGGAGCTGAAGAAATTCCAAAAGGCATTCTCAAGAAGCAGTAACGCCCAAATGGCGTGTTGAACGTGCAGTATTTTGTACTGTCCTCATGAAGCTTGAGTTGCCAAAATCCTTGGGACGCATCTAGTTTGCTAAAAAATTTTGCACCAGCCATTTCACTTGTTATTTCTTCTCTTGTAGGTATCTGGTAATGCTCTCTTTGTATGTTAGCATTTAAGTCTTTCGGATCCATGCAGACTCTAAGAGCGCCGGTTGGTTTTTTAATGCACACCATGGAGTTAACCCATTCAGTAGGTTCTTCAACTTTTCTTATGACTTCCAGTGCCTCCATCCGCTCTAGTTCCTCTTTAAGCTTGTCTTTAAGAGCAGCTGGAACACGTCGAGGTGCATGAACCACAGGCTGAGCTCCTTCTTTCAGCTTTATCTTGTAGGTGAAGGGTAAGACTCCAAACCCCTTGAATATGTCTGGGTACAGATCCACGATTTCTTTCACACTTTTGGGCTCAGAGCTGTTTATACTGTATACCCGTCTGACTAGGCCGAGTCTCTCACATGCTTTATCTCCCAACAGAGATTCATGTCCCTCTGGCACAATGATAAACATCAGACTGTGATATTTTCCTTTTACTTGTACCCGGAGCCTGCATTTACCTTTGGTTTTGATTGGTTCTCCATTATATGCTTGGAGTAAACTGTTATTTTGGAATATGTGTGGTTTCGTTTTCATCGTTTTCACATCCAGCTCATTCACCAGATTAGCCTTGGCTCCTGTGTCCAGTTTGAAAGTTACCAGGGCTCCGTTCACTGGTAACATCTCTGTCCATTTGTCCTGCTTCACTGTACTGACTGCAGGTTGGTCCATGGGTGTATCTTGCTGCATTACCATTCCCACAAAAAACGTGTCACTGAGAGCAGTTTCTTCTACTGTGTGTACTCTTTCTTTTTGTTTATTCTTTGAAAAACATTGCTTGGCAAAATGGTTTTGTCCATTGCATTTTTTGCATATTTTACCATAAGCTGGGCATTGTTTCCTTCCATGTTTTGTGCCACATCTTTTGCACAAGAAAGTGTCTTTTGATTCTTTCTGTTCTTTTTTGTACGTGCGCCCTGCCTGCCGTGTATTAACTGCAGCTACAGCTGTGCTTTCCGTGTCTGTTTCCCTCGGCGACCTGCTGAAGGTTTTTGCATGTTGTATGGCGAGCTCGCTGGCATGACATACTTTCACAGCACTTGCTAAAGTCAGATCCGCCTCTCTCTGAAGCCTCTCTCTTATCTTTATATCTTTTATCATAGATTCTTGCAGCTGTCCAAAATTGCATGTTCTTGCCTTTAACTTGAGGTCAGTCAGAAACGTATCAAAACTCTCTGAAGGTTGTTGTATACGTGACCGAAAGACGTACCTCTCAAATGTTTCATTCTTTTTGGGCGAACAGTGTTCATCAAACTTTCTCACTACTTCGCCAAACTTTTCTTTGTCTTCTGCAGTTGCGAACACAAACGTGTTATATACTTCCACCACTTGTGGACCTGCTACGGTAAGAAGCAGTGCAATCTTCCGTGTATCAGGCTTACTATCTAGGCCGACAGCTTGCAGGTATAGCATAAACCGCTGTTTAAAAGTTCCCCACTCACAGTCCACATTTCCGTTCCAGTTGACGGCATCTGGTGGCTTAACACTGTCCATGATGACCTGCTTTACTGGTTCACTCCTGGTACCATGTCGTGTTTTCAATAAAACATCCGTAGTAGTTAGCAAGCTTCTTTATTTTAACGTGGCTCACATCCATGTACGTAAACATAACCTGCCGCTGCTTCTACGACACAGTATATATCACAATTTGGTTAGACAGCCCCCTAGTGGTGAAGCTGAACTACCCACATAACTTCTATCAACACAATCAATACAAGATAAACATGAGTAAAAGAATTTTAAATGAATGATAAATATCTCAAACTGGGTCAAACACCAAGCAGAAGACGTGGATCTTTAGACTGGGTTTAAGAATTGGCAGTGAAGAGACCTCTCTAATGTGAAATGGGAACAAATTTCAAAACTTGGGACCCGCTACGGCAAAAGTCCGTCTGAGCCTCCGCTGTGTCCTCGACACATCCAGGAGCAGTCGGTTAGTTGATGTGAGCGGAAAAGCAAGTGCAGCTCAGAGAGGGAAGGTCGGGGAAGACCATTTAAACACTTTACTGTTTCTTTGGCTTTCTGTCTCAGCTGAAAGAAGACAAAGGTGTATAAAGCTGACTTTAATTGCAATTGTTGTATTTGGGTTTTCTCTACTTCATTCTGCTTTTACAGAGTAATTATTTAGTGTCTGTGGCTGAACTTCAACACACAATGGCAGAAAAACCCTTGATAGACTGGGACAGTGGTCTCTTGGATTGCTTTGAGGATGCGAGTACTTGTAAGATGAACTCTAAGATCTTTTTCTTGTCATTTCTGGGGTCTTAGGCACTTCAGACATGTTAACACTTTGGTGATGTATTTCTGTTTTTCAGGCTGCTATGGTTTCTGGTGTGGCCCCTGCCTCGCCTGCACCGTTGCTGGAAGGTTTGGAGAGAACAACTGTCTCCCTTTGTGTGATATATGCTGTTGTGTTGTGTCGAGAGTCTTTGGCCTTCCAATTTTTCCACCTCCTGCAGTCTTGTCTTTAAGGGCTGCCATGCGAAACAGATATGGCATCAAGGTATGAAGCAGTGACAGTGAGACAATGTCATGAAGCAGAAAAGGAGAAAGAAAGAAATAATGGTTTTACCGTCTCTCTGCAGGGCTCTCTCTGTAAGGATATTGCAATTTCCTGTTGCTGCTGCACGTGCTCCTGGTGTCAGATGCATCGTGAGTTAAAGCATCGTAAGCAAGCCCCCACTGTGGTCAACATACAGAATAACAACATTGTGAACATGCAGCCTGTTCCAGTCATGCAGGCACCCATGATGATGCCTGTACAATCAGTGCCAGCTGCTCAACCAGCAGTCACTGTGGTCACACAGTGACGCAATCCGAGTTTGTGTTGATGTTTCTATCAGTGAAATGAGGCAATGAAGTCATTTTGAATTGAGAGTATGGTTAAATATTTCTATCAGCTTAGATGCATGAGTCGCCTTTTTAGATTAGTCACTGCATAGCTTCAGTAATAATACAGAGGATTGAATTTTAGTCTTAATTTTTCTGCTAATGAGAAAAACATAGTTGCATGTAGAGAGCTAAACGTGGTGTTAGATCTGCTCTGATGTTAAAACTGATGTAAAGTGTTTTTTCATCAATAAAAATATGAAATCCAAGACATTTATGATCATTTTGCAATCCTACTTTAGATTCACCAAACTCTGCTTCAGATCAGTTTACAGTTTACTGAGATTGATGAAGACCTGATGTGCTCTTCACAGCTTTCATGACACAAAGATCAAACAGGAGTCCTGCAGTGGCTTTTTTCATTTTTTATTTCACTCCTCATTAATTTGTCTTTCTTAAAATGTGTCATTGTGTGTGCTGTGTGGCAGGAGGAAGGACCCAAATGCAGGACTATCAGTAGGAAAAATTAAACTCAAAGCACGAAGCTCTAACTGGAAAACCGGTAACAGAGAACTAAGATGTTACCACAAGCACAGAGGCGAAAACACAACACGGTGAGGGTACGATACAACAACTAACAGAGAGAAACACTTAAATACTCAAGCAGGACAGCGAGAGAATGGGGAACAGGTGGTGACACAGCCGGGACAAATAATGAGATGACGAGGAAGCAAAATCAGACACACTGCACACAGGACATGGACTATCAAAATAAAACAGGAAGCACATGACAGGCACAGAAACAGAACATGGAGCACAGAGACAACAGTAACTAACAGTGACAGGACAACAACACAGAGACTCAAACACAGGCTGAGGTGACGCGACTAAGATCACTGAGCTAAAGAAACCCAACAACATGAACAAGAATAATCAAAGAACATAATTACAAAGACTGAAACACAAATACTGGGTCTTTGTGACAAAATGTCTTTTATAAATAGCAACACAGAATCCAAATGGAGTAAATTAAAAACTCACGTTTTATATGTACTTACAATGATACTTGGTGTCAAAAACAAATCTGACAAGATTCAGTGATTACACAGCACAGAGGAAGGACAGTAAAGAAGGTCTATAAGGAATACCGAAACAATGATACAAATACAAACAATTTGATTCTTAAACAGCTGATAACTCTCTGGGTTTACATTAAATCTGTGGTAAGGAAGGAGGGCATATAGGAATACAGCTCACCGCAGACAAACAGCCAACAAGGTGAAACATCAGGAGTTCTTTGCTGTGACTTGCCTAACAAGTAAGATCAGGAAAAGAATTAAAAGTAGACTTCTTGGGTGATCTGACTATTTTTAGACTGGAGTCAGAAACAGATCTGCTTTCTCATAAAACAAGAAGAGAGAAGAATCAGAGAAGTTTACTGCTTTGTCATTTTTTCAAAGCAGTTTTGTCACACAGTGCCTCCCTGTGGTCACAATTGGCAATTACATAACACAAACTCTAAATGTGACTAGTGTCACTGCAAAGCGGAGTGCTGCTCCTGGATTCAGATGTATTAAAACTGGAGTTAAAGCATTACAAGAAAAACAGTCTTCAGTATCGAGAGTAAATCACAGTTTAAATCACTGTTTCAAGTCGAGTCCAACAGCTCTAAAAACTGAAAACTAACAACAAGGAACAATAACCTGTTGTCACGTCATCAAATTAGGAATTGAATATTTGCGTCACTTAAATGACAAAGAAACAATGACCAACAGCAGGTCTATGCTTAGTTAAGTTGTCTGACTTTTAAAGATTAAAGATTAAATAATGTGGGTGGTAGGGCTGTAACAATAGGGTTATACAGCTGGGTGCAAAATCTAAACTCCTTTAAATGAGTTAAATCTCAAAAACGTCTTCTGAACAGTAACCCTGGGTGTTACGCAGCTGAGTGCGGGAGGAAGACGAGGTATTCAGAGGAAACCCACACAACCACAGGGAGACCAACCAAACTCTACTATGAAGGGATCCAGCCAGGGCTTGAACCAAGATCCCTTGTTGCGTCTCCTCCAACCAATGGTCGCGGCAGGCAAAACATGAGGACACAGATGTTGCGCAACAATAAACACTTGAGATCCACTTCTGTACTATTTGCTCATTTAAATCCACGTTGTAATGTCCACTATACAAAACCAGCACATGGGATCAAACAGGATACAAATGCACAGACTGCACAAACATGAACACAACTCACAAACATTACACCAATTGCTATGTCAAACTACAACATCGGCCTATGGCATCAATTAGTGCACTAAACCAAACTCAGGCTGCATACAAAAATGCATCAAAATGACTCAAGCTGTGGTCAACAGAAAGTTTCCCCTCATGCTCAGCCTACCTTTGTGTCATCAACATCATGTGTGGTGAACAGGTGAGTGCAACCACCTTTATCACCTAACACACCAATGAGTCACGCCCCACACCCGTGCACCAATACAGTGTTTGCATTTAAACCAACCCTCTTAATCCAAAAAAGGAACGACTCAACTCATATGGCTCCTAAATACCGGCCCCTAAATATTTCAGATCAATAATTACGTCATACTTACCATGTAGGAGACATTGATAGACATAATCAATGCTTTATCAAACATTTAAGGATAAAAGTTTATTCAAAAATAAACACATCCACATTCATTCAAGTAGCCATTTGATAAAGTCACATAATCCTCATGACTCTTCTGCTTCCTCTAAAAGAGACACTTTAATGATCGGCCCGTCCAAACAACCAGTCTTTGTTTTAATACGAAGCTGACATACAGTCCTTTACCATCAGAAATTGCTTCCACAACGCTTCCAGGCACCCAAGAGTTACGAGGCGCAGAATCATCGACAACGATAACCACATCCCCGAAATGACCATCCATCCATCTTCTTCCGCTTTATCCAGGGCCGGGTCGCGGGGGCAGCAGCCTAAGCAGAGAAGCCCAGACCTCCCTCTCCCCAGCCACCTCCTCTAGCTTTTCCGGGGGAACACCAAGGCCAGCCGAGAGAAATAATCTCTCGAGCGTGTCCTGGGTTTGCCCCGGGGCCTCCTCTCGGTGGGACATGCCCGGTACGCCTCGCTCCGGAGGCATCCTTGTCAGATACCCGAACCACCTCATCTGACTCCTTTCGATGTGGAGGAGCAGCGCCTCTACTCTGAGCCCCTCCCGGATGCCTGAACCTCTCACCCTGAGAAGTTCAGGAATGACGTTCCGTCCAATTCTCTGCCTTTTCTGACGCTCTTGAACCTGGGGCAGGGACTCTTTAACCCAGCGCTTCCAGAACAGGTCAGACATGTACTGTACTTGTCTCCATCGACGTTGTCCATATAAATCCTCCTAAAACACTCCTGGTGGCATCAATGGCTTGGTCTTAAGCAGCAACAGATGGTTAGGAGTCAAATCAGCAGGATTACATGATGTATTAACATATCTCCACTGAGAAGGTTCGGACACTAAGTATCTCTGTCACCCGGTTTGCTACAAATACTTTAAACCTTGAAATTTCATTTCTAATATATTGCAAAAAGCAAAAAGTAACTGACTGTGCCATAACCCTCCTCGCTTGCATCTGCAAAGTGATGTAACTGAGCAGAAGCAACATCTCCAAAGTTAGGTTTAAAAAAAAAGGTCAACATTAAAATCTGCAAGAAGGCAAAGATCATTCAGCCAAACTGTCCATTCTTGTCCAACAGTAACTGGCAACACATCATCCCAGCCACAACGATTTCTGCACAGTTTCTGAAAGATTAACTCAGCAGGCAACACAACAGGTGCCAAAAACCCCAAAGGGTCATAGATCGAGCTCACAAGGGACAATATCCCTCTCCTTGTGAGAGGTTTGTTTTTAAGTGTTCCTGCTGAGGTATGCCAGCGAGTACTGCTCTTCTGTTGCTAATCCATTTGGTGAGCTTAAAGCCTCCTTTAGCACAAACAGCAACAAGTTCTTGATGGAGCAACACTCCCTCTGCTTCAGACCCAACAGAGGTAAGGCAATCATCCACATAAAAATTATGTAGAACATTATTGACAACTTCAAGTCTGAACTGATCTCTGTTATCCTCTGCACATTTCCTCAAGGCAAAACTCGCACAACTTTGAGGTGAGGTGGCTCCTCAGGTGTACTTTCATTCTGTATTTCACCAGATCCTGACTATGATCTCCGTCTGGCCTCCACAGAAACCTTAACAGATCTGCGTCTTCTCTTTGTACTCTGACCTGATAAAACATAGATTCAATATCTGCCATTAGCACAACAGGCTCTTTACGGAACGCACTTATTACCCCAACTAGCAATCTAGTAAGAACTGGGCCTTACAGAAGCTGTCCATTCAGATACACTCCATGAAATGAAGCACCATAATCAAAGACAACCCGCAACTACTTCTTCTGTGGGTGATGCACCTCATGATGTGGAATATACCACAACCCTCCATCACCGCGATCCAATTCTTCAGTAGGCACCTTCTCTGCATACCCTTTGGAAATAATACCAGTCATAACAGTGGTGTAACTGACATGAAATAAGCCATCCGTGATAAACTTCAGTTTAAGGCTCATAGCTCGCTGTTCTACAGCCTTCTTATTATTTGGCATTTTTACCTGATTGCACCTGAAAGGTAAACCAATGGTATAATGACCATCAACCAACTTAACAGTGTCGATCACTGACTTCATAAACTGCTGATCTCTAGACAAAGCAAACTGCTCATTCTGAATGCATTCTGGAAAATCAGCCTTCATTTGACGTTCCCACAGCTCATCCAAATGTGGCCATCGGGCAATATTGCATTGATGAACATTCATGCTTTTCTGTGTAAATAATTCAAGCAAGTCACAGTAGTGATCTAAATCCAAGCCCACTACTTCCATATCTGAAACAAGATAACTACTGACCATCTTCTCCTGACCCATTGTACGTAAAAGAATGCCAGTTTTCCTTCCTGAAAGTTTCAGCCAATTCATGAACCCTTCAGTACAAAATGAAGCTGAACTCCCAGGATCTAGAAAAGCGTAGGTTATCAGTGACTGATTATCCTTTCTTGGACTTCACTGTAACTGGTATTATGGACAGAGCACTATTTTGCCCACCGGCCGCAGTCACTTGCAATCTTCACTTGCCTTTTGACAAACTCAACAACATCACTAAAAACCACTTTAGAGTGAACCCTCTTCAACAGATCGGACGCAACATTTCCTGATTATCCCTGATTTTATAAAGCAAGCTTTTCATAACTGCTTGCATGTTAGCAGATACATTAAACTCATGCAAGGACTCAACATCTCCCATTGCATTACAACATTGCCTTAATAAAAACCCATATTCCGGCAAAGCCTTCACATCCTCAGATTTTAAAGGAGGTCATTTACTGACCCTTTCATAGGCAGCAGCAATTTTCATCGAATTGCCAAAGTTTTCCAGGAGCAAAGATTTAGCTTTAGCATATCCATACTCAGCAGGCATATACTGACAGCTTCTCACCATTTCTCTTGGATGGCCTCTGGTGTATTGCTTGAGAAAATATAAACAATACTTAGCACTGTGAGCTTGACTCTCCACCATGTCTTCAAAAGCTCTCATAAAGGTTTGGTATTGCAACGAATCACCATCAAAAAACTGAATGTCACGCCTTGGTAGCAAAAACAGAGAATGTTGCTCAGCCAATAAAGCTGCGTTTCGGCTTGTGACCTTCATCAGGGTCACCCAGGATGACCCTGATGAAGGCCACAAGCCGAAACACGTTGGTCAGGCAATAAATCTTGGACACACAATTAACAGGAGCAATATCCCCCACTAATCTGCCTATTAAAACTAACTCACTCAGCCTAGTCTTCTGTGCATACTAGCAGTGGATATTTATGTACCATACTGTCAGCTGTGAGGAAGGCAAACTGTCTTAAACAAACTGCGGCGGTACTCCCGAGCCAATGGCTTCAGCCGCCTGATGCACAATAACTAGAAAGCAAATCAGTACAATGCCTAATGCAGCTGTACCGCTGAAACCTAACAAGGGAATAAAACTGAAGGAAATCTGTTGTGTGAAGCCACAGGCTTACTCTAAAGGCTGCGTGGACAACAGCAACAGCAAACCATAAAACTCCCACCAATAAAACTCATCTATATATAAAAAATCCAATAAAACCTAAAAAGTCTTCTGTTGACAAGATGTTGCAACTCCTCCAACCAACAGCCGCGGCAGGCGAAACATGAGGACACAGATGACATGCAACAATAAACACATGAGATGCACTTCTGTACTATTTGCTCCTTTAATTCCACATTGTACAGGGGGGGGCATTTATATGAATACACCGTAATAACATGGGAATGGTTGGTGACATTAAAGTCCTGTTGTGGCACATTAGTATATGTGAGGGGGCAAACTCCTCAAGATGGGTGGTGACCATGGTGGCCATTTAGAAGTCGGCCATCTTGGATACAACTTTTGTTTATTCAATAGGAAGAGGGCCATGTGACACATCAAACTTACTGGTAATGTCACAAGAAAAACAATGGTGTGCTTGGTTTCAACGTAACTTTATTCTTTCATGAGTTATTTACAAGTTTCTGACCACTTATAAAATGTGTTCAATGTGCTGCCCATTGTGTTGGATTGTCAATGCAACCCTCTTCTCCCACTCTTCACACACTGATAGCAACACCGCAGGAGAAATGCCAGCACAGGCATCCAGTATCCGTAGTTTCAGGTGCTGCACATCTCGTATCTTCACACCATAGACAATTGCCGTCAGATGACCCCAAAGATAAAAGTCTAAGGGGGTCAGATCGGGAGACCTTGGGGGCCATTCAACTGGCCCACGACGACCAATCCACTTTCCAGGAAACTGTTCATCTAGGAATGCTCGGACCTGGCACCCATAATGTGGTGGTGCACCATCTTGCTGGAAAAACTCAGGGAACGTGCCAGCTTCAGTGCACAAAGAGGGAAACACATCATCATGTAGCAATTTCAAATATCCAGTGGCCTTGAGGTTTCCATTGATGAAGAATGGACCCACTATCGTTGTACCCCATATACCACACCAAACCATCACTTTTGTTGGTCCAACAGTCTTGGAGGGATCCATCCAATGTGGGTTAGTGTCAGACCAATAGCGGTGGTTTTGTTTGTTAACTTCACCATTCACATAAAAGTTTGCCTCATCACTGAACAAAACCTTCTGCGTGAACTGAGGGTCCTGTTCCAATTTTTGTTTTGCCCATTCTGCAAATTCTGTGCACCGATCTGGGTCATCCTCGTTGAGATGCTGCAGTAGCTGGAGTTTGTAAGGGTGCCATTTGTGAGTAGCTAATATCCGCCGAAGGGATGTTCGACTAATGCCAGTCTCCAGTGACATGCGGCGAGTGCTACGCTGTGGGCTCTTGCTGAATGAAGCTAGGACAGCCACTGATGTTTCTTCATTAGTGACAGTTTTCTTGCGTCCACATTTTGGCAAATCCAACACTGAACCAGTTTCACGAAACTTAGCAAGCAGTTTGCTAACTGTAGCATGGGAGACGGGTGGTCTCGTAGGGTGTCTTGCATTGAAATCTGCTGCAATGAAACGGTTACTGCGTTCACCAGATATCAACATAATTTTGATCCTCTCCTCACATGTTAACCTCTTCGACATGTCAATGGCTGTGAACAAAGAGAAACTTGTAAATAACTCATGAAAGAATAAAGTTACGTTGAAACCAAGCACACCATTGTTTTTCTTGTGACATTACCAATAAGTTTGATGTGTCACATGGCCCTCTTCCTAATGAAAAAACAAAAGTTGTATCCAAGATGGCCGACTTCTGAATGGCCACCATGGTCACCACCCATCTTGAGGAGTTTGCCCCCTCACATATACTAATGTGCCACAAACAGGACTTTAATATCACCAACCATTCCCATGTTATTACGGTGTATTCATATAAATGGCCCACCCTGTACTCTCCACTATATAAAATCAGTACGAGGTGTGTAAGACTGCAACTCTTTCCTGGTTGCAATGCTGGATAGTCATGTGATTTCTAAAACAGAGATATTGAGCAAATGCAAAAAATCAAGCCTATGGACAGGATTTCTATTTACCCTCTGCTTGTTGGTAGGTAGATGACATTTTTGTCCCAAACCAGCACACTCATACTGCTGCATTTGTCTTAAAACCATACTTGTGTGCATATCTCAGAATGGATATAGTATAACTTCAAATAAAATAATGAAGCTTTGGGAATCTAAATGTAATCCTTCAAATGTACTAGTTTACAGTGTTATCATTTTAGCTCAACAAGGAATTGATATCTGGAGAAACAAGGAAAAAGAACCCGTGCAACAGACACCTACTCATAGTTTGGCACACCTTCTTTCAAACATGCAAACATCGTTGCTATGTAGACAAAGGCTCTGTTCATTTTAAATATCAGATTCACCCAAACACTGCATGAAAGTGAAGCTCTGCCCCACAAACTACTACAGTCTCTAAATGTATTATATTGGGTGTTTGTGGGCATTCTCCACACACAACAAAAGACACTTTATTGACCGCGGTTAAAAGAGAGAAAGATGGTAAGCACACTGATGTAAACTAAACCCTAACACCTCTACTAGGAACAAGCATAACCACAGGTCAACTTTCCCATCTCTGTTTTTCCAAGAATACTCAGCAAACTCTTCATAGCCACAGCTCTTGGCTCTCTTCCTCCATCACTTTCACTTTCCTGACTTTGTTGATCTATGACCACAAATAAGCACAAGAGTTACAAATTGCAGTAGTTTTCATGCTGAAACTCTCAATTTAAAAGTGTTTTTAACAAGCTGCTTTTAGTGATGATGACAGGCTTGACCTCGTAGCCTTCATCCTGAACCCAGAGTTCTCTCAGTGGTTACAAAGTTTTACTAAAAGGCTACAATCCAGCAGTCAGTTATACGTTTATTCAGTTATTCGTTCAGTCTTTATTTATATGTATTAGAGCATTGCTCTGCTCTGTTTACATCAAACCACTGGTTTCAGTAGTTCACTCTCAGTCACTTAACTTCTGTGCAGCCAATTTAAAATACTTGTTTGAATATTCAAATACATTCAGTACCAGTCATGCTCACATGTCCAATGGTTTCACTGGGACTGTGTGTCATGACCTCCTTTGATAAAGAAGAACAGAGTGTGACTGAGTGCTGGAGAGGAGAGACATCAGAGTGCAGAATAAGAAGTAAGTGAAGAGTTTGTTGTGTCATCTTTTTTTTTTTTCTTTAGTGCTTGATGTTAATGATGCTGTCAGTTCAGTTATTTCATTTATCAGAGATTCTGATATTTTATTGGTTTAGTTTTCTTTATTATGGATGGAGGGTGAATATACAATAGAAACTTAACCCTTTCATGCATGAATAGTGACAGTGTCAATCTGGATTTCTTTTTCTTAAGTATTTTTATTCATCTTTAGACATGAAAAAAAAGATTTTTGATCTTCGCTTTTTTAAAACATGTACTTTTCAGAAGAGTTTAACATCTCCACTTAGGTGGACAACTGGTTGACCAGTGTGCGGCAGGGTACGGGGTTACACATCAGTGTCCAATGTAGTTTATGTTGAAGTGTACCATCAATAGCTGACCACTGTAGTGACACTGTGCCTGAAAGGGTTAAATAGAAATATAAAAACGTCATAAATTAGCCTTGCAATCAATCGGACTATGTCAAAGTAGCTATATATAACAATGTCCCGATTCACAAGTGATGTACCCTAAACAACAACATGTGTAACATGTTCCTATTTTTTTACAACAGTATTCATGGAAAACTAGCAACTTCTTTGTCCACATTTCATGTTTTCATGTGCTCTCTTTTTATATCATTTGCAAGTTGTTTGCATGTTTCCCTCCATCCTATATGTTACTCCATTTCCTGGAAACAGATTCAATTCTGTAATCTTGATAAAACAGTATACTTATAATCGTGACCAAACATTTAACAGTACAATGTTAAAAACATCAACAAAGTCAAATGCAAGGAATCTTTCTTTAGCTTTCCGTCTCAGCTAAAAGAAGACAAAGATGTATAAAGCTTTCATTGCAATTGTTTTATTTGGGTTTTCTCTACTTCATTCTACTTTTACAGAGTAATTATTTAATATCTGTGGCTGAACTTCAACACACAATGGCAGAAAAACCCTTGACAGACTGGGACAGTGGTCTCTTGGATTGCTTTGAGGATGCGAGTACTTGTAAGAAGAAGTCTAAGATCTTTTTCTTGTCATTTCTGGGGTCGTAGGCACTTCAGACATGTTACCACTTTGGTGATGTATTTCTGTTTTTCAGGCTGCTATGGTTTTTGGTGCGGCCCCTGCCTCACCCAAACTGTCGCAGGAAGGTTTGGAGAGAACAATCTTCTCCCTTTATGTGATTTAATGTTTGCTCCTTCATTCTATGGGATCCCTACTTGTCCACCTCCTGCAGTTTTATCTGTAAGGGTTGCCATGCGAAACAGATATGGCATCAAGGTATGAAGCAGTGACAGTGAGACAATATCATGAAGCAGAAAAGGAGAAAGAAAGAAATAATGGTTTTACCGTCTCTCTGCAGGGCTCTCTCCTTAACGATATTGTAATTTCCAGTTGCTGCGCCACGTGCTCCTGGTGTCAGATGCATCGTGAGTTAAAGCATCGTAAGCAAGCCCCCACTGTCATCAACATACAGAATAACAACATTGTGAACATGCAGCCTTTTCCAGTCATGCAGGCACCCATGATGATGCCTGTACAACCAATGCCAGCTGCTTATATGGCTCAACCAGCAGTCACTGTGATCACACAGTGACGAAATCAGAGTTTGTGTTGATGTTTCTATCAGTGATACGAGACAATGAAGTCATTTTGAATTGAGATTATCGTTAAATATTTCTATCAGCTTCCTAATAATCATAAAAATTACATTTAGTTTAAATGTATGAGTCGCCTTTTTAGATTAGTCACTGCATAGCTTCAGTAATAATACAGAGGATTGAATTTTAGTCTATTAATTTTTCTGCTAATGAGAAAAACATAGCTGCATGTAGAGAGCTAAACGTGGTGTTAGATCTGCTCTGATGCTAAAACTGATGTAAAGTGTTTTTTCATCAATAAAAATATGAAATCCAAGACATTTATGATCTCATTTATGAATGAATGAATGAATGAATGAATGAATCTCTGTCAGCTTGAACGTGATGTCCTACAAAACAGAAAGCATGGGCTTAATTTGACCTGGAAACTGTGTGCAGATAAAGAGCTTATCAAATCACACTAACAATGCAAAAAGCTTCAGAGATCTCACACATGGCCGACTTATCCACTGTAACACAGCAGTGTCACAGGAGGCGTGGCTTCCAAGCTGGAAAAAATTGTTTAACACCAGTTTATTATTTTAGCCATTGTGAAAAACACTGTTAAGTGAATGCTTCACATAAGTAAAACATGTAAAGCTAAAAGAGCCTGCCTGAGGGTCTGAGGCGGCGCTGTGGCGGGTAGGGCTGCAACAATAGGGTTATACAGCTGGGAGCAAAATCTAAACTATAAACTATTATTACTAAACTATATTATTATCATTATTATTAATCTAAAACTTTTTCACAAATGTCAAAAAATGAAAACTCGAAGACACCAAGAAGTTGAATTCTTTGATCAAAATCTTACTGATTTTGGAAGGAGTGCTGCAAAAATGTTGGCCTGATGTAGAAGAAAGAAAACATTCAGACTCAAAAATGAAATCTGAAGGATTTGAAACCAAAATCAGGAAAAGCAAACTGCTGCAGTGAGAGTGCTGACAGGGAGCAGAGAGATCATATTATATATCATATAAGATGTGTCCTACTGTGCAAATGTCTAGTGGGGGGGGGGGGGGCATGGCTACGTGCAGGCGGGAAAGGGGCAGTAAAAGAGTTTTGGAGGGTCAGTTTTTTTCTGTGGTTGTACGAAAGAAGGCGACCATTAAAGTTGGAGTTACTATGCCAGTTGTGTGACTATTGGACTAACAGCAGTGATTACTCAAAGGGGATCTTCTGATTGTTTTCTCTCTAATACTATGAAGGGTCTTACCTTAGAATATATAGATGAGATGACTGTTGCGCAATAATTCACACACTTCAACACTCACCCGTTTTTCACAGAAAGAAATAAAGAGTGTAAACAGTTCATGTTACAAAACCTCATGTTTTATTTTCAGTGACGTTTGATGAGTCAGTTATTGAGAATGTCAGAGGTTTTCATGTGCGTGAATTGAAGCTCTGCCTTTCCTTACAGTCCGTGTATTTTCCTTCCTGATAAAAACTGCTTGCAGTATGAAGAGCCTTTTACTAAAACGATGAAGCTGGGCGTGCCCGCCTTCACAAAATACCTGTTGGCAAAACAGAAGAGATTCAATCAGGAAACCAGCATGAAGGAAAGTTACAACAAGCAACGCTGGAAAACAATGGTACAAGTAAATTCTCTAACAGTTAATAACCCCTCAGGTATACATTTAAATCTGACATAAGGAAGGAAGTCATCTATAACAAGGAACTCACAGCAGCACCTAATAAAAGGAGCATTATAAAGAGAACTTGTCTTGAGGAGTGCTCTTAGTGACCATCGTGTAAATGAAACTGAAACCACTCATCAGCAGAATAAATTATTAAATCTACCTTTTGTGTTGCAGTATTTTCAAAAGTGACATCTCTGGGTCGACTCGGTAAAGTGTCTCCTTCTCCTCGTCCTCAAAGTAAAGCTGTGAAAGACAACATCAGTTATTTGTGGGAATAGTTTGATGACTGAAGCCAAACACATTTCCCCATTTTCAATCTGAAACAGCCAACCAGTCTTCACTCGGCTCCACCTGGAGCCACTAAAAGGCTTTATACAAGTTTGATCATTACTTTAATTGATCTCTGTTCTCATAAAATAACACCCCCACCTCCCCACCTGTAAGCCCAGCATACAGACCTGCAGATTTTGTGGGAGGTATTTTCTGTCCGCGTCCCAGGGTGGAAGTTCTTCAAACATGACTCCCAGGTGGTCTGTGAAGCTGAGAGATGCAAGAGTGACTATTCTCCACACTTTACTGCTTCAATTTACTGTCCTACATAAAAGAGTCATTCTTTAAAAACCTTTTAAAAACATTTTGTGTCCCTTTTGCTCAACAGTGACTCCCAGTGGTCACAGTTGGCATTTACATTACACAAACTGGCTATTGTCGTTTATGCTGCTCTAATAAAAGTTACATCTCGTGTCTTACTTTAGTCAAACGATATCTAAAACAGGTCACAGATCAAAGAGTGGAGGAATGTATAATCAAAACGATCATCAGTGATATTTGTATATAAATTTAGCACAATCTTGGTCACTGAGGGCAGGAGTCGTTTACCAGCTGTTTTCACAGAAAGCCGAGATGAAGTCACTCTGCTGATGTTCGGGGTAGAGAAAGAGAACGGGCCACTGCAGAGAGCCCTGCTCATCTACGAAGACCTGAGCCCCGGTGACCTCCTGAGAGCTGAGGCCATCCAGGCTGAGCTCCGCTATCACCGCAGGAGAGCGTTCGTCCTCATCTTCACTGTCGGAACCGCTCCGCTGAGCCCTCGCAGGCTGCACGAGTTTGATGCCTCGATCCTGTGTATAGACGCCAAAATCATAACTGATATAATTTCGTTCTCTGCGTTCATTTTTCACTTAGATAGTGAAGGCAGTTTAAGATGCATCTTCTAATATGTAGGGTCAGCCTCTTGACTTAAGCTCCTTGTAGAATCGGATGGTTTGTGGCGGTTGCCCTGGCCCAGGGTGAAGACGAGACCTGCGCTGGTAACGCATCATCCAGTGATGGGCCCATTAACTACAAGCCTGTGGCTGGGCTTGGACTTGATAGCTAGGCGCCTCCAGCAGGGCTGTGGCAGCATCTGGACTTCTGGTTTCTAACTATAAATCTGCAGCAGCAGCCGGGGCAGGTAGCTGCCAATTAGTGTCAAATACAAATATGTGTGTGACGTGTGAGCGACGTTAGATGCTCCATCTCTAATGCTTACCTTTATGGCATTCAGAAGAGCTTCTTTCTCACCATGCAACTTCTTTTCTTTAGCCTTGGCCTTCCTGGCATCTCTCTCTGCTGCTCTCTTCGATACCAAAAACAAATCAAGGTTTATTTCAGCGCTTTAAAGATTTCACCACTTCTAAAAATAATATATAAAAAAACAAGGATCATCTGAAGTGTAGTTACTTTGTGCTTATCTGCCGCTGCTCTCAGCTCCCGCAGCTTTTTGTCAGTAGGATGAACCTTGAGCCCGTCCTCACACCACTGGATGGCCTCTGAAAAGTGGCGCAGCTCTATACAACACTGAGCGCCTGCAGAAGCACAAACATGGGATTCATTTGCTTTCTAAGAGCTATAACCGACAGAAATCTGGAGCATCTAAACTGAAACCAGCACTAGATTTCCATGCCTAGTAACACAATGTCATCATATCATAGCAGTACATGTTAAAAACAGTACCCACCTCTGATCAAGGCTTTCAGGTGGTCTGGCTTGAGCTTCTTTGCAGCTGCAGCATCATTCAAAGCAGAGCGCATATTTCCTGAGTCACGGAAAAAAGAAAAACCCAGACATATCTTTTTTAAACAATGTCATCTTTTGTGAGAGCAAAAGGACATTTGGATGCTTTTTTTTTTTTTACCAAGGTAAAAGTGTGATGCTGCACGGTTGGTGAGGAGGACAGCATTGAGGTCCTGGTCTGCACATTTCTTCTTCAAACCCGCTGTGTAGGCCACCACCGCCTTTTGGTAGTTCTTCTCTTTGAAATAGGCATTGCCTTCATCTTTCAGGCTTTTTGCTTGTTCTGGAAAAGAACACGTTTCTCACATTTGTTCAGCTGTTTTCACGAATACATTCAAAGCCTTGGAGGAGAGAAAGCTGTGGTTCGCACACCTTCAGGAGGCCGGTCTTCGTCGTGGATAATGGACTGGAGGCAGGCTAGTTCTGGGTATTTCTGTGGGTCGATCTCTTCGGGGGCGTTTTTCATGAACATGGGTATTTTATTAAACTCCTGCGTGAGACAGCAGTACATTTTGGTATTACCTGATACAAGTAAAGCCAAGGCCGGTAATGCCGATACCAATATGGACACTTTAATACTTTTAACCTCTGAGGGCAGCATACAGAGTCGGAGATTAACCATTATTAATTTGTAAGCTCTGAACACGTTTTAATAATCACTGTGATTTTTACCTTTCAGCTTCATGTATTTTGAAACTGATTTTTTTCTTTTCGGGGGGGGGGGGGGGGGCTGGAATCTAAATGTGTCTGTGGGCTATAAATAAAATAGATGTGACAGTCAGCACAGAAAGGTTCAGACACAATTCATTGGGCTACAAACTGAAGGTGGAAAACAGAAGCAAAGTATCGATTCTATCGCGCTAGTATCGATCCGATACCAGCACTGGTACTGATGCTATTTTTCGATATCTTCACGAGATACTGAGCATGTTAGCATCTTGTTGCTAACCACCAACATAAGAACAAAGACGTGCTAACACATTTTATTCAGGTTCAAGTGGCTTTCTATCTAGTGCACATAGTCTCCGCAAGCCAACCTTACCTCCTCCCAGTCGTTTTCACTGAAGGCATTTTTATACCGCTGGGTCTTGAATTTGTCCATGAACGCGTCCATGCCATCGTCGCTGTCACTGTGTACTGTGGACGCCATTTTGGATCAAAATGTACTCTAAAGAGCTTGTTCTTGTTTTTAAATCTTATATTAATGCTGACAGCAGTCTGTCCAGCTAACCGTTCCTCAAGTTGCCTTGTTTACACATGTGTAACAGCGGTGCCACATGCGAAAGAATCCGTGTGGAAATTCACTTCCGGCAGAGCGTTCCACTCCTCGCGGTACGAAGCTCCGACGGCAGAAGTAAGGCTCTCAAAGCACTGCCACGTATTATTAAAATAGGTGGCAGTTTCTTTTCTAATTATCCCGTTAATTATTTCAGCCTTACTTGTGTGCACCATGGAAAGCAACCCTAACACAGTGGGGGCACTGTAGCCTAACTCTTGGCTTTTTGTCCACATTTTGAGGACCTTGCTTTACAACATGCACTGGGATAACTATTTTTGTGCT
This sequence comes from Rhamphochromis sp. 'chilingali', assembly GCF_963969265.1. NCBI lineage: Eukaryota > Metazoa > Chordata > Actinopteri > Cichliformes > Cichlidae > Rhamphochromis > Rhamphochromis sp. 'chilingali'. The sequence continues at coordinate 2,783,214 of NC_137934.1, read as the reverse complement.
AAAAAAAATAAACTTGCATTTATTTTAATTTTTCAAGGACTCACTCCCAATCTGGTGTGAGATCAGTGTTATATTACATTCATGTTGTGACAAATTCTCATGTACTTCATGCTGTATACTGGCCTACTTACAAAGGATATCTGCATTGTAGGATACCACTATAAATACTACTAAACAGTGGGAATATTTCTACCAACTTTGCTTTTCTTTGCTGTCTCACTTTTTTGCGACATTCATAATTTGGTTGTAACCAGCACTGATTTGTCCAGGTACAGATTAAGTTTTTATTAGGATTATTACACGACTTACTGTAAAAAACAAAGCTGTGGACTCCATTACATTGTAGTGTACAATGCAGGTCAGGTACATCACAGAGCTATTGTTTAAAAAACGTTTATTGAATGTGTAAATTACAGGCTTTGGAAAACATGGAATAATCTATGCCCACCACCTCACACAAACTGAAACATTTATTCTAACATTCATACTTGTTACTTATATAGTTTCCACTCTTCCCAGTAGATCTAACAGTCCATCTCTACTGAGGAAGACAGTCTCACCTGTCTGCTGACAGATCACCTCAAACCTGGGTGTTTCCTCCAGAGCTCCCTGTCCTACTACAATAACATATGGATAACCCAGTTTGCTGGCATCCTTCAGCCTCTTTCCGATTGTCATCTGTGTGCGGTCATCCAAAACAACTTCACCTCTCAGGTGAGGCAGAATTTCTCCCAAAGCTTGGACCAGTTCCTCAGCTAGGAGTGTTGCCTCATCCACCTTACTGCCCTTCTTAGGGGGTAAAACGCAAACCTGATAAGGAGCAATAAGCCCCGGCCAGCGGATCCCCTCTTCTGTTGACATCACCTCGACTGCTGTCGCCAGAATTCGCGTAACCCCGAGGCCGTAGCAGCCCATGTCAGCGACAGCCGGCTTGTTCTGGGCATTGCTGAAGGTGGCTTTGAATATGTGAGAGTACTTCTTACCCAAGTAAAACGTGTGGCCTACTTCTATACCCTTTGACTCTACCAGTTTCCCAGTTTCACACTGTGGACAGTTGGACTGGTCTGATGACATGGTCTCCACATTGGCGGAGAAGGAGCAGCTCCCACAGACCAGAAGCCGATCCTCGCCGATGTCCGCCGGCAGCTGGAACTCATGGGACAGTTTACCGCCGATGTTTCCAGTGTCCGCCTGCACCTGAACGCAACGCAGACCCAACCTGGCGAAGAGCCGAGTATACGCTTGGCACACAGACTCGTACGTCTGATGAGCGGCTTCTTCGCTCACGTCAAAGGAGTACATGTCCTTCATGTAAAACTCCCTCCCTCGGAGAAGGCCAAACTTCGGCTTTGGCTCGTCTCTGAATTTGCGAGTGATCTGTTTTTTGGGGGGTTTTCAAAATAAATCATGTCAGAAAAAACAAACAAACTGCAGCTTGTTACAGGAAAAACAGTGGCAGTAAGAACAGGCTGAATGCTTACTTGGTAAAGAAGCAGTGGGAGCTGTCTGTAGGAGAGAGTCGCCTGGTGAGCGACGAGAGTCGTCACTGCCTCCTCGTGAGTGGGACCCAGGCAGTAGTCAGCGCCGTGCCGGTCTTTCAGGCGGAACAGCTCCTTTCCCATCAAATCCCAGCGCTCACTGGTTTTCCAGAGGTCGGCCGAGCACAAACTGGGCATGTCCAGCTTCTGCCCACCAATCCCCTGCATCTCCTGGTCGATCACTCTCACCTGTTGATCAAAGACAGCAGTGCAAATCAGGAGGTTGGACGATAAACATCAGCAGTCACGCAAAAATTTATAGGAAACTAGAAAAAAAGGCATTTCTGTACTCTTTTCCCTTTAGTCAAGAGCTACTGTTTAACTTTATCATTTTAGCCCAATAAACATCTAATCTAATATATTCGATTACATAATCACATAATCTATGTGATTAGATTAATTAGGTTTTATAATCGTATAATCCACAATAATCTAAGAGGGAAAAGAGACTGTCTGGACAACGTTCACAGCCTAAACATATTTAGAGCCTGTGGCAAATATACTACTGCTTTGATAGATGTCATGTAAGAGGATGTCTGTCATTCTGAAGCTGTCGTAGAGCAAAATATTGAGCGTGTTATTATGTTATATATATATATATATATATATATATATAATAAGACCTAAAGGAACATTTGCACACCTCAGGATAAATGAACAAAATAAAAATGTATACATGGTATAAAAAAAATCTAAACAAAGAAAATAGTATCAGTTCTGTTAGTTGGCAGGACAAAACCAACCATGAATATTACTTTATTATTATTATCACTCCTATAAGAAGATAAGGCCTCATCTCACCAGCTTCTCCATGGAGCGGACGGTGGCAGGAAGGTAGTAGTAGCACCCTGGGCTGGATGGATGAATAAGCCCAGCCTGCTGCATGAGCCTCTGGCTCTTGCAGCTCATCTCCCCTGGCAGCCGGCTGTCCAGCGCCACATCACGTAAGTTCGAAGGCTGGTAGAGACGAGACACCAGGAGTACGGGCTTGCTACCATAGGAGGGCGCAGAAGCAGGGACGGCTGCCTGCTCAGCACAGCCTGAGTCGAACCTCTTCGGAAGGATCAGGGTCCTGTGCAGGCGGCGAAAGGCTCTCTGCCAAACCTGAAGCATTACAGGCTCCATGGTGCATACAGATGTGCTGCTATTCAAACAGAAATGATAGCACAATCAGTTGAAGCTGGATAAGTTACCTCACCTCGCTATTTAGCACACAGACAGCTAAGTTTGGAGTTTTTGACTGCTAGTTAAACAAAACGAGCACTGAAGAAACATCCTCATCACAGAGTACTCGTTCTTCTTTACTGGCCACTGTAGGAAAAATCTGTGTGTTTACATGGAGATATTTTTAATACATTTCCCAGTTTTTTCAATTATATGATACTTTTCACAGAAAAGAAAGTATGTTCACGCAACACTGTAGTTTTTACTCTTTGATATTTTCTGTGGTAACACTTCAGCACATTTACACGCACTTATAATGCGCTTCCTCCATGCTATGCTGCTTATTAAACCTGAGTGAAGGGGGTGAACCATCAGCACAGATGCTTTTTAGGTAGCAGGTTGTTTCATATCCGAGAACAAGTTGTTTAACCTCAGTAATTATATACAGGTTGTAGGGTTTATCCAGCCGGAACAGCCACGGGTTATTACACAAATACAGAGGACTGATAGCTGTTTCACAGTGCTGATGTCCCTGACAGATACATGGGTGCTAGCAGGTTAGCTTGGGAGCTAATGTGAAAATGACCTTCTTCAGTTTGCACGCGATATCACGTATGCAGCAAGAAAGACTCACCTTGAGACCGATAACGAGTGTCTGACTGTCCTGTGTAAATTATATAACTAAATGAAAGAAGAGCGACATTTTTTACTAAGTTCGTAAAAACACTGAAGGTCCTGCTGCACTACTACATGCTGCCTTTCTTCCTCAGCTACATGTCGACAGGCTAGTCTTCTGAAAATGCCCCCTACAGGCCCGGAGGGGCTCTGCAGCAGCAGGGGCAGTTTTAGCTCTGGCTGTACCGTACCGGGTTTATACTCTGACTCAGAGAGATTATGGATGAGATTTGTCTCAAAGCTGGCCTTTTAAAAACAATCGCCGTGAATGAAATCCAAACAACATAACAATGTTACTTGATTAAATGAGTAGAGGTGGGCGGGTCTATCCAAATATCAATAGTATCGAGACGAGTGATAATATCGATACTCTGTTTCTGTCATGTAGGTTCAGTATGTAGCACACTGACATGTGTTTAATATTTTTCAAGCATGGATATGTAGATAATAATTATTCAATAATTGCATAATACTTCTAAAAAGACGGGCTGTAAATATTTTTTCATGTGGACCTAATATGTCACATATTCTGTGGATATTTTCGATTTTTTTAATCTTTTAGTGTAAATATTATCCGTGCATAGAAAAAAAGGAACAGAAAATAGTAATTAATGTATGTCGACATATTTCTGCCTTATGGCTGTACTCACAAGGACTGAATCAATTTTATATAGTTAAAATTCACCAAATTTTTCCAAGTATAATTCTCACCTCCACGGGACAAGACTCAGCAGTCCATCTGTATCTAAAGGTCAAAGGTCACTCTTTCGAGGATGCCAATGTTCACATTTTGGACAGAGAGGACAGATGGTTTGAAAGAGGAATAAAAGAGGCCATCTTTGAACAGAGGCGGGGCTTACGACACCAACGGTCTGCCATCTATAATCCAGTTTTGAGTTCCCTTCCCAGACGCCTTAACGCCCACTCACATCCTGGGCCATCTAACCTCAGGAAATCACATGATAGGATGGAGCTAGGTTTCACAATGAGCTCACCCGAAACCTTGGCTGACTGTGACCCACACCCGTGTTCACACCTTGGCTCATGTGGTTAGGTAGATGATCATTAGGGGGTCCATGTCCCTCTTGGGGGGAGACACCCCCACAGGGTTTAAATGTGGGACTCTCCACCATTTGACCCTAGAAGCTTCTCGGATGAGAGGTGAAATGTCTTCAAGCAACTTAAAGAAGACGCTTTTCTTTCCAAGCTCCTTAGACCTTCTGTCAGTTTAAAACCATCCTAACTACCTATGAGGCTCTGGGGACAAAATGTTTGTGATCATCACAGTATCTTATCACTTTCATCTTCTTATGAATTTCAATAAAGGGAACACAGACACAAGAATAAATCTGACGTAGCAGACAAACGGAGAATACTTTGAAGAGTATTAAAATAAAACTGAACAATATAGTTTCACGGTTCAAAGTTCTTTATTGTCACTCATAATGAAGAAACATGACAGAGAATTACTCAGGTCTGAGTTCTCATAGGTTAGAATGTTAGAAATAAGTAATGACCTAATTCAAATAATAGTAACAATTATAATAACTATAATAATAATAATGGCTTAATCAATAAGTCCATTAAAAGTGCATAACGCTAATTGTGAGTATTGAGAGCTATTCTTCAGCCTGCTGGACCAGATACTGCACAGCCTCCGGCCCGAGGGGAGGGCCATGTATAAGGTGGGTGGAGTCTGTCATGATGCAGGTTGTTCTTTCCTTACATCTGCTGGTGTAAACGTCTGAGAGGTGAGGCTGTCATCTATCCTTAGAACTGCACCAACCCTCTACATGTTATTCTTCACTACAGTCGTGAACTTCCTCTGAGGTCCTCTCCAGACTCCCTTCCACCTGCCTTCAGTCTCACTGCAGATCACAATGCTGTGCGGAAACATCACAGTCCACAGAGACTCCTGCCTGATTTCATCTGATTTCATCTGTCCATCACCACAGAAAACAAGAAAGACTCAGATCTTCTCCCTGATGTAATCCCGCCCCCACCTTAAACCCAACTACTGCACACCTCACCACTGTCTCACAGTCCTCATACGTGTCCTGCAGCACCCTCGCAGACACAGTTCCTCTCTTGGCACCTTATCATTTGCTTTCTCAAGCTCCACAAACTTACAGTGCAGCTCCTTCTGACCTCTCAAAGCAAACATCCCGTCTGTAAGTGCTCTTTCTCAGCATGAAGCTGCTCTGCTGCTCACTGAACATCACATCTCTCCTTAGCTTCTAGTTTCAGCAACTCACGATGACTCATCAGCTTTACCTTTCTGTAGTTACTAAAACTCTGCACGTCACCCTTGTTCTTGAAAATCAGTCTTATGATTATAACTGCTCACCTTTGTCCAGCTTTTACACATACAACACATGTTTAATTTTTATCCTCATAACTGAAATTCTGTATGAAGCACACATTAATGAGGGTAAAATAACAGAGCCATTATTAATGCAAAGAAAATTAACTAATCCGTATACAACATCATCAAAATATACAATTCTGTGACTATTTGTGATTAAAAACTAATAAATAATAAACTAATATATAAATAATAATAATACCTTTGTTCCTTTTTGCTAATGCATTTTGTCATGAACAGAGAAAGGAAGATGGCGCCTGTGTGTTTGGCATGCCGTCTGTCGCTCTCTTCTATTTGTTTTATTTTACTGTTTTTAGTCAATTTTGTGCAACATGTCAGCCCTGCATTGTTTTATGATCGCCAGACATTATTGGAAATAGGCTTATCTACCCAAGCTTAGTTTTTAAGTCTTTATTAAAAACCTATTTTTATTCTCTGGCTTTTAACTCTGTGGGTAACAGATTTTTTTTTATTGCTATGTCTGGTTTTATGTGCATATTAGTATTGTACAGCACTTGTACAGGTGTGTTTTTAAAGTGCTATATAAATAAATAAATGATGATGATGATAATAGTTGTATTTAACTTGTTGTTTTTACTTTTTTGTTCTTTGTTTGTTTCGTATGTTCCCTTTGGCAGCTGTCTACAGGAAGGACAATTCACTATTTTTTATGTAAAAATGTATTTATTTCTGTTATTATCAGATTTCTGGCAGAAATAAGTCAGACTGAGTCAGAAGGTTTGGTAGATGTTCTCTGTTCGTTCATAAAACCTGGAAAAACAGAAGAAACTCCAAGAACAAATGAACCGATATGAGCTGGCTTTGGCTGCAGGGTTCCTCCACATCCCTCACGTAGAGACAAACAGGAAGAAGTACATATGAGAGATTTTATTCATGTGCAAATGCCATTTTTAAGAAGAATGCTACAAGACATTTAAAGCAAAAATAAGTTTGAAAGAAAATATGTCAACTTAAAGCAAGTGTGTTCTCACCTCGCAGTAGACAAAAGCTAAAGTATATTTGATTTATTCCCACTGAGCCCAAATCACAGGTTTGTGGTGATTTTACATAAAATCTAAAATCCATTTTGAGCTTTTTCTGTGTCCAAATCAAATTTTTCTATTTGAGAAAGACAAGACACGTTGGGTCATGAGAGCATCCAGGTGTTTATTGCAGACCTCACCCTAAACTAAAAGTCATCCATTCCTTTTTTTAAAAACTAAAATCAACAGAAACAGCTGAAACAGTCAATAGTCCTACATACACTCTGCTGCTAAATTCTGCATTACATTCAGACATTTTTACCTCAAATCAGAAAATGTTGTGTACGTTCTGAGTTTAGACTTTACTGAGCTGAAAACAGGAAATCTTTCCTGTAAAATGAAAAGGCCGAGGCACCAGAGTGGAAACGAGTGAAGGTTCAATGGCCGGAAATAACATTTTTAATGAGCCATTTCATATTGACATTACTTCTCTTCCTCACTGAGTCATGCTATATATTTACACACCTGTTACATAAAATTTTACCAATAAAAACATATTACAAACAAAAAAACAATGAGAAAACACACTTTTCCAGTCTAGTTTTAAAGCTTCAGTACAGGACAGCCAAGAGGAGCCTGTATGAGAGAGAAGACTGTAACGGTGCTTCTCCACAGAAGCACGGTGACTTTCATCTTTTCTTCTTCTCTTCCTCCAAATCAGCAGGTTTTTGGTTGTAGAAGTAAAACTGCAGTTTTTTTATATGACGTTGATAATTTGTATGACATGTAGACATATAATAAACCACGTGGGCCTTTTCATATCAGTGATAACTGAAGGCAGCACTCGCTGAAGCGCTCCAGTCTGCTCCAGAAAAGCGCAAATGTACACTTTGTTTAAAAAAATTGTGTAAAAAAACCACGAGAACATGAATCTGAAGTTAAAAGTTAATGTTTAATTTGTTTCTAAAAAAAAGGAAATGTAAAAAATGAAAGTTGTGAGACTCAGTCCTCTGGGCACAGGTTCAAACATGGACAGATGATGGTTCAGCTCAGAGAGGAGGGAGGTTTTCCAGGATCCTTCTGTGATAATTTAACAGAAAACTGGAAAACATTATGAGTGCAGAAATACAACAAGTATTTGTTTGTGCTTGCCCTTATTTTTAACCTTTATGTGTTTTTATCTATATTTCTTTTCAGGAACAAGCATTGAAAACAAAGTTTTTAAACTAACAGCTCTCTCAGCCTCCCGGGGTGTATGTTAATGCACTTGTGCTGGTCTTATAAAAAAGTTCAGCAGTTTTAAACCTTTGTAGTCAGACACAGGCGACTGATGGTTGGCTAACATTGCAAATACACTAGAATTCACCCTCCGGGCGCTTTACCTTCAGCAGGACGCTGCTGAGGTCAGCTTTTTGTCTGACAGGTTCATATAGACCAAAGATGCAGTCTCCCTGAGCCAATTAGGTTTATGTCTGTTTCATCCGCTTATCTTGTGGCTCCCTTTGTAAAATGTAGTTCCCAGAGAAAAGGGCGACTGAATGTCTCCGTGAGATATGAACAATCCCATTAAAACAGATGTAATCTGAAAACATCACATTTTCCTTTCGGGCATTAAAGTAAACATAGAAGTCATGTTTTTATTGTCACAAAGATTCTGCGCAACGTTTCTGAGAACAAGTAAAAAAACACAAATGTCCAAAAACGTCAGACGAAATTAGATTAGATTAGATTAGATAGAACTTTATTAATCCCTCGGGTTGCGTTAGAAACAATTTAATGATCAATTAGTAAAGTAAAAGTTCAAAAAAGTTAAAATAGTATAAAATAAAATGTTGCACAGCAGAAAAGTTTCAGATGATCATGTGTTACTGGGGATGTAATTTCTGATTGGTTGGATGGAGAGAAAGGCACGGACGTTCAAAGCTGTCCTTCACATGTGTGCAGTGATACCAAGGTAATGTTAGTTGCACACCTACAACTACGGCTGTGAGTTAAATGTAGAGGCAGATATATTAGCCTTCAAAATACATTGCATATAGCAATAGTTGTTATTTCATTCTATTAATTAAAAATGTAGATTTTAAAATTTTATGACATATATATGTTTTAATATCTCCAATGATGACAGAGATTTGATCTCAATCGTCACAGTTTCACTTATATCAGCAGCTGATGTTGGATGTTACAGGCACGAGTATCTCTCGAGGCTCAACAGGAAATGACTTCTCCAAAACTGCTGCCACAAACTCAGAAATGTGTAAAATATTATCATATATTGTGATATAAAACAGCCCAGTCTTAAAGTTTAGCTAGGCTGTGTCCACGAAGTTTTGAGCACGTAGAGTTGGTTTTTCTTTTAAGCCTTTATTCAACCAGAAAAATGTGACTCTATCCCTTTTATAAGACAGACAGTAGTGCAGTTATCGATGATAACATATTCTAGGTAAAACGGAGAAGATAAATAAATAGCCTCATAAATAAGAAAGCAAAGCAAGCTGCCTGACCCCGAACGTGCAACATACACTGGTGACCAGTGTTGGTCAAGTTACTTGAAAAAAGTAATCAGTAACTAATTACTGATTACTTCCCCCAAAAAGTAATCCCGTTACTTTACTGATTACTTATTTTCAAAAGTAATTAATTACTTAGTTACTTTTTAAAAACACGATTTACAACCTGAAGAGGTGATAAAGCGATAGATCTTTCAGCCCAATTCTACTTTTTCTGCATAATCCATCATACAAAATGTAATCAGATGGAAAAGTCTCTTTTTAAAACTTGTTTTATTAGTTTTTAAATCTTTTAACTTTATGCATCAAGCAAACATTTAATTATATGCAACATTCTCTGACTGGAAGAAATTTGTTTAATATTTAAACCTATTTTCTGCACATTCCAGCACATAAAATATATATATATTTTGTGTTTACATTCAGTCTTTCAAATAGATGCAAGTAAAACACAGCAGAAAATAAATAAAGTCAAAGACTCAGCGGTCCTGTTGCTCTATTTTCACCTGTAAAGCAGGAGTGGGGTAGGCGGAGGTTTACCCTGGTGCAGGTGTGCCGCGGTCAGTGGAAGAATCTGCGAGTTCTCTGTGAGTTTCCCATTACGTCGTAGCTACTCGGTGCTTGTTTGGAAGTTTAGGGGTTTTTTTCGCTGTAAAAAGAAGTTTTCTTCCCACGCACAGCGGACACTAATGTTTTTGTCACTTTGTATGGAATCAAACTCAAAGTAAGGTCAGTACTTCCACGCTTTAAACGCTGCACGCTCATACTCTCTCTGCACTCGATATATGATCCACTGTTGATCTGCACACAGCTGTTGTCACGAACGTCGCACTTGCTTACGTCACTGTCATGAGACATTCTCGCAAAAAAATCACTGTTTTAGTAACGCAGTAACGCAGCGTTCCTACGGGAAAGTAACGGTAATCTAATTACCGTTTTTGCAATAGTAATCCCTTACTTTACTCATTACTTGAAAAAAGTAATCGGATTACGCGTTACTGCCCATCTCTGCTGGTGACCTTTAAGATTTGCAGTTAATCTCAGCGCTGCGTGACAGACAGAATCCAGCTTGTGTAATCAGTGTGACGATGCGTGCACGCAAATGACGTTGCCATTTGTTTCTTAATAATATCCCGATTTACATGTCAGGGACAGTAAACCTCCAGTTTCAGAATTTTTGTACAACCATAATTATAAAATGTGTAAAATGTGAAAATCAACAGAATGCAGCGATGTGCAAATCTAAAACATATCAAGACGCATCAATTTGTTGGTGCCATACAAATAAAACGGGAATGAATTGAATCCTGCTGCTGTTGCAGTATCTGAAGAATGCATCGACTTGCTGAAATATTCAAGGCCTCCCCTGAAGGATGGCAGCACATGTTGCTCTAAAACCTGTACATAGCTTTTAGCACTGATGTTGCTTTTCCAGATGTTCAGGTTGACTGTTTCATGCGCACCTTTGACTTTGAACTGAGTGCTGATGAAAAGTCAGAGGGTCCCTCCCCTCTTTGGCGCAGAGGACGTGTCGTCCATGTTTTCTAAAAAGAATTTCAAATTTCAATTGACCTGACCACAGAACAGTTTTTCACTTTACCACAGTCTATTTGTCTCACCCAGCAAAGGTGGCGAGGTTTATGCATCATCTTCACACATGGCTTCATCTCCCATGACAGAATCAGGTTCAGATTCTCTCATTTTTTTTTAAATTATCTTTTGTACTGTAGACAGATGAGGTGTTCAATGTTTTCACAGTTTTAAGTGTTCGGCAATTTGTAGACACACATTGTTGCAGATTGGTGAAACGCTGCCTCTCTAAGATGCTACCAGCCTAATGAGTTGGAAAATGAAAGGTTATTATTTCTTGAACAAGGTCAAAACACCGACTTCATGTATAAACTGTTATAGTTACTGTATCTCCGTGTGTCCTGCAAAAGAATAAAGGGTAGAGTTTGCTAGTATGGAATTGCTCATCAGACAGAACCATTGGTTTGGTTTGGATGAAAGATTAAGAGTTAGAAAATACTGCTTGATTCTACTATTTGAAAAATATTTTTATGTGTCTGTATATTTTTTGTTGTTTTCTGCTGCTATAACTACGCATCATGCCCATCTAACATAATTTCATATCCTCCGCTGTTAATGACCGAGCTGAAATGTCACATCGCACCATCAGCAGCGCCGTAATGACCGCATGATGGACTGTCAACATTGACTTGTTTCCTCTTGTATGACCCAAACTGCTGTAAAGTCAAAGACAGACGGGCCATCAGAGCGTCGTAAACAGAAGAAACATCTGTTTGATTCGAGGGGGAATCACTTTGCATCCCTTAATTAGCCATGCAGAGTAGTGAAGGTCAGTGCAATCATGGGTAATGGGGGGGGGTGCTAAGGGGGGGCTGCACCATTGCTAATGTGATTGCCGGCCGAGTTGTAAAAGGCTCATGCTCGTAACTCTTATTTAGATGGCTGAAAATGGTGATGGTGGAGATAACCGCAAGCACAACAAGTTTTGTGTGTGTGTGTGACTGGGATGGGCTAAGGGCTGGTTAGAGGGAGGTGGAAAGACACTCTGCATCAATGAAGTCAAAGGTGGATTGAATCTAATATAAGGAGGATGCGAGCGGCGGATCAATAACCGAGAGAGCGGCAGGATAACAGACAGAATCAGAGAACAGCTGTGGTGGGCTTGGAAGAGCAACAGTCAGATATCCAGCATGCGTGCTCTGGTGGTTTTGCCTCTGCTCTTGTGCGCAGTGGTGTGTGTGGATCAGGTGAGAGCGCAAGTGACGGCAATGAAGCTGTGCGGTAAGCAGTTAATCAACGCCATCTCCTACACCTGTGGAGCGTCCCGCTGGAGGAGGTTCTTCAGCGAGCCAGACGTGGATGGTGAGAAAACTCTGCTTTTACTCATTTCGCACAACAGCAGGGACGCGCTGTTAGTAGCTGAGTTTCTTTCTATAGTTTCATTTGCTACAAGTTTAGTGGTTCAGACTTCAAGAAAGAACGATGCAGAAAAAGTCAGTAACAAACTGTGTATTTACCCTTTAATTTATATTATTTAAATTGCAGTGAGGGTGTAACCGCGTTCAAGAAAAAAATAGAAATATCATTTATATCACTTTTAAAAAATGGCATGTTTTCGAGTTACCATCTCAGTGCAGTTTGCCCACACAGTACTTCTTCTGTATCTGATTCTGTGGCTTAAATGAAACCCAACACAAGCTAAAGTTTGTGCTTTCTAACCAGGCTGCCAGTTTTTGCTACACCTCATGTGTTATGTTATTAATTCACCGGCTGACGCGCAGGGCTTCTCCAAACAGGTGTTTCCCAGCACAGCGACGCACAGTCTGCCAGAGGAGTCAGCAGCTCAATGATTAAATGCTGTAGCTGGCGGCTCCCCGGGCGTCTTCTCTAATACACCACACAAATAAACCCAGTTAGCGTGTCAGCCGTGCTGATCGGAAAGCGTAAAGTGACACTGAAGAAGACAAATAAGACCGAGCTCATCCGTGCAGTCATTTAGCGCTTCCTTATTTAAAGGGAACATGGACGAATTACACAGGATGCGTCTGAAAGCAGTGCTTCATCAGCTGCACTTGTTGAGAAACACTGTCGGCTAAAATGAACTGCTATAGAAAGCATTTACTGGAAGTCATGTTTAAAGTAAGGTGAACAGAGTTTCCCGCACAGTTACATTCAGATTGTAAGGTTAAAGTTACACTATTAATGCGTTTGCAGAGGACCAAGTTAAAGGCTTAGATTCTAAAACCTCCACTCAGTGTTCATTGATGTTTTGTTCTGCCTACAGGGGAGCAGAGCAGCTTGGAGAAGTTCAGCAGTTTGGCCTCAGAGATGACCAAACGGGATAATAACATCTTCCTGGCCAACATGTGCTGTCAGGTGGGCTGCAGGAAGACCGACCTCGCCCACTTCTGCTGAGGACAATCCTCTCACTTTTGTTGTTGTTGTTGTTGTTGTTGTTAAAGTGACTATAATGACTGTGTACCTTGCTAAGAACCAAATCTGACTCACGTGGCGAACTGTTATGATCTCTGTGCAACTGTTAAACTTTGTGGAAGTGAATCTGGATGAGCATCTCTGAACATGTTCCTGAACCCGAGCTGTACATGTGCGACCATAAATAAATGTTTTAAAATCAGTTGTCTTTCTTGCAACTTTCACCTGTATTTGGTCATTTTTTTGCTGCTTTTGTCAAATAAATATTCTATTATAACACCGGGATTCAATTCTGCAAAGGTTTGTTTGTTTTTTACTCCAAATACTGGACAACGTGTGAACGTATCAAACTGGATCACTAAGACCCCCCCACGCAAAAGTAAGCAAGTATGTACACAAGTACATGAATAAGTAACTAAACCAGCTGGCAGACCAGGGCCCTATTTCAGGAAGCCGGTTTAGAAAACTCCGAGTGAAAAACGACACTCAGGGTTGAGTAACCCCGAACTGTCCAACTCGGAATATTCGGTTTCAGAAAGGCTGATAACAATTAGTTCAGTCAACGCGGAGTTGCTTTAACCCCAAGTTAAGCGCGCGCACGAGGATACATAAAGCCCTGATAAGCGGAGCACAGATTAAGCGAGTCACCATGGAGACGGAGGGAAAGAAGGCGCGGTCAATGTATTTTACAGCGCTTGAGGCCGAAATTCTGATGGCAGCATATGCCGATAACATGCCAATTTTGCGGAAAAAAAGTTACACAGCCTCAGCTGCAAAAGAAAGGGAGCATGCATGGCAAAACATAGCCGACAGAGTCAATGCGTGAGTGTTAATTTAAACATTGATCTAGGGATTTCCACCCATTTAACACGTTATTTTATTATATTTTATTTTTCATTTTATACATTTTATTTTGTGATGTGATGTGAGCGCAGGTGCAACCCAACAGGCCCCAAACGTGCCTGGCAGCAAGTAAAAATGAAATATAAAAATATAGTCCAAACAGGTAAGGTGTAATTGTAGTATGAGCCACAGTGCTTGGTCTGTTTGTCCGATGTAAATCAATTGCAGTTAGAGGCTACATTAATTTTCTTTCTGTAAGCACTTATTGAAATTATCTGAGCACATTACAAGTACATATTTGCTTACTCTGTATGCTCAAATGTGACCCGTTATGGCAAACAGAAAAAAAGCGGAGGCCTGAAAAACAGGTGGGGGTCCTCCACCACCACCACTCACAGAGGCTGAGCAGTTGGCCCTCAGCCAAAACAGTGGGCGCCCTGTGGCTGAAGGCATCTCTGCGGGGACATCCTCTGAGTCAATAACCCCGCAAGACACAAGTGCCTACATAGGGGGTAAATTCAAAATAATACATGATGTGCATACATCCTTTCTTCACAGTCACCTTTGCAGTGCTACTCATTCATTTGATAAACTCTTCACCATAATGGATTATTTTGTAGTGAAGTTATTTTCCTACTGATTTTGCCTTCCCTCAGTCTTGGTTGTCTTTGAGAGCATAATGACAATGAAGTGTAAGGTGATTGGTATATGTTTGTTAATTGCCATTTGGTCCCTTGTAAGTTATAAGTGACCTGTATAAACCTCATATTCTATCAGTTGATGGTGATGGTGTACTGCATCTGGTGCAGCCTCCTGTTGAGCCAGACCAACATGCAGTTGTGAGTAATACTCCACAGATTATATGAGGTTACAGTAGAACAGCAATGTTGTTAACTTCTTTACTACAGGAAAATAATGAAGAAACATTGACAGCTGTTACAGAGGAGGAAGCAACAGAGACACTTTATGAGGTTTACATCTTTTAATACTTTGTGTACAGGAAATACAGGCGACCAATAAAGCCAGTTGAACAAAAAATCTGTTTATTCTTCTTTCAACATGTTGAGGTGATGGGTCAAAAGAAATGATTGTGACATATGGTGTCTCTGACTGTACTTCCATCTTGTATGTCCGTGCGAGGGTCAGGATGTTCATGGTTTGGCTCACTGCTGATGTTTGGTTCAGAAGGACAGTGTTCTCCTCTAATTGTGGCAATGTTGTGAAGAATCACACATGCCACAATAATGTCACATGCCCTTTCTGGGGTGACCCTGAGTCTTTGCAGGCACTGGAACCGGGCCTTAAGCATTCCGATAGTCATTTCAATTCTGGCTCTTGTCCTGCAATTAGCCAGATTATATCGCTGCTGTGGGCCCGGTTCAGGGTCAGAGTAAGGGGTAAGCAAATAGGGTAAACATGGATACCCCCTATCACCAAGCAAGTAGCCAGTGAACTCTCCTAAGACAGAAGGATACACTTCAGTTCAAATGTCCCTGAAGCAATTGGTCTTTATATATTTTAAAGTATTCTCAACTCACCATGTCCAAATTTTGTGCTCAGTGTACATTCACGGAATATTTGTGAGTCATGGACAGAGCCTGGCCACTTGGCTTCCACATTTGTGATAATGTTGGCAGCATCACATATGATCTTCACAGTGCAGAGAACACGAATTAGCATCCATTACTATAATGAAATAATTTGTTAGTTTGAAATGCTACAGGGAACTATGTACCTGTACATTAATGCTGTGGAAAGACTTCCTGTTCACATAGTCTCCTTCATTTACTGAAGGAGCAATGATTGGAATGTGAGTGCCATCTGTACAGCCAATCACGCCTGGGAACCCTGAAAATAAATGTGCAATTTAAGTAGTAGTCCAAGTATCACCACATCATGAATTAAGTTTTGGTCATCCTGATACCTGCAATTTTGTGGCATCCCTCTTTGATAAATCTTGTGGGTCTGTGACCGGGGAACACCACAAACGAGTACAGGAGACGTTTCAGTGCAACTGTAACATTCCTGACTGCCCGACAGACGGTAGCCTTGGAAACGTGCTCAGCGTCACCAATATTATACAGAAAGCTCCCGTTTGCAAAAAACCGAAGTGCAATACAAATAATATGTACAGAACTGAGAGAATGTCCGCGATGTGTCACATGAGCAATATTAGGCCTGAGGATGTTATTAAAATAACTTATAGATTGTGCTGAAAAACTGTAACGTTCGCACAGAAAATCATCAGGAAATGATAAAATGTCCAAACGCGCTCTGATCACTCTCTCCCGGCGGAGAGCTCTGCGGAGAATTTGGGCTTCACGATCTACTGGCTCTTCAAGGAAGGAGCACGCCATGTCTGACACTTCCTACTGTCAGGTTTCCGACAAAGGGGCGGAGACAGTCAGGGTTAGTTGTAGTAAACCTGCTAGGGGGCAGGTTAGCTTCACGGCGTGTGTCGTCATAGTGACTCACTCAGGCTTCAGCTGAACTCGCTTTGTGAAACCGAAAACCCAGAGTTTTCGTTAACTCAGGGTATACTTACTCAGAGTTTGCACTAAACCGGCTTCCTGAAACAGGGCCCAGGTGTGCACAAACGCCCACACACCACTTACACATGACCCTTAGGCAACAACCCGGCCCCGCCTACAAGGGGTGGTACTTAGAGCAGGTTTCACCTCTCACGTAAGCACGCAACAAGAAAATAAACTACACTCTTAACCAGCTACAAATCCACCAACTCCTCTATGCTCTTATTCTAAATCCAGCTTCAGTCAATTAGCATTTTATGAAGTAAAGGAAAGCGCAATAGCATCAATAACCTGTGGTTTATTTTCCCTGGGTGAATTTTATTAATTCAAGTTGATTCCACTATATCATTTTCTATTATTTTCTATGAAACAATAGCATCTTTGGCCTGGCTAGCTCCTGTCAGGCTTTGGGCTCAAAATGACCATAGAATCCATATTTACAGTGTTAGCTGTCCTAGCGTACGTGGCACACAAACTAGCTTAGACTGACGGGAAGAATGAAACTGATTTTACACGTGGAAATCATTAAAGCTTTAAAATTCAGCTAATTTAATGAGATGGTGGCAGAGCAGACAGGATTAAGGGAACATCAAAGCTACTGTGGTTCATCCTCAGAGGTGTATGTGTGTTTGGACCAAATTGGATGGGAATCCATCCTGTAGCTGTCAGGATTCCCCCGACAGGAAAATTCAGAAGATTGTAATCCTGCTGCCATCATGTGCAAATCACACTAACCAGCCACTTGTACAAATGCAAACATAATCAAATTATGGCCTTCAGTTCTAGCCATGACCAGCAGTTTACCACTGGATACAGGTTTACATACCTTGGTTTTAACCACTTGTTACAATGAAGGAACACAGAAGAGCATCTGTGAACCATGATGTAGTAGCAGAAGAACACAGTAGTTGCCAGCTGTTTAGTGCCACAATGTCACAAAGCTCAAATCATCTCAAACTGATGTCTTGAACATGTCGTAACCTCACTGTACTCAAATGGGCTGCAGAGCCTCCAGATCTCAAGCCAGCACACTTTGGTTTGGTGGACCAGAAGATTTACATCATGGACGTGCAGCCGACAAATATGACCGTGTGATGCTATCACGTCAACACAGATCCAAATCTGAGGAATATTTTCAGCAACCTGTTGAAGCTGTGCAGTGAAGAATGGCGGCAGTTCTAAGGGCAAAATTAATTAAACAAAATCCGTCCCATATTTTTTGGGGGATATTTCAGCCAAGGTCAAAAGTTTGGACTAACATCGCTAAAGCAACCTGCTGAATGGGAACAAATAAAACCTCACAATATTACTTCATAGAAGGAAAACAGCAAACACAAACATCCAGTTATAACTTTTATTGGTTTTGGAAAGAAGCAAACTAAATTTCTCAGATCATCTTAGCGTTGTTATGTACTGTACAAACAGCTTTCACATGTGTTTGAGGTTAATGGTAAAGAACCAAAAAGCATTCTTGCTTATAGCACACAAACACACTCGTTGCTCTCGTCTCAACATTAACACAAGGTAACTGACACTCAGCACAACACGTCATTTCAGCACTATTGTCACAAAGCCCCACCGTTTGACCGCATGCTTTGCATCCAATAATACTGCAGGATGAATTCGCCATGAAGATGAAGCTTTTGTGTTTTGATGCACTGAAAATTTTAAACGCTGTTTCCAGAAATACAGTGAAAAAGGTTTGTGATCAAACAGACGTGTAACCATAAGTGTAGGAGTAATTCTACACTGATGCACCGTGGGTGGCATGTGTGGTGGGCTTCTGTAGATAATGCTGTAGTGACTGTTGCACTGTTTAGCTTAAAGAAGGTAGCAGCATTGTCTCGGGCATGTGGTCTTCCATTTAGCTCGATGAAAGACTGACATGACTGAAAAAATGCGTCACCAAACAAAAGTATTATCAAGAACTAAACGGCACCAATCATCCATCGTTCCTCACACCAACAAAATGCAACTTTGCCGTTCTCTCAGCCTGGGTCTGCACAAGATCAAAGTACAAATGAACAGACTCATTTGAACTGCAGGGCCCAAAAACTATCCAATCAGATGTACTGCATCGCTGAATTGGTGTACTGACGTCAGGATACCGTCCTAAATCCGCTCGAAATGCTTGAGAGCTCTTAGAGGACCGTGATTGGTTACATTTAGTTGATTGCCAACACAGAGTACAGTACAGAGGTTTTTCGATTACACTTCACGCACACTTTTTGTTCTTCACGTTGAGTGTCGGAGCATTCAGGAAGTTCAGCATCATCAGCACAGTGTTTTTCACATTAAACAACACATTTTTTTTTTATCCATTTAAAAAATATTCAGCTTATTCTCCTTAGCAAGGGACTGACTGTCTGGGGTACACACACATAAAAGACGAAAAAACAAAACGTAAAACAAAAAAAGAAAAAGAAAGCATTTTGGTCGACTTAACCTCGCTCCACAACCTCATTTAAATCATGTCATCTCACAGAGACCGTTACAATTATGCAAAATAAAGCCATGGATTCAAGCACTGGCTGGATGACTGGGATTTGCTCACGATATGAGGGTATGATATGAGGGAGTTTAGGTACCAGTGAGGTAAATGGAAACAGGAAGGAAGGTTTTCTTGTGATCCGCCGTCAAACTGAAGGTAGAGGAAAGAACTGAGAACACTAGATGATCAGGGTTTCCTTATTGTTTTATTACAGCTAAGTTTGAAGTAAGGAAATGAGCTGGTCCCAGTAAACAGTTCCTGTTCCAATACTAGTACCATGGTCACTAAACTTCATCTCTGCAGCCGTTTTTATTGTTTTTGTCTTCCTTGAAGGATGAGTTTGACATTTTGGGGGGAAAAACTAACCTTGGCCAGGAGCCATATTGGTTAGCTTAGCAGAAAAACTGAAACGGGAGGGAAACGGCTAAGCTAGCGTTGCTAAAATATAAGAGGCTAAAACATCTACAGAGTTTGATGCTTTCTTCTCTTGAGAGTGCGCACTGCAGCACAGCAATGTGATTTACTGGCATGCTAATGGGATGAGTGCACGTTCACTGCAGTATCCCTGGTGATTTAGCATATTAGCATGCTAAAATTAGCTCACCAGAACGAGCATAAATAAGGCTAGGGGAACTGTTGAGGGAACATTTATTTAATAAACCAAAGTCATGAACTAATGAAAAGTCTGACCTGGTGATGGCGCAAGAGAAAATGACAGGGTGTTACTAAAATGCTGCCTTTTATCCTGACAGAGACATTAACGTCTAGCGTGGATGAACGCCATTAGCATTTTCGGACCCATGCAGTACTCTCAAGCTAAATAAACTTGTTAATGACGAATACAACAGGGTGTTTTTACACCCTTGTATTAAAGAAGAAACATGACACTGTGTATTAATCAGCTTTCTAGGTGCTGACAGACACAGACTGGCAAGCCTTTCCCGGCCTTTTTAGCATGCTAGCAGTTTCCTGGCGGATGTCACACGCATCATCCAAAAATGTCAAACTTATTCCTCAAAGCGTGAATCTTGGCCATGTAATAGCTAACTCTACATTAACACTGCTTTCACAAAGCATTACACAGAATCCAGAAAGATATTTATCTTTTGTCTTTAAATTACCCCTCCCCCACCCATATATAGGTCAATTCTTCTGTTGCACTTGAGTTAAAAAATTATATCTGAAATAAATTCAAAAAATTAGACCTTATACTGTACACAGGTTACCCAACTACACAGATAACAAAAAATGAGAAGGAATTTAAATATTTATACCTTTAAGGGTTCGAGTCGTGTGATACCATTCAAACTCTATTCATATACAGAATCACGTTTTATACAACGAGTCATTGTCATCAATAAATAAAAATAGAATGCTGTCATGTACTCTGCAGTCTAACACTGCTGTCCTGTGAACAACAGGAAGGCTATCTGACGATACGAGGAAAACACCAAACGCCCTTTAAGATATACATTTTCGACTTAAATGACACTTTGTACACTTCTTTTGTTCTGACACGAAAACATAGTTCCTTATTTTACCAGTGAAACTGACTAGTCATTGCAGCTGCCTAACATCCTTACAACCTGCATGCGAGTGTATATAACAGAGAAATAGAATAGTGGCTTGACTGGCTAACTGGTGTCTTTAGCAGGATGTGTCATGTAATACCAGCAGGCGATGCTTGGAAATCTAGTTTCATACAGGTCGTACACAAGCACCAAGAAGAAGGACCCACTTTTACCTGTGACAGCTGATGGTGTGTCATGTGAAGCAGCTACATGGATCAGTGCAAAACAGTGAGTACACCTCTCGTATTCTTATCCCAGAGGTTGAGGACCGGGCTGTTTACTAACTTCATCCCATCCAACTCTGGATGTGTTCAGATTTGATGCACGTCTGACCACAACGAGGATTTTTTTTTTAAATGGCCCAAATTTTCACATTAACAAGAATTAAAAATCTGTTCCTTCCTTGTTTGGTCAGGCAGCTGCAGTGAAAAACTTTAAAAACACCACCACACGTTGACCAGAGGAGGACGGAGACAGAGGCACAGACTACAGAGGAGGAAAGAACCCATTTGTGTCTAAGTGCAGCAATACAGATGTTATGAAATGAATACAAATACAATAATTACATGACCTATAACAGTTCCACAATGTTATATGCAAGTTATACAATACTGCTGGGCGGGCTGCAGACCTGTTGTGTGGGTTCAGAAAAGGATCACAGAGTCTGTCTGGTGTCCGTCTGTCCTCTGTCCTCGGCGTCGACCTCAGTCCACTGCGTTCACTTTGTTCAGCGATGGGTCAGTTATCAGCCAGGTATTTTCCTGAAAGACGTCAATTAGAAACTAAGTGCTTATCTGTATAAATGAGATGTGATATTTCATTAGTTTTATGTTTTATTAAGTAGCTGCAATGAAAGGATTCAAACTTATTCTACTCAGGTAAGCTTTACCAAGTTACTAAAATAATCCTAAAACTGACTTTTATTACTGTGTGGATTCATCTAAGTCTTTTCAAGTCCTACTATATGCACATTATCTTAACCTAAACATACATAAAGGAAAATGTTTACAGTGTAACTGGTGGGAGTTGTATTTCCAGGAACTACAATCAGTATTTAAAAAAGTTTAAAGAGATAAAACATGGATTTTATATGTTCAATAACCAGTTTATAAACTTGTTAACATTCGGGAATTGGCTGGCTAAGCTTTCGTGTAGCAGTAATGAATATTTTATTTTGAAAACCCCATCTGACAGACCTGCAGCAAACCTCTTCTTGATGAGCGAGAAGCGGTACCCTGGCCCAGCCAGCTCGATGTCACAGCCTGACAGGGTGCTGCCTTCGCTGGTAAACTGCACCGCCAGTGGAGCCGGTTTACTCGGACCTTCTGTTAGCTGAAAGCGTGCTAACAACGAGCCCACACCTGAGGGATCAGAATGAGAGGATGAGACCAAGCCCCAAAATGTTTAATATTTAGAAACCACAAAAGCAAATATGTAACAACATGAAAAATGGGCAACATCTCTACAACTGCAGATCTCATCTTAAAGAGAATTCATAATCTAGTTTCGTGTCTTCATCCTGGAGGTCAGGTCACTGATGGGTGTCCTTGCCATGTAAATGACAGTGTGGGTCTAATGATGGCAGGTTGCGATCTGGAGCACAAATCAAACTCAACTTGGTCAGAAGAAACTGTGTAAATACTCCACAGCTGCTACCGTGGGCACTCGTTTACTTTATCCCATTAAAAAATAAAAGCTCATTGTAAACATCAGCTTTGGTGAAGTAACTGTATCACTGCTGTCCAACAGGGGGCAGTGTTTACTGTGGGCATGATGCACCAGACTTCCTCTCCATCTTGTCGTCCTCATCTGCGGTTGTTCCATTTTCAGCATTTGTACACCAGCCACACACATGCACCACGTGTCCTCCCAACATTTATGTTATTTAAAGAAACAGGTTAAATCATCATTCAAAAGAAATACCTCCATTTTCAGATTTGTGGGAGATATCGGGGATCTTCCACAGGATTCGTTGCTGGTCTGCATTCCTACCAGGATTAGGAATAAGAGAAAACCATTAAAGGATACAACATAAACAGGTGAACAGGTCATTGAAGGTTAACCTCAAAACCTGACAGCAAATAAATGCACGGCACTCCCAGATATGGCACAGGATTTTATCTCTTGTCTAAATAACATTTGGAGCAATAAATGCATCAAACTGCCTCCTTTACCCCCTTAATCTGTTCAGCTGTGTAGCTTAATACTGTGTAACAACAAGTCTAGAAAGACCGTACCATGCAGCAGGAGGTAGGACAGCCTGTAGCTTTGAAACGCCTCCATCAACGGGGACGAGGAACTGAACGTTGTTGAGGGCCATCGGCGTCGACATGGCCTCCCCGTTGTATTTGTAGTCTATCCTCAAGTCAGTGCTGGTGGGCTCACACCTCCAGCTCACTGCCAGGTTCAGAGGAGTCGACTGGAGGCCCTGTGTTGACACCTGGCAAACACGTGGTTTGATAAAAGCCTGTTCACACTGAAACACCCTAAACAGCTGAACATGCTTCGACTGAAGGAGTTGAGTGTTTGGGATTTAAGCTACTCTCAAAATCCCAAATCCAAGGTTACCTGATACTTGAGCATGTCCACGTTGTAGTACGTCGCTTGTGGTTTCTGCTCTGCCACCTTCTTTAAATGCGATATCAGGTTTGGCATATTCACCCAGAAGTCCTTGCTGTCAGCCTTGGCTTGCGTGGTGGTGTCGCTGGTGGAGGAATCGCAGTAAAGAGCCCGATCACAATTCAGACGTTTCACAGGACTGTGGTGATTTTCTATTGAAGTGACTAAACACAGCCATTAGACTTCAGCGGTGTGCTGGTACGAAACGACTGTTCAACCACTTTTTCCTCACAGAGTCAGTGTGACCCAACGATGATCCAGATGTGGTTGGTGGTCGTTAGATCACACAGACTTTACAGGTGCTGAGAATAAAGTAAAAACTATTTTTAAGTTGCTTTTCTAAAAACAAGAAACGCGCAGGAGGCTGGAAAACATCAACATTTGACAGCTGTAATAAACAAATGAATCATAATTAAAAACAATGTTTATTCTACTGTGAGGTCACATGACTTCATGCTATAATGATGTGTGATATTTTGCATAATTTAATATTTAATTTTAAAGATCACATCAGGCGGTTTATCAGGCGTTTCACAACAAGTGCAACACGGTTATCTGCCTGCACACTCAGACGACCTCATGATGACTCCACACTTACTCAGCGCTCATTTTGGAAACAAGCTCACAAAATTTACTCATCTGAAGTGGTCAAAAGACCCCGAATAAACCACAGGGGGTTGTAGATGTTTGATGAGTCAGTTCACTAGCACATGTCAGCGCTGCAAACATGGAAACATTCACGCCATCACCTCGACCTCCCCAAAACCCCTTTACTCCTTTTTGTTGGTCACATGTTGCTCTCCTGATGTTTTACAGTCTGTGTGACATCAAACTTGCTGTGTCACCATAGATAATAAGGTGACTTGCATAACAAAAGTCATTAAAATTTAATGTCAAGTGTGGCATGCTTATTAAAAATAAGTATCGCACATGCTCTGTAAGTGAAATTAAAATGATGCATAATTTGCAACAGGTACATTGATTTGGTTTTAATCACGTTTGGTTACACGGGACCACATATAACATGTTAGGTATTACTGGGTGACGCTAAAGTTAGACAATAATGTATTTAGATTTAGTTATGTATTCCCAGAAAGGTTGGCTCGATCTTTTCACATCTTCCAGCAAAAGCTGAGTTTTTATTTTTATTTTTTTAACTGAAATGTTGAGTTTACGGTGGTGTCATTACCAGCAGAGGAGCTGGGGGTTAGGCAGCACATGCTCCAGTCGACTGTAGTTGGTTATGCTGAAGGTTAGCACGGCGGGGGACGGGTTATTGGCAAAGTGCCGCG
This sequence comes from Rhamphochromis sp. 'chilingali', assembly GCF_963969265.1. Taxonomy (NCBI): domain Eukaryota; kingdom Metazoa; phylum Chordata; class Actinopteri; order Cichliformes; family Cichlidae; genus Rhamphochromis; species Rhamphochromis sp. 'chilingali'. Next base: position 2,758,669 of record NC_137934.1, on the reverse strand, counting down.
TGATTCCCGCCGGAAACGACAAAACCATCTCACCTATGATCTTCACAACACACCTGAGAAAGAGAAGAGAGAGTAACACTGCATGAAAGACTGCAGAGAGACACACAAATGCACAAATCACACATGACTTCATTTCCTTTTGATAATAAAACTAAACACACAGTCTTAATGCGTTTCTGCTATTGACTGAATCACTACATTAAAAGCTCTGCCAATCACAGCTCACACACTATTACAGCAGTAAAGCCCCGATCAGAAGCAAAATCAATAACACATTAGTTCATCCTAATCCACAACTCAGAGCAACAAAAGCAAACTTTACCTGTTTACATGACTCTGCAGGAGGAAATTCAAGTACAAAACATACAAAACTGGATTCATTGTAACAAAATCCACCAACACTGTTCTTATGTGTTTATAGTCTATAGTTCAACCAAGTGTTTGTTAGTGGACCTGTATACTTCCTCACATATTCACTATAAACACTGTGTGACAGGATTGTGGATGTTTGACCATATTAACTACAAACACATAATGCTGTAAACACATGTGTGTGTCCAGAGCTCATCAGATGCTTCATAAATCAAACTGTCATTTCTGACAAATCACTCCTCCTTGAATCGCTACCTTATCGTGGTGGAGGGGTTTGTGTGTCACAGGGATCCCAGGGGCTATGTTGTCTGGGGGCTTTTGCCCCCTGGTAGGGTCTCCCATGGCAAATTGGCCCTGGGTGAGGGACCAGACAAAGAGCGATTCATAAGACCCTTATGAAAAGGAAACCGAGGGAACAGTTTACCCTGCCCGGGATAGGGTTACCGGGGCCTCGCCCTGGAGCCAGGCCCGGGGAGGGTGCCCGAGGGCGAGCGTCTGGTGGCCGGGCCTTAGTCCATGGGGCCCGGCCGGGCACAGCCCGAAGAGGAGACATGGGCCCATCCTCCCACAGGCCCACCACCCGCAGGAGGTGCCATAGGGGTCGGGTGCATTGTGTGCCGGGTGGCGGCCAGGAGCGGAGGCCCTGGCGGACTGACCCCCGGCTGCCAAGACTGGCAATAGGGACATGGAATGTCACCTCTCTGGTGGGGAAGGAGCCTGAGTTAGTGCGTGAGGTTGAGAGGTACCGGCTAGATATAGTCGGGCTCACCTCTACACATGGCTTGGGCTCTGGAACCAGTCTCCTGGAGAGGGGCTGGACTCTGTCTCAGTCTGGAGTTGCCCTTGGTGAGAGGCGGCGGGCTGGGGTGGGTATCCTAATATCCCCTCGGCTTGCTGCCGGTACGTTGGGGTTTTTCCCGGTGGACGAGAGGGTTTGTTCCCTGCGCCTTAGGGTCGGGGAACGGGTCCTGACTGTCATCTGCGCTTATGCGCCGAGTGGCAGTTCAGAGTACCCAGCCTTCTTAGAGTCCCTGGGGGGGGGGTGCTGGAGGGTGCTCCACCTGGAGACTCTGTTGTCCTGCTGGGAGACTTCAATGCTCACGTGGGTAACGACAGCGAGACCTGGAGGGGCGTGATTGGGAGGAACGGCCTCCCTGATCTGAACCCGAGCGGTGCTCTGTTATTGGACTTCTGTGCTAATCACAGTTTGGCCATAACGAACACCCTGTTCGAACATAAGAGTGTCCATAAGTGCACGTGGCACCAGGACGCTCTAGGCCGTAGGTCGATGATCGATTTTGTAATCGTATCAGCAGACCTGCGACCATATGTTCTGGACACTCGGGTAAAGAGAGGGGCTGAGCTGTCAACTGATCACCACCTGGTGGTGAGTTGGATCAGGTGGCGGGGGAAGACGCTGGACAGACCTGGTGCACCTAAACGCGTAGTGAGGGTGTGCTGGGAACGTCTAGCAGAGGCCCCAGTCCGCGAGATCTTCAACGCACACCTCCGGCAGAGCTTCAACAGCATTCCGAGGGAGACTGGGGACATTGAGTCCGAATGGACCATGTTCAGCGTCTCCATTGCCGAAGCTGCTGCATTGAGCTGCGGCCGCAAGGTGGTTGGTGCCTGCCGTGGTGGTAATCCCCGAACCAAATGGTGGACACCAGAGGTGAAGGGAGCCACTAGGCTGAAGAAGGAGTCCTATCGGGCTTGGTTAGCCTGTGGGACTCCGGAGGCAGCCGACAGGTATCGACAGGCCAAGTGGAATGCGGCTCGGGCAGTGGCTGAAGCAAAAACTCGGGTGTGGGAGGAGTTCGGAGAGGCGATGGAAAAAGACTTTCGGACTGCCTCGAAGAGATTCTGGCAAACCGTCAGACGTCTCAGGAGGGGAAAGCGGTGCTCTACCTGCACTGTGTATAGTGCTGGCGGAGCGCTGCTGATGTCGACTGAGAAAATTGTCAGGCGGTGGAAGGAATACTTCGAGGACCTCCTTAATCCCACTGACACGTCTTCCGAGGAGGAAGCAGAGTCTGGGGATGAGGGGAATGACCCGCCAATTTCCAGGGGCGAGGTCACTGAGGCAGTTAAACAACTCCTTGGTGGCAGAGCCCCTGGTGTTGATGAGATCCGCCCCGAGTTCCTGAAGGCTCTGGACGTTGTAGGGCTGTCCTGGTTGACACGCCTCTGCAATGTTGCGTGGAGATCAGGGGCAGTACCTGTGGACTGGCAGACCGGGGTGGTGGTCCCCATCTTTAAGAAAGGGGACCGGAGTGCGTGTTCCAACTACAGGGGGATCACACTCCTCAGCCTCCCTGGGAAAGTCTATGCCAGGGTGCTGGAAAGGAGAGTTCGTCCGTTAGTCGAACCTCGGATACAGGAGGAACAATGCGGTTTTCGTCCTGGTCGCGGAACACTGGACCAGCTCTTTATCCTCTCCAGGATACTTGAGGGTGCATGGGAGTTTGCCCAACCAGTCTACATGTGTTTTGTGGACTTGGAGAAGGCATTCGACCGTGTCCCTCGGGGTGTCCTGTGGGAGGTGTTGCGGGAATATGGGGTGTCTGGCCCATTGCTACGGGCCATTCGATCCCTATACAACCGTTGCAAGAGCTTGGTTCGCATTGCCGGCAATAAGTCGGACTCGTTCCCGGTGGGTGATGGGCTCCGCCAGGGCTGCCCTTTGTCTCCGGTTCTGTTCATAATTTTTATGGACAGGATTTCTAGGCGCAGCCAAGTGGCGGAGGGCTTTCGCTTTGGTGGCCTCAGAATCTCATCTCTGATTTTTGCAGATGATGTGGTTCTGTTGGCTTCATCGGGTGAGGGCCTCCAGCTCGCACTGGAACGGTTCGCAGCCGAGTGTGAAGCAGCGGGAATGAGGATCAGCACCTCCAAATCTGAGGCCATGGTTCTCAGCCGGAAAAGGGTGGAGTGCCCACTCCGGGTCGGGGATGAGTTCCTGCCCCAAGTGGAGGAGTTCAAGTATCTCGGGGTCTTGTTTGCGAGTGATGGGAGAAGGGAGCCGGAGATCGACAGACGGATTGGGGCTGCAGCTGCAGTAATGCGGACGCTGCACCGGTCCGTCGTGGTGAAGAGGGAGCTGAGTGTAAAAGCGAGGCTCTCAATTTACCGGTCGATCTACGTCCCTACCCTCACCTATGGCCACGAGCTGTGGGTAGTGACCGAAAGAACGAGATCACGGATACAAGCGGCAGAAATGAGCTTCCTCCGAAGGGTGGCTGGCCTCTCCCTTAGAGATAGGGTGAGAAGTTCGGCCATCCGGGAGGGGCTCAGAGTAGAGCAGCTGCTGCTCCACATCGAAAGGAGCCAGCTGAGGTGGTTCGGGCATCTGACAAGGATGCCCCCTGGGCGCCTCCTGGGTGAGGTGTTCCAGGCATGGCCCACCGGGAGGAGGCCCCGGGGCAGACCCAGGACACGCTGGAGAGATTATATCTCTCGGCTGGCCTGGGAACGCCTTGGTATTCCCCCGGATAAGCTGGAGGAGGTGGCTGGGGAGAGGGAGGTCTGGGCCTCTTTGCTTAGGCTGCTGCCCCCGCGACCTGGCCCCGGACAAAGCGGATGAGGATGGATGGATGGATGGACAAAAGCATCAAACAAACATTACAGCCGCTTTAGATGGTAAACTGGGACAAACTTAATAAACCCCGTCGACCATTATCCCTTAAATATTGTGGTAAAACGTAGTCAAACTTTTTTTACTCATCATCCACACAAAAATAAATAAATATTGAAATAGCCTAGTCAGGGTTTTCTACTGTGACAGGTAAAGAAGACCTACTTGTTGGGATCGGCTCCTTTAAAGAAGGTGTTGACTGTTTCCGTGAACGCAGCCGCCACAGGAAGCGTGTCCTGAGCTCCCATGGTGAGAGGACTGGGCCCTCGAGAGCAGCCTACGAGTAACCAACCCACACGTACACATTTGTAATTAAAATAAATGCTGTGCTCCACTGTTGCTGTTTGATTTGTTGAGGTTGCTGTCAGAGACAGAATTACATTCAAATTATAACCATTTTTTAATTCTTAAGCCTAAATTTGATATTAATATATCCAAACTTCAGCCCTGAATACAAACACTTCAGCAGAAATCACTACATGAAAAATAGATGATCCAAATCTTAAACTACGCTCTCTGTGTCAAACTGTGTGTGGAGAAAATAAGGAACGAAACATGAACAAATTAAGAGTGATGAAATGAAATGAAACAAATACTGGTGTTAGTAAAGAGGCACGAAAACAGCACATTATATGTACGGATGATACCCATTTCTCTCTGCTCTTTGACTGTGAACTGCTTCCAATGTCTCCCTCAGATTAATGCATTTCTACACAGTGGGTTATACATGTCTGTTTTTAACTGAATAAGCACAGCTGGATGTTTTTAAAAAGAGACAGAGGCAGACATAGAGCAAGGCAGATGTGCATGCGTACTCCAGACATGCTGACAATTTTTGTATTTTTTGGACAAGATCAAAGATCATCAGAGAGCCCAAGATCAAACACCCAACAGGTAAAATGATGACAGTACAGAGAAAAGTGATTAGTAAAGTAGACAAAGACTGATGAGTCTTTAGGGAATGAATCAGTGCAGACATGATGAAAATGAACATCATCATCAGAAGAAGTTAGAGGGAGATATTGCACCGCATATCTGGCTCTAGGTGAGGGGGCTCAGTCAGGGCGATAGCATGGCCAGGGTTAGGGTAATGAAGGGATGATGATGATGGAGGAGCCAAGAGGGGAAGGAGGAAAGGGGGAGGAGAGAAGAAGGCCAAAGCTTGCACGAATGAGCCTCGTAATAACGTGTGTGCGCGCTACCCTGTTGCAGAGAAAACTTACCTTCGAAGGTTAAATAAAACTTCCCTCTGTCAAACCATACAAGGGATGGCTGGTCATTCTCTGTGAGGGTTCGAGGGTAGAGGGAGGGAGGGGGTCGGGAAAGGAGGACGAGGAGGAGGGAGGAGGTACAGGGATGAAAGGCGGGGAAGTGGGTGAAGAGGGGTGAGAGGGGCAAGGAGAGAAGGACAGTAGCGTGAGTCTCACATGGCAGGTCTATTACACGTCACAGTGAGGTGAAACGTGGAGGTGGAGGCTGGGGGCGAAAGAGGACAAAGGGTCGAGGAGCATGTGACAAGATGGGTGATACACAGTGGTCTTTTTTTGTTTGTGTTGGGGGAGCCAACGTTTTCTCCAAAGCAAAGCATTAGAAACAAGCTGACTTTCCAATTCAGTGACCCTAACTTTCATCAACAGATACCCGAGTGTTAAAACTGTGATCAGGTCTCACAACAGGCCTTCAGTTATGAAACACATTGACGCTGGCCGCTATGCATGAGGATGGTGTGCAGAGGGAAGCCATGAGACTGAGATCAGACGATAGCAGGGAGGCGGCGAGACTGTGGTTCGCTGCACCCCACGTTTCAGGTGCCATATGCTTTTACAAAGACACCTGAACCGCCCTCACGGACACCAGGGAAAAAAAAGAGGACGACTCAGAAAGTCCCAATTAGTAAGCAACAGAAAAAAAAAACTAGATAAACAGCTTAAACCAAATTAAACCATATTTCAGCTCATTTTCTGACTTTTTTAAATAATATAATAATAACATGGTAATGAACCTGAACACTGGTGGATCCTGTTTCCCCCAAATGCATTTAAAAGAATAAGAAACGTTAAACTGGAGCAGTAGCATTTTTCTAATGATCTGCACTCCAGCTCTAATGTGACTCCAACAGGTCTGACGGATGAAAAATTGTGTACTTTTTTGTCACGCTGACACTGTAAACTTTGCAAATGCTCCACAAAAACAGGGGAGGCCTGTTCCTCTCCATGCTATGGCCGTAGGCTCCTGTGGCTAAAGGTCTGGGAGGACTAAGAGTGTCGGGTGATGGAACGATGAGAGCGGCAGACTGCTTCAGAGAAAGAACAAAAGGGCGGGTGTTCAGATGGGGAAGGCGGGGGTCCGGTAATATGTCGGGCTCTATGTTGAAGAGAGCGTGGGCGACAGGTGTGAAAGGTGAGCGTCAGAGGTCAAGCGTGGGAGCAGACTGATGCTTTACAGCCTGGTTGAGAGATTGGTTGAACTCGAGGCCGTGTCGTGCACTCCTGTTGTAGACTGAGGATGGCATGAATACCAAGCAGCTGCTGCCTGTCTAATTCAGCCTAAATCTCACGCCAGGCTTCAAATGACTCTAAGCAGAAGCACTGATCTGACGGTACAAGTGAGCTGGTGAGTTTGAGTGCGCGTGAGAGGGAAAAGACAGACAATGTGGATCTCGAGGTCCGACAAGATAAAGAGCTCCTCAGACATGCTAACAGCACACAAACACTCAAACACACTCTTGTGCTGCAAACTGAGAGCAGAGGTATCTGGGAGCAACCGCACTGCACGCACAATGTGTGTCGCCGAGAGACGAGACAGGAGGTTGCCATGGGAACATGGCGAGACAGTCACTGGTGCACAGTCATAAAACAGAGAGAAAAGTCTTAGAAGCGGGCAGATGGGCCGGGGGGTGGGGGGCACTTTTTTTGGAGTACTATGCAGTAGATTCAGCTTTTTGTGTCACCACAGCTTTCATTTGTTTCCTGGCAGATTTCACTGTGACATCCAAGAGAATGAGCGAGAAAGACAAGGAAGAAATGACAAAGATATGCAGATAAAAAGAGACTGTTATATGCATTCGATGGCTGAGAAATGCGTGGGAAGGTATGAGGAGTAAAACAATGTAGAAGATTGGTGGTTTCACTGAAAAATGATGCCATATTCAAAAGGAAAAGAAATAATGTCTGGTGCGTCCTTACATCTGTGCACGAATCAAAGCAGATGAGTGAAAAAAGGAGGAGTAAGAAAAATGATTTGGTATGCACTGTGCTTCTAAAGCCTGACATGAGGCTACAAAACCTGTTGACCTCCATCTAAAAAAGGCACAAAACACTCACTGATGGCCTTTACCCTTCTTTGTGCACTGCGCTCCGGGTAAAGAGCATCCAAATCCAAAAACTCTCAAAACAAGCACTCACCAAACCCTTACCTAACCCGCCCCCCGTCCCCATGTGGAGGAGGAGGGGGGGTGCTTTACCCTACCTGCAAACGAATCAAAGTGTCTCTCAAAGGTGGGAAGTTTGTCTACATATACATCATCCTCTGACGAGCCAAAGAGACAAACAGCAAAAAAACAAGCAAAAAGAAATCAAACCATGAAAGACAACGAAAAATGATCAGAACTGTGATGCACATTAAATTCAAATGGGAGAAAAACAAATATATTCAATTATAATAAATATGCTGATGAAAATACAAAATTTTAAAAAGTGGTGAAACTTTAAAGGAGCAATTTAGAATATTTCATAATAAGCAGTTTCTGAGACTGTTTTCATGCACAAAGAATACAGATTAAATTAAGCGGCTGTAACAGAGACCTCAGTAAAAATGTCATTTATTCAGTCGGTCCCTGCAATTTGTTTAAAAGAGGAAGAAAGCACCCTCCAATCGGGGACTAGATTCTGCTTTTACATAACTGCTGCCTCCAGAATGTGTATTTATTATTTTTTTTAGTATTATGACTCAGCTATGTTACAGTCTACTGAGATTTGCCATTATCCACTAAAAGCTGCACTGCAGGCTCCTTTAAAACCGACTCTACAGTTATCAAGGAGTAGAAATTGTTGTGTCACTAATTCATTAAAGGATGGTTTGCACTTTAAAATTTTCATATTCTCACCTCCTACTCACACCCTGCAGAATTTCCCTGTGTTTGCGTGTTAACGTGAATCAGATACTAATATATATGTTGAGAGATATCTATAGATATATCTATCTATATCTATATCTATCTATAGATATATCTATCTATCTATATCTATATTATATATATATATATCGATATATATATATATATAATATAGATATATCTATAGATATATGTGTGTGTGTGTGTGTGTGTGTGTGTGTGTGTGTGTGTGTGTGTGTGTGTGTGTGTGTGTGTGGTTCAGGACTCTTATCTTTAGGTGTAATTAATTCTTTATCAATAAATAGAAATGTAAACAGAAAACGATCATTTGCATGTTTGTAGAAGGTTTCGCTCTGTGATACTTAGATGCTGTAAAACAACATCAAAGGTGAAACTGCTGCCATTTCCAGAAAAAAAAGAACCAAAACAAATAAAATGAGTAAATGCACAGGTGCATGACTCATGCGCACAAACGCTACATGCAAAGTTCGTAAAATGCATGTAAAACTTTTAATATAATGACAGAAGATGCCCCTGCTAGCCTCTGTGACCTCCACATCCATCAGGAGACGTGCTGCAGTGTTGAGCGGATGGTCCACACACCTGTTACAGACACAGAGAGCTCCTTGCCCACGGTAGGAGTGGTGGCGGCACTCATCGAGTTGGTGGAGGAGATGGAGGAGGTGCTCTCAGCCCTCGCCAACGGAGCAATGGGAGGAGGGCTGGCCGAGTGAATCGGTGGGCTGAATGGGCGATTCTGAACAGAGAAAGGAGACGAGACGAGAGACGGGAAGGAAACAAGAAGCGGTTTAGCATGCGGCATTTTAAATACTATGTACACAGCCGCTATAAACTCTTTGGGATTATCAAGTTAAACCCTGATTAAGATAGTCGACTTAATGATTATTCTTTTGCCAGTTCTTCCTAGACTCAAAGGCCATGTAAATAATGCCTAAATCCCCGAATCAGAGCCAAAGAACTGAAAGATATAAGAGTGACAAAATGAAAACAAAAACAACAACAAAAAAAGGTCTTACCGCATCGCCTACACTAGGTTTCCCTGGAGGAAGTTTGGGTCGTGAAGGGGGACGAGGTGGAGGGGGAGGTGGGGTGGGGTTGACTGACGACGGTGTGGCAGGTCGTACGGGTGAAGAGGAACCTGAAGAGGCGCGCAAAAAACACAAAAGGGATTAATTTAATTATTCAGTTTGGAAAACGACTAAACAAAAGGACAGAGTACCATCAGCACTCAGTAAGAAGTGTTGTTTCATTTTTCACTTCACAGGATCGCTGTCGTGATCTACTACACACCTCATATCCTCCATACAGCATTAAGAGCACACATCCCTCTACGTGCTTTACCATTGACGAAACTGGAAAAATGATTCCGCTCAGATGTTCAAACATTTCATTTTGAAAACTCGAGAGGAAATTTGATCAGTTTTATTCCTCGTTCGAAGAGCTCCTTTTTCGCCACATCGTTACATCCACTTCTTTTGGACACTGGCTCAGTACAATTAACCTAACAAAACAAACCCGCCCACACTGCTGTCTTTGTCCACGTTTCCCACATATTGGGCAGCTCAAGGACGGGTCAAAAAGCAAAAAGCTAAAAAACAAACAAAGAAAAAAAGGCACTAAAAATGCAACAAAAAGCATAGAAATTCTAAGCAAGTCAAGTTTTTAATAAAACGTGAAAGAAAAAGGCCCTGGTAACATAATACGCTCTGAGGCAAAATGCTATTGTACATAAATCTGGGCCAAAACATGACCTCTTTTCCAGGAAGAACATGCAGGATAACTGTTCCTGTGATGCAAGTTCCAACAAAAGTGGTGCAATCAGCTGAAAGAAAATCTGAGCAGGGTGCACTGCTGACATGATGCCTCAGCTCACAACACTGTCACTGTCTGTTTGCAATGACACCATTAAAATTAGCAGTTAAGTGATCAGGTGACGTGTGGGTTTTTTCTTTTCATTGTAGTGAGAATATTTCTTGTAAACCATCCTCTAAATTAAGTTTTAACCCAACAAATATATTTAAGTGAGGATCTTGAAGCGCTCACCGCTATTCGTGCCGCCGGCCCCAGATGTGGGACCTGGTGATGAAACCACTGCGCGGTACGTTGGAGGAGGTGGTGGCGGAGGTGTACTTCTACTGCCTTGGATTGCATCTTTGGGCGAAGTGACAGTTTCACCTCCATCCTCTTTGGGATGGGTGGTGCTTGTATTGTTGGGCTTCTCTTCTTGACAGAGGACAAGAGGCGGCGGGACGGAGCGAGCCGCAGGCTCCTCGGAAGGAGGCGTCAGTGCTGGAGTGCTTATTTTGGGGGTGGGTGCAGGTGGGACACTTGGAGGTGAACTAAGAGGAGGAGGGGAGGAAACAGGAGGAGATGAAAGCTCCTTTGTTGCAGGAGACGGAGAGGTGGCGAGCGTGGGAGGGTTTTGGTCTTTGGGAGTGGGAGGACCCGAACGGACTGAAGGTACGACTTGTTCCTCTGAGGGAGGTGGGGAAGTTGGTAGAGGGGGAACAAAATCATCTTCTGGGGGAGGTGAAGTAGGCAGAGGTGGTGCAAAGTCTTCTGAAGGAGGTGGTGATGTAGGTAAGGGTGGGGCATGAAGCACAGGTGGAGGAGAGGAGGCTGGTAATGGAGGTGCTGGTTCTTCTGGAGGAGGTGGGGAGGAGGGGAGGGGAGGTGCAGGGTCCTTTGGTGGAGGCGGCTGGTCAGGAGCTTCTTCGCTGAAGCAGACCCACGAGTCACCCGTATCCTCGCAGGCAGAGGCAGCCTGCTCCGGTCCAAAAATGTTGTCCAAGTCGGCTATTGAAGGCTTCCTGGCTGAGCTGTCTGCTCCTGCAGACACTTCTGAAACAGAGATAAGGAAGGAGCAATTTAAAAAAGAAAAGGGGGGGGGGGGGGTGTTTGCAGATGTGCTCAGCAAGGAGATAAAACATCACAGGGAGACAAACAGACTGACAAAGTTAGCACCGGAACATCAAGATAAACAGACGACTGAGGTCAAATTTAAAAGCTTGTTTCAGTTTGAGGCGATTTAACGGGAGGCAGAAACAGATGAGCAGATTCTTACCAGCATCATCTGCAGGCGGAGGGCTAGTATTTGGTGGAGAAGCTGGGACATTCTTGGGTGGAAGTGGAGGTGGAGCTGCAAGTATATCACAAGTTTAACAATGAATGCAATAATTACCTGTTTCACATCACTGCACCTGGTGATGGGCTGCATACAGTCTGACTCAAGGCGCAAACGACAACAAAGGAAAAAAATGAATGAAGAAAATAAGCCAACACAAGATGAACGTTTGGATCTATCAACGACAGGCACCATTGTATTCCAGATACAACACGAGGGGGGATCGTCCCAAATTACCCACCATGCAACACAGAACATTCAGCCCCCATCAGCCCAAATGCATGCAGGCAAGGGTTGGTGCCCAATGACGGAAACTTATTGAACGTCTCTGGTGTTACAACCGACGCTGAATCACGTGCTCGTGAAATGACTGATGAAATGAAACGATGGCTGTTTAGAACGGGGAAGGGAGCATTATTGGCACACAGCTGTTTGATCAGGTCAGTTTGCAGATTTCTCAGGATGATGAGCTGAGCTGATCCATCTGTGTGTTAATTTCACAGGGACGGGGAAGTGCGGCGTAATGTGGAGGGAATGGCGCAACTTACTTCCTGTGGGAAAGGATCTTGTCAAAGAGGATTCAGGCTCTGATAGAGGAGTCCCCCACACGTCACACTCAGATAGAACCGCTAAGTTCAGGAGGGGACAGAAAAGGCCATCGTGAAGGGCGTTAGCAGCGAAACACTTCGGGCTCGTGATCCTTTGGGGATGTTTGCGTGAAGCTGTGTCCCAAAACGTCGGCTGCATCCTTCGGAGGACCCGGCCTTCGCGGTCTACGTGGGCCGGGTCCTTCAAAGACCGAGAAGGCCGGAAGTGCGAGGCTGTGAAATGGGACGGTCTAGCCTTCAGATTTGCGTCACCGCTGTCTCGGTGGAGTTTAATAAACTCGGCCGTCTGCTCCTTGCTATCTAAAGTATAACAAGACACTGGCGTAAATTCTCGACCGTCTCACACTTCTGTTTAATCAGTTTGATGTTTATTCAGCTGTGTGAAAATCCCGGAGGAACCCTCCCGATGGATTAATAAAGTTTTATTTAATCTAATAACTTTGATCTCAGCCAAACCGGTTTACTCCGGAACAAATAAAACACCGAAAAAAAGGCAAACAATTACATTTTTAAGTTATCCGAGTGACTTATATATGATGTTTAACCTGAGTAGCGAAAGAGCGGGGGTCTGAAAACGATGACGCCGGGAGTCCGCTGCTCTCGCCGGCTGGAGTGTAATTTACGCAGCTACTTTCTCGCCTGAAAATATGTTAAAAGTTTATTTTGTGGCCCAGAAAGATTAATAAGAGTAATTTTAAAACTTAGTAGCAGCCGCCATTGTTGGCAGCTGAAATTTGGCTGGGCCGCGCTATGATTTCTGGGATATGGTGGGCCACGAAGGACACACCCGACCCATCCTTCAAATTTGGGGAAATGAAGGACGCATTTGTCGGCCGCGTTTGAAGGAGTCGACGAATTGGGACAGCCTTCGTCGCCTGGCTGTGACGTAATCGGCCTTCAAATGCGGCCTCCGGAGGATGCAGCCGACGTTTTGGGACACGGCTACAGATGAGAACGTCAGTAAAAACTGCAATCACAATGTGTCAACACAAGAACACGCACTCGGTTCAGTGCTACTATATAATATTCGCTTTTATAATTGCATATAAAAAAAAGACATCTGAAAAAAATACACCAGCTAATAAGCTAAAAAAGGATGAATGCAGTGTGATGCAACAAACCTGCAACACATCCCGTCTACACTCCAGCAGCTTCACAAAGACAACGATTCAACTTAACGGCACATCTGACGCTACTGAATTGCGTCAAATTACACAGAGAATCTCTAACTGACCTTAAGAGGATCTTAATGAAACTAGTATTTACTGGAAAAAAAGTGAAACATTACCAGTTCAAAGTGCCAGAGGCAGAGCTTTTCTACTTGTCTGAATTAATGCGAAGGGAATTTGTGTCAAGCTGATGTTACTTACGCCTGACACGGCAGTTGCGTAAGAGCTAAGAGCTCATCCACAGTCTGCATCATAAAATCCTGCAGGGCTGGATGTGAGCAGGTGACGGCAGAATCTGCATATGAACGAGTTTCACTGTGCAAAAGAGCACGACCTCGGAGGACTGCCGTCAACCACACCCTCAACAAAGACATCCAAAACTAGCTGGAAGCCTTACACAGACAAGTGTGTGTTTGTGTGTTTTTCATCATACTGCTAACATACTTTGACAGCAAAGCATCAACAGAAACATATTCAAAGAGCCGATACAGACAAAGACACAGAGGGTTACCTTCAGTTTTCTGTTCTCCAAAGGCTGTTTCTAAAGGAGGCCCAAATAAGCCTGTGGTGTCTTCAGAGACTGGTGTTTGCTGATTGCTGCGACAGAAAAAACAGGACAATACAGAAGAAACTGTTAGCAGCAAACAGTTACAGCTACAACAGTCAGAGTGCAGCGTCTCGTTGCATGTCGTCTGATCAGGCTGCAGCTCCCCTTTCCGCTCAAATCTTCCCAACAATATTACAAATGTGTCATTTTCAAAGTGTGGCAGGAGCATAAACAACGACAGGAAGAATGACGGGAAAAGCTAATGGGATGGTTTTGGGGGCAGAATAAAAACAACTGACTTTTAACATTTGTCTTTTGGCATTACAGAAAGAGAAAGTGACTGTGGCTCAATCGCATCTGCAGAAAATACAAATACCTCATATTCACTGTACCGAGGCTGCAACCAACACACCAAACACCGCAGCCAAACAACAACCAACAAACGCACACTTAAACATAAAAAGACCTCGTCTTCAGCGCAATAGATATGAAAACCAGGTTTGCACAGCGTGGAGTTTTTGTGTAGATACAGTGGCAGGTCTGCAAAGGACTGTCTGGCTTTAGAGGACAGTTTTTGTCTGGAATTATTTAACGAGATGGCAAAAAGATCAAAAGCAACCCAAAGACATTTCCTCTTACTACACTATTTTTCATGTGGCATGCCACAGTTTAAGCCTGCAGTTAATAAGCAAAGAAAATATTGAAGATAACAAAAACCTCGCCAACGTATGGTGCAGTTTCCAAATGTCGACATTTTATGCATGATGATACAGCGATTGTGCCTCTTGTTACTGACACCGCTGACTAAAACATCAAGAAAAGTATAATTAAAATGAACGCGTCAGTGTCGTGGAACGAGCAAAAAGCTAAAATAGAGACCAACTGCACAAAACTTTTCGGGACTGAAGTGTGATCCAAAGGCAGGAGAAAGGACGAGCAGCGACACCGAGATACACACCTGGGGGGCTGTGGTGCTGGAGCTGGTGTGGGGGCCACGGCGGGTGCAGGAGGGACGACGCGTCTCGGTCTGGCAATCTCTTCACCTGCGCCCAAAATGAAATGGATTTACGTTAATCTTACATCACATCCTCCTAATTTGTCACTTGTAAAAAGCGAGCTTGGCCTGAGGTGATGAAGCTGATACTTACTGGACGTGTTCCTTTTCAAACCCTGTAACGTGGAAAGAAACAACATGGAAATGTAAAAAGTCAAAGACAGGAAACCTCAAATTGTTCTCATATTTGGATCCAACATTCTTCCATCCATGTGTGAGGATTTCTAATAAAACCAAAAAAGATGATCTTAGCTCTTTTATTCTTTTCTTTCTGAAACTTCCCAGTGTGTTTGGACAGAGCAAAGACAACGGCTGTTGAAGGTCGGAGGCTGAACTGCGACTAAATCTGATCAGACTGCACTCAGTTACACTTCACATGAGCGGGCATGACTTGCGGGCATGACTTGCACGCATTCCCCACTTTGGGCGATTTGTCACATTTTTCTAACCGACATTCATCAGTCCAATAAATGACGATGGCCGATATATTCGGGCAGGTGACTTTTTGATGGGCGGAGCAATGTAATCATGCACGGACTGATTTGCGTGCTTAGAACACAGTAAGTCCAAACATGGAGGAACTAGTTGCCAAAAAGTAAAATACAAAGTCACCAATTTGGGATTTCTTTGGCTTTAAACCGGGTGAAAGAGGTAAACCTGAGGATATAACCAAAGAGGTGTGCCGCTCGTGCAGACGTACTGCGCCAGCAAAGACTCAAACATGACTTTGTTGGTTGAAACTAACTTACTCATGGGCAAATACATAAATAAATCGCTCTTGTAAAACGCTCAGCCTATCGCTGTGGTCGATAAATTCGTCCAATCACCCAACGGTAATAGGTAGAGAAAACTGCCTTAAGCGAGACAGAAAAAATGAAGGGATGCAAAGCTGCTACAACAATCATGCTGTGAACATCAAATCTGTCTGAAAGTGGGATACTGGTAATCTAAATCTGCTTGCAGTGGTTTATGGCGTCTTTAAAGGTTTTCCAAACGTCCTTTGAAGCTGTAAGAAGCCACGTGATAAAATGCGATAGGCGTACAAAAAAAAGAGACCAGTGTTGATGATGGGGAGGCAACAGCACAAACATTACTGCCTTCTCGGCTGTGATCCCAAACACCAAAGTCTAAGAGAGCATGTGTATGAATTCACCACAAGCAGGATGTGAGAGGCCAACAAAAGGCAGATAAGGAGAGAGAAGGCGGCAGGGAGGAGAGCAGATGAGAAGACACGATGGGGAGTGACTGAAGTAAGACATCAAAGGGTCCAAGCTGTCCAAAGTGTAAATTGTGTCCCCAGTAGAGACCAAGCATGAAGCCATTCAAGGCAAAGAAATACCCAAAAGAAGTACACAAGTATATCGCTGATCTTAAAAAGCTAAAAATATTTTTAATGTTAATGAAATTTTTAAACATATTGATTGACTGTTTTAACTGCTGACCCTTACATATTTTCCCTTATTCAACTGACCCCAAGGACAAGGAGAAAAGGAATAAGTGGACATGTGGCACATGCTATGGTACATTGAGTCTAACCCCAGGGAAAAGGAAGAAGAAGCCACTTACCGGGCTACGTCTCTGTGACCAGCAAAAAGGAAGAGAGAAGAGATACCTGATCAGAGAGTGACAAATCAGTAAAGGAGACATCATATGCATCAGGATGAGAAGTATTTTTGGCCTGGTTGGCTGAATTTGAGGATGTGGTTGTTACCCAGTCATAAAAAAAACGAGCTCATCTGTCTCAGATTTTTATTTTAAATAAGCTCGAACAGCTGTGTGTGTGATGTCAAACAGATAAGAGTTTAAATAAGTCATTCTCACTTTTTTCCCCCAACTCTAGGTTAGTGTTCAAGAACAAAATGTAGTCGCTCTAGAATCTCAAATGGGCTCACTTTTCATCCATCTTTATTCTAATCACTTTCCTGCAAACACCACCCTTTTGCCAACTAATCCTTTAGAGTTTCCTTTTATTCTCCCTTGTAGACTCCATCTGCCCCCTTGGCATCTTTAATTTGAACTGAAATCTCTCCATCTGTCTGTGTCATGTCCACCTCGCATCAGCCATCTCTCCCTCCATCGCTCACTCTTGTGCCTGATCCAGTTGTGCAGTGAGCCGTGAGTGATTAAAGTGATGCAACAGTGGGTGGGAAATGCTCCTAGAAAGGAGACCTCTGATTGGATACACCGGTGAAGGACAAAGCTCTGTATTGCTTGTCATAACCAATCACTGCTGCTTTGCTGTATGTAAACAGGAAGCACAGCAGGAAGCTCTTCGACTCTCACGTTATGACCTTTTAGCCTTTAAAGATACGATGTCGTTTTCTATTTGAAATACGAAAAGAATCAAAAAGAAAACATTGCTTCTTTGCTTTTGGTGCTCGAGTAGGACACATTCTTTGTTTCTGCCCAAAATATTAAAAAGTAAGATGTCAAAGATATCAAATGTCATGTGAGATCTCTTATTTAAGCTCAAACATTTTCACTCCATCCTTGACCTTTTGCTGGCCTCTACTGTTTTCAACCTAGTTGTTTGGACTGAGGGCGCTTAACACTCAAAAACTCATTAAAACCAGATTTAAGAAATCTTAGCCAGCAGAAACACCCTGAAAGACGAGGGCTCACATAGTCCAAATACTTTGGCAGCCACATCATTGTGCATGAGGCGTGAAAACGCTGAGAATAACCTGGCACCGCGATGACGAGTGGCTACAGCCACAGAGAAATCACAAAACAGCCACCGGCCCTATAAATATTTCGCTTTAAATGTAGCTAGCCTATTTTCAGCAGGTAGTAAATGCCAAGACAGATGAAAAGGTTAAGGGGGTGGAGGGGTACAAAGCAAAGGCTTACCGGACTCTTCTACAGAGTTTAGCATCATTTGAGGCAGCAAAGAACAATGAGATGAGAGAGAAAGCAAAATCAAGACAGCACAGGGAGAGAATTAGAAAAATTAAAAAGGAGGAATGGTACATCAACACTGGCATAGCAGAGTCTCTTTTACAACGCAGGCAGTCATCTAAACCCACAGACACGGGCACATGCAGCCGGGATGGTGTTAGCGGTTTTCCCTGGATTCAGTCCCATTTATACATCAACCAAATGAGGTTACAGAAACAACAAACACATACATGCAACAGTCAGGGTTTAGTCTTTCAGTTAGCATGTGGCCTATATTCATTTTAAAAAAAATTATTTTACCCATAGCCATAAAATAACTGTGTGCATGTATGAAGAAAAAGCGCTGGGCAGTTAAACGTCATGCAGATTTGAACCAAAATGAAGAGCAACACCTCAACATCCAACACTCTCAAATATGTCATACAGTTAGGGCCGCACTTAACTAGGGCTGCCACGATTAGTCGACTAGTCACGATTACGTCGACTATCAAAATCGTCGACGACTGATTTAATAGTCGACGCGTCGTTTGAAGCTTTGTAAGATCACAAAAGACGCAGGAATAAGTAGCAGGATTTAAGAGTGTAATAACGGACTGAAACAGAAGATGGCAGCACTGCATGTACAAGGATGCCAGCTGCCGTTAAACCCCGAAGAAGAAGAAGCTCTGTCCCAGAATTCATAGCGCGGCCCAGCTCAGTTTATAACAATGGAGGCAGCTAGTTAGTTTTAATATTACTCTTATTATTCTTTCTGGGTCACAAAATAAACATTTAACATATTTTCAGGCGAGAATGTAGCTGTGTAAACCTCAAATATCTGCTCAGTTTATCAAGACACCGCATATTTTCAAAAGCACTCCGACGTTTTCGGAGACGTCTGTTACCCACTAGCTTGATAGCTAGCCGGGGGCTAGGCTAACTAGAGCCGTGAGAACACCGGACTCCCGGCAAATCGTTTTCAAACCCACCGCTGTCTTTCGCTTCTCAGGTTAAACATGATATATGAGTCACTTAGATAACTTAAATGTTATTGTTTGGCTTTTTTCAGTGTTTTATTTGTTCCTGAGTAAATCGGTTTGGCTGAGATTAAAGTTATAGTTTTTACACAGCTGAATAAACGTCAAGCAGACAGCTGATTATCAGAAGTGTGAGATGCTCCAGAATATACTCCGGTGTCCTGTTATATTTTAGATAGCAAGGAGTTTATTAAACTTCACCGAAACAATCTGCAAATTTCATTAAAATTTAATAAACTATCATCTTGTCTTTATTTTTAGTTAGCACAGACCTTAAACACTTAAAGCTGTAAGCTAATGATAGTTATATAAGAGCAGATGCTGCTGGTGCAATAAGCTGTACGTTTTACGTCCAATGGATGATGATCTGATTAGTCGACTAATCGCAAAAATAATCGGTGACTAGTCGACTATCAAAATAATCGTTTGTGGCAGCCCTACACTTAACATTTATCTTATTTAGGAGTAGAAGATAAACAACACACAATAAGATGTCAAGTATTAGTGTTCAAAGCCTTATAAATCGAGCTTGTCACACTGAAATAATAGTCCTTTGAAAATGATCAAAAACTGAGAAAGGGTAAGAAATGTAGGTGTGCAACCTTCCAAAAACACAGGCCTCCTCATGCATTAGCTCTTCATACACGTTCACACAGACGTGACCAGCGTGAAAAATCATTCACACGTGATCAGGTTAACAGTCAGTGGGTGAGCACACTGAAGTTGGACTCAATTATTAAGGCCCAGAGGCTCAAATGACCACAGCAGACTGACACACAGGTGCCCACTTTCCTACCTGAATAATTCAAGATAGATACTTAAGCCAGCTCTCCTCACTGGAAAACACTCAAGTTATGGGTCCCAGCTAGAGAGGCAGGGATGTCGCTAATTATGGGCTGTCTGAAGAGGACACTGGTTAGAATTTGGACTCGTCAACTGAGCTGCATCGCTTCAAATAAGAGCTTCACACCCTGCTATTTTGCAGCGGTGCTTAGATGGTTTCTGTTGCGGTAGGACATCTGCCTCGAGTTACTCAAACACTGAAGTCAGCGACTATGACCAAGTCTGACCAAGACTATATCGCCAACACTTGAAATCAATTATATGAAATTAGAGGTCTTTTATCAATCATAACAGAGGAATGAATTGTGATTTCAGTCCTCCTCGTGGTGTCCTTATGTCCCTTTTGAGCAATACTGGTTAAAGCAGCTTTATATTGTAGAGAAACCGTAGCAGCTCAACATATAGTACCACACACAGTAGAAAAGACGATACGTGAGCAACGGCTACATTTATGCACAGTTAAAACCACAAAAAAGAAGAGCAACAGAAATGATGCATGCATGCATGCACGGCTAACTTAAAGCTAGCAGAGACGGACCAGGGAAACCAGATCTACTCACCATGGGAGATGGGGACAGAGCTATGTTGCCTATGGAGGCTTTGAGCTCATCGACTGAGGGTGCCTCCACAACACGATCAGGCGGCAGAGGCTTGATCTTGATCTTGAATTTTTTCCTGTGGTCCTCTTCTTCCTCGGACTCGTCGGAGGAGAAGAAGTGAGACTTTTTGGGGGCAAGTGAAGGAAAAATGTCAAGGAAAACAAACGTTTACATTTCATCTTAAGGTTGATGAGAAACCCGGGAACCACATTCCTCAGTGAAACTTTGCGTGTCGGTACTTAAATCGTTTCTTCTTTACAAAAGTCTGTTTTCTGTGACATCGTCCTGTTTAAGACACATTCACAGACACTTAGAAATGTTCTTTTCTGACCCACTTTATAAATTTGTTTTTAATTACTTTTTTATTAGCTACATAATAAAAATGAAGACTTTTCTGTATCTTAAATCTGGGGCCTAAACACCTTTTTAAAGAACTTGAGCCATTTTATTATCTGTATGCCATTTCTCAGTAAAACACTAATCATATTGATCTGTTCTGTGAGCCACGTCACGTTTGTCTTCCATCACATGCACGACAAAAACTGACCCAACAGTGTGCAGCAAATGCGACACAAACAATGAAGCAATCCAGTTCTTGCCAAGTAACTTGACAGAAACTGCCACGTATTAAAAACTGTGCTGAGGATATCTTCCTCTTCTAATTCATCTTCAGGTCTGATACTGTAGCCTTCATCATCCACCTCAGGAGAGTTCTGAAAGACACAATGAGTCTGAATGATAGTGACAAACAGCAGCTGTTCCTGCAAAGTAAAAAACTCCACACATGCAACCCACACCCACCGTGTAAGCTACACACGTAAACCCGCTGACCTGACGGGACCATCTACAAACAATTAACATATCTGTGAAGCTGTTGATCTGTTTTATAAAACCACAGATCAACACAGAAGAGTCACGACATGAAAGTGAAACCAACAAACAGTCTTGAAAGTCAGCTTGGACCTACAAAGCAGCGTTTTTACTTACGTATCTGTCCCAGTCGATATCTCCATAGAAGCCATTCGGGGCCCCGTTCGTCTTCTTCTGAGAGCGAGAAGACAGAAACAGTTTGACTAAAATCTCACCTAACAAAACACGATACAACATACCTGCAACTGCATTACACACCTACACAGAGGAACTACGTCTCAGCTAATCTCCCCCAAACACCTTGAACCTCCAGATTTAAGTCACAAAGCTTTTACTCTGAGGCTACTCTGTTACGTTAGCGGCTCTTCAAGTCATCAAATTGGCTGTTTTTTGGGGTTTTTTTAATGTTAGTTGATGGAGCTGAACATGACTTGGTGTTGTTCCCCTAACGCCCCCCCACACCCCCACAAAGCTTCCTCAGAGAGTGCGCTAAAGAACAGATAGCTGAAACAGCTGCACTTGCATCAGGCTGATGAGTTAAAGAACATACTGCGACGTCTATGACCAGTCTAAGCTCTACACACTACACTTCTCTAGAGTGTGGTCTAGTCTAAAAAGCTGAGCTCAGTACCGATTCAACCTCTCGAGGTTCCTGTCAGGTGAAAAGAACAGAAAAAGAAAAAACACAAAAACAATGTGCCTCACAAATTTCTCTGATGACACAGGCTTACATAAACCCCAATTAATAAATACATAAAACTGTTTATGTACTAGATCGTTTCTGTTACTTACACCATCTCTGTCTGGAGACCCCCTGTGCAAACCAAAAGAAAGGAAAATGTTACTTAAGACACAACTTCTTCATTTAAGTGAGTCTTTTTCTGATTAATCCAGTTTTCACATGATCACACTTCCACAGACACGCAGGTTCAAACACTTCAACTGTTTTGTGTAGGATTAGAACATGGCTACAAAAATTCAAAGATTGACTAAACAAACGCCAAAGGCAGCAGTTTCCTGTATTATGACTGTCGTAGTTACATAAATGCAGAACATTTCTTCCCTTTATCTTACACAAAAAACAAGCAACAAGTATTGTAAGCTGGTGTATTATTTTAGAGATCCTAAATAACACATGACATACAATAAAGTGGTCTATAAAGTCTATACAGTATTCAGCAGTGACTCGTAATTGGCTGGAAGACCCTTGAGCCGTAGATGATTACAGGAAGCTGCTGTCTAGCATTTCATGTATTTGACATGAACCACACTTAATATTAATCCTGTAATTGTTCTTCCTGACCACAATCCCTTCATTCTTCTGCCATAAATATGCATAACCTACTGTCACATATCATCCCCCCCCCCCCGAGTGTTCAGTCAGCCTGTAGCTCCACTTCACAGCATCATAGTGAAGCACTAATAAGCTCTGTGCGTGGATCAAACAACACAACAGAGGACTTACGCGGAATCATTGTCCTTCTCTTTCTTCCGTATCCCAAAGGCCTTCCTGGTACGTTTTTTCAATCCTGAAAAGAGAAAAAGGTGAATTATTCTATGCAGACACAAAGACGTGACTAGAAGTTGACGGTTTCGTGGGTTAAAGGCTCAGTGAACGACTCATCCATCACCCAGGAAATTAAAGAAAATGTTTTATGTGTTATTTAGTGACTAGTTGCATCAATGCGAGGTCAAAAAAAAGGATGAAAAAGTTTTCTGAGCACAGCGAACATCAAGAAAGCAGCCGCTGAGAAACTGCTGACTTTTAATGCACCGAACAGGAATGTGATTACTAGCTCAAAATGCTCGCAGACAAATAAACATCAAATCAAGCAGACAAACTCACAAGGTGAGAACAAAATCAGCCATAAAGTTACTGGAGTTGGTAATTACTCAGTAATTCAAGGGTCATACCAAACCAGCCTTCTACAGTCATAATCTCACCTACACATCACCTCACATCTCCTGAAGCTCTACTGGAGCCGCTCATTGAAACACAACACAAATGATTACAGCGCTGGTGTGTTTAGGCCTCGAGGAAGCTCGGGCGAGTTCATGCCTTAAAACAAAACGCATTTACTCCGTGGACTTGGTACAGCTGCGGGACAAAAGGTGAAAAACAAGAAATGCAGACATTGTTCACATGAAACTTCTGGACTTTCTCCTGTTTTACCAATTTAAGCACAAAGTATCCTGTTTGTTCAGGAATTACTCTACAAAAACGACTCTGCCAGTTGACCAGCACATTAGTCCAGCTTCAAGTTCTAAAAATTAAATATGTAATCTTCTCCTAGTCCCAGCTTAGTCCTCCTGTCTATGAAATGAGTCATGTTTAGTTACATTAGGCTAAACAAACTCAAATGCTCGCACCTCTTTCTTACCCCAAATGAAGGCCCAGTTGTCCTCCATTTCTTCTCCAATGTTTCCCTTACTCTCATACTTCCTCCTCTTTGTGTGGTTGCGATCTCATCACATAATCTAAGGACCAACCTATTTTTTCTCCTCATACCACATGCAGTTACACACAAGTCTCCAACCAGAAACTTGATGCTACTTCACACACACACAAAACGGTATCATGCTCCCGTCCTTGATGTGTTCTGGTACTCAAATTCAACACCAGTGACCCTACTCATGAATAAAAGACAAATATCATCATTGTAGTCTCCTGCTAAAAATTAAGAGCGTCTACAGTCCTCTGCTCACCTAAGAAGTGTCATAAGCTGGATAACAGGAAACCACACCGAAGCTCAGCAGACTACTACAGCAGACCCACAGGGAAAAAAGGAGAGTACTTGCAGCTTGTTTACATTTTTTCCATGTTTTTATTTCATTTCTCCACTCGACTAATTTTGCTTCAGAACGAGAAATCAATCCGAGAAGGCCTCCAGGACACAGACGCTCTCGCCCAGAAATACTCTCCCATTGATTCTGCCAACATATTCAGCCTTGCATCCTATTAATGGTGACTGTCAAGGTTCAAATAAATATCCCGCTGCTTATAATCAGCACCAGCACACATACAGAAAGACTAAAGGCAGTTTCATATGTTGCACGTAAGGACATGATCTGTCTTTATATACGAAAAGGTAGACACACACACACACACACGCCACTGCAGAATATTCATGATGCCAAGAGCGTCATGAATTCTGACGGACACGAGTAGATCAGGTGTTGGAAAGAAGTGCTCGTTTCTATAAAGGCAAGGTCAAAAATAAGAGTTTAGGTAAGGTCAGAAATCTTATTTCCACTTTGCATGGCTACATGAGGCACACGATGAGTACTCTTTCATATGAAAACATCGGCTTTGAATCAGTGAGGTCACTGAGGTCGTGGATGAAGAGCAGGAAGGTTTCCGTTTTTCTTTTAACGCTTTCTTATCCTTTCATCTTATGGTAATGCATCACCCGTCTAACACGTTACAGACCTTAAACAAACAGCCATCGATGGCCTTCAGCGAAGCGACAAAGTACCAAAACACAACAAGTATTATTACTTTCATGTACTTCAGCAGGGCGACTGTGGAAGCCATCATGCTGTTTGTGTGTCCCTGTGAGTACATACGTATGTGTCGTTTGCACACATACACAGACAGCTCCTCCCCTCAACTGATGTCGAGCTTTACCCCTTTCCCTTTCAAAGTACAGACGACTTCATTTCGCGATGCCAAACTGCAATCTCTTCTTTCAATCTCTGGCTTTCCCAGACCAGTTTCCCCTCCTGATCTCAGTGAACCATCTGTGGGAGGCTTCCAGATGAGGACACAGCGTGCTCTCTCTCAGCCTTTAGTATAACGGATGGAAGGAGCTTAAATTGTTCCTTCAACAGCTGGGCTACCAAGGCACAGACATTTATTTTAGTCTGATATCGTCCTGTCCGATTAATCTTTGAACAGTTTGACTTATGGCTCGCTCACACTGGGGTGGAGTTTTCCTAGTTTTAATGAGGTTGCAACTAGGAAACCAATGAATAAGTAAGCAAGTAAACAAACATAAATGGGAATAAAATGAATAAATAAATAATAATCAGTGGACCCACTGACGCAGAAAGTTTTTTTGGTGCCAAACCTTAAAGTACTGCAAATAGTTGCAACAACCAACTGGTCTCCAACAGACTGATCATGCAACACAACCAACCAACCTGATCCCACAGTAACTGCACAGGTCACCAGGTGGGAGGCAACCTGTCTCCAAACGATCACGGCCTGATGTGAACTGACTGCAAACGCTTGCAGACAGACCGGTTTGCAAATGACTGCAGACTCATGTAACCTGAGTCAGTCTGCAGCAACGAGCATGACTCATCTTTGCGTTTTTGATGGGGGACGTGACAGCTGGGTGCTAAATGTTTGTGTTGTGGCTATTTTAAAAAAATAATAATAAGATTGTCGAGCACCTTTATCATCATTCAGTTAAATCACCAACCTGCAGCAACTACATGAATCTTTATAGACAAACTGCTGTTTGAAATCTGAGGTAAACGTGAATTTTTCTGAGAACATAGATGGCAACAAATTTGCGACTGCCAGTTTACCAGTTAATCGCCGTCCCATCACACATGTTATTATTATCAACTTGACCCCATTCAATCCCAAACTAACAGATCGACAGCAGACTAAATGTTTAACCCCTTCACGCGCAGCGGTCACCACAGTGGACAGCTATTCAAAGGCTGTTTTCTTTTATTTGTGTCAGTCTTGATGGTATACTTGCTCAAACCACTCCATACCTGCCACCCACTGGTCAGCCAGTGGACTGACTAAGTGGACATGTAAAAAAAACTCTTTGAAAAGTACATGTTTTAAAAAGAATGAAGTTCAAAAATCTTTTTTTATGCCTAAAGATGAATAAAAATCCTGATTGAGGTTGTAAAAATCCATGCATGAAAGGGTTAAATCACAATCTGAATGCACCAAAGCTGCTTCAAAGAGCGATGAACCCGATCTCATTTTCAAAGGCAACACGATCGTTCGTGTCACAATTTTGTTCATCGCACAGTCTCCGGTCGGTGTTTTCCTAGTGTCGCTGTAGCATTAGCTAAAGAGTTGCTTTGACTAAAAATACAAAAATCCAGTTGGAAGCATAAAAGTCGTTTACTTTTATACGTTTCCTCTCGTGAGGCTCAGTTAAGGCCAGCACGAAGATTCTGGGCCGTGATGGTTTTCAAAGTGAACCAAAATGTGGTGGGGTTTGTTTCTACTACTTCCCTGAAGCAGCAGCTGACATATTCACAGCTGTACTAAGAAAATGCACATGTATGTGTTGTTTGGCTCTTTCAGCGCACATTACCTTAAATGAGTTCAACCCTGCAGGACTATTTTGTTTTATGGGAATTACCTCTTATTGCTTTTATGAAGCTTATTTTTATTTCATGTCCATCTACTATAAAACAGCACTCCCAATAATTAAAGAGTGCAAGAAAAGGACAATAACACAGTATAATGAACAAGGAAAATGTCGTTTTATTGGAGGTCATTACAATGTTTAGCATTGAAATACGCACACATAAAAATACATCAGAACAGATATTTGTATTCACACACGACTCCACCAAACGTTTGTATTTTTAAATAACCCAATAAATGATTATTCCTTGTTAGGACCAGTGCAGGACCTGCACCATGACATGAATGCATGAATGTGTGTGGCAGGAGTTCATTAACAGAGAGGGAAATAACAGGGTTTGTGGTGCATACTATTTAATGACTTGATGGCTTCCGTTCAGAAGGATGTGCTAACGTAATTAGTGGTCTCTTCTCAAGACACAGTAATGCAATTTCAGGAAAAGCCAAAGGACATGAAGCCAAACAGGACAGGACACTGCCAAATCTAAAAAACTACAAGGCACTTGAAGAGCAACAGCACACCACATTTTTTTCCCTAGAAGACTGTGGGTCTCTGTACTAATTTCTATGGAATTCAAATAATGTTGATTTGTTAAAAATGTGTGGCTCAGGCCAACCTTGGAGGAGGAGGAAGCTGAACAAGAGATGGTGTTATCACATCTCTGTGAGATCTACCCTGCAGCCTCAATCGAGTGTTTGTCACTAACAGTCTTCCATAAAAACAAACCATCACCTTGAACAACTGCAATTATTAAACTGAGCACATGTGCAAAAGAGCTCATTACATGCTGTTGCCATGACGATTAACCTGAAGATTGTATATTACTTGCTCAGTGCTCATGTGCAATTTTTGCAGGTAGACAAACAGAGCACATAGACACAAACCAAAACACCTCTGAGAAAAATACCCGTCTTGTATACCTGATGTGTTGTCAGGTAGAAAAGGCAAATTAGGAAATGAGGGGCACAGCTGCAGTTGTGCAATTACAGAGCCTCAAGAATACAAAAAAAACAGATGCAGAGGGGTGCAAGATGCACCGATCCATCTTTATGATCCATGTTTGGTGGATATTCCACCCGTTTTTAAAAAATGTGTGCTATTCTGCTTTTTTATTTCACTACAATTTCATCGACTACTGTCAGCAGGAAACTAAAGCAAACCAAGTCCGTGTACAGCACCTACTGCGTTATTTCCTGACGCCTTACACATCTGGGATCTATTGCATTAGCCCTAGCTATATAAGAAACAAAGGAACCAAAACATTAAACAATGCTCTGGAAACAAACTCCAAATCGCACATGGATAAAAATAAAACTCCTGCATGTAGCCATGGGCCAACATACATGTGGAGAACAGCTCTGCTTCTGCAGCAGCAGCTCAGAGGCCGTTAACAAGCTGCTCCAAATGGGGAAGAGACAAAGAGGCTCAATCTGCTCGCCAACCAGAAAAACACACACACATACACAGCTAATGCTGCCAGCTACAGCAGTAGAGACCGTGCCAGGCCACTCCAGACTCTGAATGCGAGACCTGTGCTGCTGTGCATAGTAATCAGAAAGGAAGATAATACACCACTGAGATTTAACAGCAGAGGTGTTGAATGAAAAAGAAGGAAAAAAATGGGAGCTCATTTCATTTAGACATGGAATAAATATCTTAAACTCATTTTTAAAACGTGTTCGACGTCTTTTGCTTGGATAAAACAACATGTTTGGAAATGATAAGCTGGTGTGTGCCGTGCATGTCGGAGCGCGCTCAGGTGGGAGAGTGGCAGGGGACAACTGCGACGGGAAGATGGTGTGTTGAGTTGTTGTGGGTATTAGGGCTGAACGATATATCGCATTTGCGATAATATCGCGACATGATCAAGTGCAATTTTCTAACCGCAAAGGCTGCGATTATACTCTGGACATGTCCAAATTCATGGGCTGCATTTGTAGACCGATTACGTCACAGCGACGCGCCGAAGGCTGTCCAAATTACTACCATATCCCAGAATTCATAGCGCGGCCCAGCCAAATTCCAGTTTCCAACAATGGCGGCCGCTACTAAGTTTTAAAATTACTCATACTAATCTTTCTGGGTCACAAAATAAACTTTTAACATATTTTCAGGCGAGAAAGTAGTTGTGTAAACATCAAATATCTGCTCGGTTTATCAAGATATCCCATATTTGCAAAAGTGCTTCGACGTTTTCAGAGGCGTCTGCTACCCACCAGCTCGACAGCTAGCCGGGAGCTCGAGGGTTACTGATGCGGCCGAGAACGGCACAACTCCCGGCACATCATTTTCAGATCACCGCGGAGTTTCGCTGCTCGGGTTAAACGTAATATATAAGTCACTTAGACAACCTAAAAATGTTATTGTTGGGCTTTTTTCAGTGTTTTGTTTGTTCGTGAGTAAATCGGTTTGGCTGAGATTAAAGTTATTAGATTAGATAAAATAAAACTTTATTAATCCCCCGGGTGGGTTCCTCCTTGGTTTTCACACAGCTGACTAAACGTCAAACAGAAAACTTATTAAACAGAAGTATGAGACAGTCGAGAATTTACACCAGTGTCTGGTTATATTTTAGATAGCAAGAAGCAGACGGCCGAGTTTATTAAACTCCACCGAGACAGCGGTGACGCTAATCAGAACTAGACCGTCCAATTTCACGCCTTTAAACTTTAAAAAGGCGTGTTTGTGTGTGTGTTTATACAATTGCTATTATGTTTGCACTTTATGTGTAATGTTACTGACTGCAGAGATCAGTAAGATGTGTGTATTTTTTATTTATTAGTTTTATTTATTTAATATTATTTTTTAATTGAATGACTGTCTAGTAGTTCACAGATGTCGAAAAACTGAGTGTGGTAAAGCCACTGATTTTGTTTATGTATATTTCTGCAATCTGCACATTGTACTGACTTTCATTTTAATGTTTACACCAGGGTTCCTTGTCAGCACTTTATGCTCAGATGTTTGTAAGCTAAAAATAAACTATTGTGTATGTTCAAATATACTGTTGTGATTGAAGAAGTTAAATAAAAATGTCAGTCATCAATTCATGCATCACCTCATGTCATCATAACAGAGGTCTGTCTTCCAGGAAAGAACAGTTTAAAATTAATGTAATATAGTATTGGCCATACTATATGATGTATTGCTTGTCTTTGTTTAATAATACAGAAGACAAAGACCTTAAAAAATAATCGCATATCGCATCGCAATCGCAATATTGGGGCAAAAAAATCGCAATTAGATTATTTTCCATAATCGTTCAGCCCTAGTGGGTATTGAGTCATGCTGTTGACTAAGCACGAGGAAAAGCATGTGGATCCACTGACAGGCAGGCAGGCAAGTAATTAGCGATACAGGACGAAGGCAGGCAGGCACAGAAACGAGCACACAGAAAAATAAACAACTGCAGACAAACAGCAGCGAGCAGGGCGATGGGATGCAGACAGACTGACGTACAGTAAAGAAACAGAGATCGACCGGCGCAATGCAAACAAGCGGTTAAAAGGGCTCTTTTGTTGGAGTGACTCATTCATCTTACTGGCTCTGAGAGGGAGAAGGAAGAGAAGACATGTGAGAGAAAGAAACCCTTCTCTGACCTCCCAGTGTACCAGCAATGATACCCAGGCAAAAAAAGAAAGACCTCTATTATCTCAAGCAGACATGTAGCTGAATGCAGCTTCTATTTTATTTCAAGTACTGTTTTTGCAGCCTTGCAGACTGAAAAGATATCTGTTAACTAAAGACGTGCTAATGAAAACCACATGCTCCTATTCAGTAGTTACAAACTAAGAATTAACCTTCAAAAATGAAGCCAAATGGATTTAATGATAAAGTATGTCAGCTCATTCCAAAGACAAATATTTGCACAAACGAGGAAGCTCTCAAATCATTCAGCCTTCCCTGTTTACAACCATTTTATCTCTGCTTGCAGAGGAAGGAAGGAAGCAATTTATTCTATATTCTCCATCTACTTTCTTCTCTGCTAGTCTCTGGATTTAATCTTCCAGTTCTCTGATCTTCATCTCAACTACCTCCGAAATGGAGATAGAAGTCAGAGGGGAAGGGGAGACGACATCGTGTCAGTGGAAGTGTCCCCCCCCCCCAGTCTCATTACCTTGGAGAACAAACAGGAAACTGCCATGTGGGGGCACGGCCTATGAAAACCTCCAGATATCACCACCAGGAGTAAATCTCTTCTGTCTGTCTGTCTGTCTGTGTGTGTGTCTGTGTGTGTGTGTGTGTGTGTGTGTGTGTGTGTGTGTGTGTGTGTGTGTGTGTGTGTGTGTGTGTGTGTGTGTGTGTGTGTGTGTGTAAGACAAAGAGACAGTGCCAGTTTGTGAATGCTAAAATTAGAACTTGACTGTACAGGCCAGGTGGCTGCGCTGTCAGCCATCGTGTGCAACGCTCGCAGTAACAATGTATCCACAATGAACACACAACTCCACACGTACGCATATTAGGAAGTGGATAGTTTTGATGCACGCACACACTGAGTGACGTCACACACCTCTAAATAAAGTGGGTCAGAGCCAGAAACCAAACAGCGGCGTGCGAGCGGTTGGTGCAGAGATGAACAAAAACTGAATGTGAGGATGGTGGTGATGCAGCCTTATATGTCTGCACTCTCTTTATTACTCGATATTTAGTGTTGTATTTATTCTTTTAGGTTTATGATGCTGTCATAGGTACAGACAAATTTCTTTCACACTGCTGCCATCACAGCATTTCATCCTTAATTAAAACCTTCCTTATTTATTCAAGTTTCCTTAAACATCAGAGATAAGAAGAATTACAACATATTAAATGTTAAAAAATGAAACATTAGCTAGAACCAGAGTTGCTATTTATTACCTGTCTGTGTCCATCTCTTCCTGCGTCCCATTATTGCTCATCCCCTGCTTCACTATAAACAGCCTGCACTCAAGCTTCTCATCCCCAGGCTCCAAATAGCATCCACCAAGGACTGCGCTACAAATGACCCTGCTGCAGAGCCAACAAAGTAGCTATTAACATAGATCATTGGTGTAAGGACACGGGGGGAAATGTCTAATTTGCTGACAAAAAATCTTTACACATATGAGATGCTGACATGAGAATCGAGGACACCCCTTAAAGTGATCCTGCTCGTGCCACAGCGTGACCTTCTGACTTCGGCCTCCTTCATATAGTTACCAAATGTATATTTCTGATAAAATGATAAAGATAAAGCTGTTTTTGTTTTTCAAAGCATAATTGTTAAAGCATCAGCAAACCCCAAGTTGGGTAATGATTTCGGTACATAAACATATGTATATTTGAAACTTTAATAAGACAAAAGGCAATGATTTCTTACAAGAGCTTTTCAAATGTTTTCACACACACACACACACACACACACCTAAATATGACTAATGCCAGCATACAGTTGTCCTAACCACTGCCAGGCCTCAGACTTCTCCCTCAAGACAAGTCCGTGGCTATTTCAGTCATGCCCTCCTATCAAAACACATCAGCGCCGCTGCCACTGGGGAGGGGAGGGGGGACAGTAGAGCTTCTTTTGGCCACATTAGTCTGACAGTGCCCTGAAATATAGCAGCATAGTTGAATCTCCACCCAAAGGAGGATATCTCCCTTCCCTGTATAAGCATGTGGCATTTCAGAGCTGTAAGAACTTGTAAGAACGCCATCTCCCCTCAGTCTTTTTCCTGATAATAACTCACATCACATACAGGCTTTCATGAAAGAAAAAAAGATTCTGCATTATGAAATTCCTTTCAGATAAATAGCTTTAAAGGTGTTTAGGTGGTACCACATTTCTGCTCAAGATGATGAGAATTATAATAATAATAATAATAATAATAATAATAATAATAATAATCAGCAGCATAGGGGACTGTCTCTACACCACAGACTTCAGCCACTGCACAGAGACCTGCCATCTTCAGAAGTTTTCTGATGACTCTGCGGTGGTTGGATGCATCAGCAGGGATGATGAGACAGAGTACCGGGCTGTGGTCGACTCCTTTGTCACGTGGTGTGAGCAGAATCATCTGCAGCTCAACGTGGCAAAGACCAAGGAACTGATCGTGGACTTCAGGAAGACCAGGAAACACTTGACCCCTGTTTCAATCCAGGGGGTCAGTGTTGACATTGTGGAGGACTATAAATACCTTGGAGTACACATTGACAATAAACTGGACTGGGCTGGGCTAAAAACACCACAGCACTTTATAGAAAGGGCCAGAGTCGTCTCTATTTTTTGAGGCGACTGAGGTCCTTCAGCATCTGCAAGAAAATGCTGAGGATTTTCTATGAGTCTGTTGTGGCCAGTGCGATCCTCTATGCTGTTGCATGCTGGGGGAGCAGGCTGAGGGTCGCAGATGCCAACAGACTCGATAAACTGATTCGTAAGGCCAGCAATGTTTTGTGGATGGAGCTGGACTCCCTCAAGGTGGTGTCGGAGAGGCGGATGTTGTCCAAGATAAAGACAATGTTGGATAACACCTCCCACCCACTCCATGACATGCTGGTCAGTAGGGATGGGTACCGGTATCTGGTGCCATGATGGCACCGGTTCTGACATAAACGGTAGTAACCAGACCGAAAAGCAGCGCACATTTCGGTGCTTTATTTCCCTGAGATGTCACACACTCTGGATTCTAGCCAATCATTTTACCTTTGCAAGCGTAGTAGGTGGGGCCAGGTACGTACGTTCTTTTAGAGCAGAGCTACAGATTAAAAATGTCCAAGGCGAAGCGGTCAAAGTCTGGCTGTACTTCACAGCAAAAGATGCAAACTCAGCAGCAACAAGTGCTTTAAGCTGATACTGTGATACCGTCAAAGGAGGTAACACCTCAAATCTGATCAAACACCTGGCGACGCATAGCGTTTTTTTTAAAAGCCGAGAAATGTGCGAGACCTCACATCGAGCACATCTACTGCGGGTGTGGTGTCTGTTATCGGACCCGGAGTTAGCAACATCCCCCAAAAACCCGAAGAGGAGAGTCCTGGCCCCTAGCCCTGCCAGTGTAGCAGAAATGATGATGAGGATGATGATGCAGCAGCAGCCGTTCTTCTCTGCGTGAGTAGCTTAATGTTGTTCGTGTGTAATTTACGTTGAGTAGGCTAACCACGTTATTACATTAATGCAGGTAAGGTGAACTAGCAAACATCATCATAGCTACATGCGGCTGTCTTCTTGTTTGATGGCAGATACTCCCTTCACCCTGGCCAAAAAAGCTAAAATGACCAAAGAAAAAGTGGAAAACAGTTAAACATGAGAGGTTTTTGGACAAAGTGTGTGTTCTTCATTCTTTAAGCACCGGCACCGTTTCAAAAGTACCGGTTTGGTACTGGTATCGGATAAAACCTAAACGATACCCATCCCTACTGGTCAGTCACAGGAGCACGTTCAGTGAGAGACTGAGATCACCAAAAAGCACCACTGAACGACACAGGAAATCATTCCTGCCTCTGGCTCCCTGTACAACGCATCCACTTAACACGCTGTTTACTGCAACGGCTACACCCTTCTTGCACATGTTCTTCCTTTTTCAGCTATTTATTAACAAGTGACTTTTATGTATATATATTCCTGTATATATTGTGCTATTCTTAGTTAGTGTATTGTCTGTCTCTGTTAATGTTTGTTTATAATGGAGCACTGTAACGAAAAAATAATTTTCCCTAGGGCTCAATAAAGTATTCTGATTCTGATAAGTTGTCTACAACAGACGCTCACTTGTGATTGGAGATTAAAATAGCAAGGCCAGTCCCTTATTATGTTGGCTTCAAGACATGATGAGTTCATCCAGTGCGTCTGGACGTATTGATCAAGACAGTTTTAATTGTTGGGCTTTTTCTCTGCATGTATTATTGTAGGGTCTGCCTTACAATATAAAGCGCCTTGAGGTGACTGTTGTTGTGATTTGGCGCTGTATAAATAAAGTTGAATTGAATTGACTGTAGTTTTTAATTAAAAGAAATGAAAGGGCCTGCTACATAAAAATACAATACGCTACAGTGTGAGCAAAGAAGATGATTTTGAAGTTTAACAGTTTACACACACACACACACACACACTAACAAGCGACATTTAGAGGCTCATGAAGCTCTGTGTCATTATCAAAGAACATTGAGTAAAATATAAATATGAGTGAAAACAAGTAATTTCCTGCAGCACTGCCTGAACACTGCTCTACATGTATTTATTGACTTGTGGTCAGTGTTTTCAATCCCATAAGTAAGATGGTCAGGATAATCTCTCTGACACAGCCCAGCAGCATCAACACAAAACAAATGTGATTCATTTTAATAACCCTTTAAACCCCACCACAGAACCAAGTCTTTATATTTTGACCTGCTGTAGCATTTCAAGTTAATATGCATCAATACAACTGACATATCCCAAATTTCAATAATATGCATGCATTAGGTCCATAGTAACGAGATAAATTGCAAAAAAGTGCAATAAACTACAGAAAAATTGAAAATATATATATTTTTTTAAACACACATATTTGTAGTTAGAGCAGGGCGATATGATCAAAAATATTTATCACGAAAATCTGCGATAACGATATAACTGACGAAATAACTGACACTAGACAAAATACTTTACAACTCCACAACTTTATTAGTGCAAAAAAAACACATCAATGTATTTTCACTTAAACAAGCAGCTGTTTTTTATCTGCATTAAAATAAATATAAAAATTTAACAGTGCAAATGCAAATTCCTCGCTGACAGTTTAACCAAAAGGCATTTCCAGTGGAAACTGGCCGACATATCCTCAGCATAACCATGTACAATATCCACAAAACTTAAAGAGGTTATACACACACAATACAGTAATATTATGTTGAAGCACAGTACGTATCACTCCGCGAGGCTCCGCCTACGATAGCCGTAATGCTCCGACAATCCATCAAGCGGTGCGGCTTCGAAGCTTAGCAAAGTCGTACTGAAGCATTTGACAGATTTTCGAGCGCTGTGTACATAAAATCATTTCGAGGTCAGTAAACACAACCAGAGTTCATACATAAGGCACACGGGATTATAAGGGGCTCTGTCGATTTTCAGAAAAATCAAAGGATTGGAAAATACGGCACACTTAAAATCAAACACGGTAATAACGACGGCTCGCTAGCATGCGCTACCAAAAATAGTGCTTTGTTGTGTATCTGACGGACGAAAGCTAAACCAGTTCCACACCAGTGAAGCTGCAGCATTTTTACAAACCAGTTCAGATTCATCTGTTTCATTCAACGATCCGCTTTCGCTCTTCTCTGTTACAGTTCGGCGTTGGTAGTGTATTGTTTTAGGCGTTTTGGTTTTGGCGTGACTGTTATGTGTTTCCTGTTTTACTTTGAAAGTCTGTGTTATCTTAGTGTGTTTACGTTTCCTTGTCTCGTCAGGTCTAATTTGCCCCAGCTGTGTTTCCCTCCTGTGATCCATTCCCTAATTGCTCCTTCTATGTATTTAAGCCCTGTGTTTCTGTATGTCATGGTCGCGATCTTCCCCCTCGTTGTAAATAGTTTGGCGCCTTGTGTTGTGATGTAAATAAATATATTTTGCTTTAAAGAAAATAGTGGTCGATACTTTCGTTTTGGGATTATTTTTGTGGAAGCCCGTATTAGTTTTTTTTATGAGTTCGCCCTCCTTAAGAGCAGTGAGCTTGGGGGCCCTTTTTTCCCTTTTTTTCTATTCTACGCCGGTTGCCTAGGCCGGGGTGTAACATCTCATTCTTCGTCAGTGCTTTTCCCGCCATGTGCGTATGAAAAGAAAGGCACCGCGTATGCGCGTTTTACCCATATTCTATCGTGATATTTCATTTTCTTATCGTTGCCCGACATTACACCGGTATTAACGTGAACGGTATGATATGGCCCAGCCCTACTTGTAGTTACAGAAATTTCACATGTATATCCCTCAAAACGGCAAATGTAAAAAGGTTCGATAAAATGTGTCTGAAGGTTCTCAGTCATCCAGGTCATCGAAGTCAAAGGAGCTTGCAAAGAAAAGCGTCTGGACTTCTTTAAGTTGCTTGAATACTTTGAGTTCCCTCCCCAGACGCCTTAACGCCCACTCACATCCTGGGCCATCTGACCTCAGGAATTCGCAGGATAAGGTGGGGCCAGGTTTCACAACGAGCTCATCCGAAACCCTGGCTGACTTTGACCCACACCCAGTTTCACACCTTGGCTCAGGCGATTAGAGGATCATCAGGGGGTCCTTTTGTCCCTCTGTGGGGGGAAACTCCCACTGGATTTAAATCCAGAACTGAAGAAGCTTCTCGGATGAGAGGTGAAACGTCTTCAAGCAACTTAAAGAAGTCCAGACACTTTTCTTTGCAAGCTCCTTTGACGTTAGATAAAATAGTTTCCAACCACAGGAAATTTATTTCGAGTGTCTTCATAGTTTCATTTTTGAGATGCACTCATTTTTACAAACTGCAGGAAAAAGGAAAAAAAATATTATTTTGCACAATTTGCAAAAAACCAGCACGTGCAAGCACCTCACTTCAAGGTGACAGTAACTCTAAGCAAAGCTGAAAGTCGTTCAGGAAAAAAATATTTAGAGGAAACTAATCTTGTGTGCCACTAAGTGCCACCATCTTTGTCGTAAGAAGATAAGAAAAGAAGGAGCAAAATAAAAAACAAACAAAAGAACCAACTTTGCTTTATAGCTGCTCGAGCATTTTCTTTTCTTTTTTTTTTTATTTAAACAAGCTCTCAGCGCACGATTCAACCTCCCGTCTTATTACAAAGACAGCTGTTGCTCACTGTAAGCTACCTTGATTCACAGAATCTGTTCTGAGATTGTGATAAATACATAAAGTGCTCTCTGGGCCCAACTATCCAGAGATTCTTGTCTTGGCTTCATTTTAATATCAAATACAGTGACTCAAAGCAGCTGAGCCATGAGGCACAAGACAGTGTGGGTGTACAATGAAGCGTGATTCACTGATGAGAGGATGTTATTTTTTCTTCTCAAAACCACGAGATCGGTGTTTGCACAGAGTTTGAACTCGGCAGTATTAAGGAGGAGGATGAAGAGCAGGAGGACGAGGGAGGAGAAAGGATCGAGACTGTGGTGAGAAAACGTTTGCGATGCACCCACAGCCTTTATCGAGATAAAACAGGCCTAGGAGGCCATCGTGATTCTGCTAATAATGATTAAGAATAAAAAAATGTAATTGAGAATCAACACACATGCTCATTACAAAAATACTGTGAAGTTAGTCGTGGAAATATAGCTAAAATCTTCCTTATGTATTCTATTACACGCTGACACACACACACACACACACACACACACACACACACACACACACACACAGTTAATCTTTTTATATGGGGAAAGTAGGAAAGTAATACTAGCAAACTAACAGGAGCAAGTCTGGTCATCAATGACAGGTCAATCAGTATTTGTTTAGATGTTAAGGGAGCAACACTGGAAACTGACAAATTAGACACTTGGCTCAAACACAACCTGTGATCTTTCGCTCGTTTGTTCTTGTTTTTTCAAGCTTAAGCGGTGCATCCCATGTACTGAAGCACTTCAATGATAAGCACATGTAAAGGCTTACCCCTGTGCTGTGTAGTGCAATCTGACATGGCTGCATTACCATCGTTTCCTTTGTGAAGCTAATTCACAGTAAATCCTTCACAATGTGTCATCGTGTCGGTTGGCACAGGAGTGTTCATATTTTTCACATTATAGAGAAAACGGAGTAGCAGAACAAACTGAGTTCAGGGGAAATACACGGCGCTGCGGTGCAGTTTTTGGCACGTCGACAGTCCGTGAGCTCGGCTTCAGTCCAAGAAAACCATCCAAGCAAAAATAAGGATCTTGGAACATTAAGTTTATTTGCCCACCTTAATTGCTTTGATGGTAAAACTGCCAAACTTGAGCAAATTAAATCAAGTGCATATTTAACGACAGTTAAAAAGCCTGTCATGCTACACAAAGTCCTCTGAAAGTCCTTTATGATCCTCAGCACAGTTTCACATTCAGGTGCCACAAAGTAAGCGTTTGTTAGGAGACATAATCCCATTTTTCTTACCATTGTACTGTGTTTTACTACATCATCAAATAACCAAGTAGATAAATAACTGTGATGCTGTCTATGCCTTGGATGCTTGTAACAACTGAAGCTGAGCGTTTTAATGAAGCTTATGAAATCATGCAAAAATGAAAAACCCAAGTTAAAAAGTCTTGGACCAAGAAAAATTCAGGGAAAATAAAAAAATAAATCTGATTACCACTTTATGAATGTTTTATTTTGTTGTTTGTCTGTTTTTTCTTATATTGTGTTTAAAGTTTAGATATGTTGAGTATTTGCTGTTAGTTCAGCTATTTTCCAGCCATGGAGGAGGAGGTGGTGCGAAAGACACGAGGGTGTCGGAACATCTGAAAGACGGGAACGATCAGAGCGACGAGCAGCTGATCCCAGGTCAGGTTATAAATCTGCGCACAATCAGAAGCTTTCCACACAAGCAGCTCTGCACACACAGCTCACTGCCAGGCTGCATGTGTGTGGTCTCACCCAGATGAGGCTCGATAACAAAAAAATGTCGATACATATCAGCGGCTCAGATGCAACCTGGTCACGTCCTCCTCCCGCGTGCCCAGAGGGAAGAACCGGAAATTACTTTGTTTGTTGATTCACAATTATGAAAATGAGGACAATAAGGGGGCGGGGCTGAGAGAAGAAAGAACGCAGGCGAGAGGAGTCGAGTCAATGCGCCACACCGTGTTGTCTTTTACTTCTCGTGCGTCTTATTGTGACATGATCCTAAAAAGCCGGCCCAAATTCCTGCGGATTACATTTGCCTTAGTTCCTCCACTAATCTCAGTTCTCTCTGGTTACAGCAGACCACTGCTTCCACCCCTCCCTTATTCACACCCAGATTACAGGTTTGGCCAGATTTTGGTTGGCGAAAGAATTTCTGACTGTCTATGTTTCACAAAGAAAAAAAAAAATGATGGAAAGCCTCTGACAGCATGTTTTCACAGTGACGGTCCTCAAATTAAAATCATGAAAACACAAACGAGTATCGAAAAAGAAAAGCTGGGCAGAGGAAGAAACCGTAACGTAAGGAGAGAAAGAAAAAAACAAGAGGAGAGAAACCAGTATGAACCACAAGATCTGGAAACACTTTGAGGGAACAGACCATCATTCCCAGCGTCACTAACGCCCAGCAACCCGGAGTTATGGAAAAGCTTATATAACCCACAAGTTGACTCAAGCTACACATACACACTGCACCTACTTTGTAAATACCCAGCAAAAAAAAGAAATGCACAAATAATAATAATGATTGAAGAAAACAGGCAAAACGTAGAACAATTCTCATTTCTTTCATAATCCTAAAGATTTGGGACCTTTTCTGTGATATTCCTCAATCATTTTGTGTTTTTATTCGTCAATATGTGCTGCAAACATCGAGCACACGATGCTGTAAACAGGTTTTCCAAAAAGCAGTGATTCCATGTTATGTAACCAGCTGCTACTTCTAAACCAACAAAGGGCCATTTCAGGAGAGAATCCTGCGATAACTGCAGCACTTAAGTAATGGAGATAGAAAGAGGCCAAGTTAACATCGAATGCATTCGACCTGCTGAATGTGCAGATGGATCATACACAGATGCAGAACAGTTTGCACTGATGTGCTCTCAGAGAGTTTAAAAAGTGCTGGGCAGAGATGGATTATCCCCTCTCCTGTGATTAAAAAGAACATATACAATGTTTTTAATGCACGTGTTCTGTAAGAGTTTCAATTTTAGGTCAATGAAATGAAATAAAGACACAACGACTAAATATTTTACTGAGGAAGGCAATCTCAGAGATGATTATGAGATGGCCTGCGGGCGCTGAGAAGCTGAGTGACTAAATTAACACGTTGCACGATTACATTTAGAAAGTAACTTGGGATTGCACTATACTGGAAGACGAAGAAGACGAAGACGAATTATTTTTTTAATTATAAAAATACAGAAAAGTATATTTTACATCAAATTAATCTTATCATAATAATATAAAACACTTCTATCGCAGACATAAGGCACTAAAAGTGATGCTGATGTTCTCAAATAGTAACAAAGTATTTGCTCAGAGCCTCGTGACTTGCAGGAGGAGAAAAACAGCAAAGAAAACCTTGTGATTCTGGGAGGAAGCACTTGGTACATGCTGTGTTTGCATTTACTGACGTTTAAAGATGACATATTCTGCTCAAATTCAAAAACTGAGTTGGGCAGCCCGATCTTTGATCACAGGAAACGGGACCAAGACGTTTCCCTGTCACTGCATAGCTGTCAGAAATTATAGACAGAGGTTAACACGAGGCAAACAGTGAAGGAGTCACTTCCTTTGCCAACCCTTTAATTTGTTCCACCAGAGTGGATCTGCCTCGGCCATTTGTTATATATGGATCCGAGTCTTTCAACAATGAAGTTGTTAAAGAAATGAATGTTGGAGAGACTAGTCTGGTATAATGAAAAGGACTGCACATCCTGACTTTGGTTTATCCACCCTTCTTTAGCGGCACAAACCAGAGAGAATACTTTGTTTTTTGTTCTATCGCTCTCTGTTTTTCCCTTTTATCAGTTTGTCACATATAAAATTTGACTTTTAGAACAAAATCGAATGAGGGTCTGATGAATGAAATAAAACTGAACTCGATGCCTCGCAATCAAGAACGAAAAACAAGAATGTAACGTCGGCGCTACGCAAAATCCCTGATTGTAGGAAACTGTGACGGACTGCCACGAGGGTGAAAGCTTTGCCACATTTGCATTTAAGATCTACATTTGCTGGACTTACAGAGTGCATCCTCCACGCGAACGTCGTTCTCAGTCCCTCTTCTTCCTCCACTGATGAGTCTCAATGATATTTGCATAAAAATGGCCCAGAGAAAAACACAATATAAAAAGTCCATTGCGCCCATCTTTCATTATAGACACAAACAACCCTTCTTTCAGCAGCATCTTACAGCGGCACTGCAGATGACAGGTGCTTTGTGTGATTCACTTTCACTGAGTTTTCTCTCAGCTGCAGTCCTCCAAACCCAAAGTCTCCTTTTCTCCCCTTCTGTCCCTCTCTCTGCTGATACGGTGAAAATCAATGACTCCTCTATTCTGCAGACTGGCCTGACGTCTGCTAATGAAATCCTATCTGCTATGAGTCATCCATCTGAGCTCCTGGGCTATGACTGGCAGATGGACCATCTCATCAACATCATTTATCATCTCTATCTCACAAACACACACACACACACCGGGAACATTCACTTACACAAACTAAAGTGTGTCATTTGCACAAGTGAACAATAACTGATGTCCCAGTTTATATTAGCCTGACCACATTTTCCTCCCCCCTGTTACTTCTCTACATTACTGTGTAACACATAAGGACTCCTGCTGCCTTGTTTGATTAGCATGACATGCCGTCAAACACACAATGAGCTAATGCCTCAGCCAGATACAAGGAAAGAACAATCAGTGTAGGGCAGAGCTCTGTGTTAGCTGCTAATGCTCAGTTTTAAAACTCTCAGCTAAGTGTAGAAAATCAGAGTCTTTGTGCGGTAGGGCTGAACGATTATGGAAAATAATCTAATTGCGATTTTTTTTGCCCCAATATTGCGATTGCGATGCGATATGCGATTATTTTTTAAGGTCTTTGTCTTCTGTATTATTAAACAAAGACAAGCAATACATCATATAGTATGGCCAATACTATATTACATTAATTTTAAACTGTTCTTTCCTGGAAGACTGTTATGATGTTATGATGTTATGATGTTATGATGACATGAGGTGATGCATGAATTGATGACTGACATTTTTATTTAACTTCTTCAATCACAACAGTATATTTGAACATACACAATAGTTTATTTTTAGCTTACAAACATCTGAGCATAAAGTGCTGGCAAGGAACCCTGGTGTAAACATTAAAATGAAAGTCAGTGCAATGTGCAGATTGCAGAAATATACATAAAAAAAATCAGTGGCTTTACCACACTCAGTTTTTCGACATCTGTGAACTACTAGACAGTCATTCAATTAAAAAATAATATTAAATAAATAAAACTAATAAATAAAAAATACACACATCTTACTGATCTCTGCAGTCAGTAACATTACACATAAAGTGCAAACATAATAGCAATTGTATAAACACACACACACAAACACGCCTTTAAAGTTTAAAGGCGTGAAATTGGACGGTCTAGTTCTGATTAGCGTCACCGCTGTCTCGGTGGAGTTTAATAAACTCGGCCGTCTGCTTCTTGCTATCTAAAATATAACCAGACACTGGTGTAAATTCTCGACTGTCTCATACTTCTGTTTAATAAGTTTTCTGTTTGACGTTTAGTCAGCTGTGTGAAAACCAAGGAGGAACCCACCCGGGGGATTAATAAAGTTTTATTTTATCTAATCTAATAACTTTAATCTCAGCCAAACCGATTTACTCACGAACAAACAAAACACTGAAAAAAGCCCAACAATAACATTTTTAGGTTGTCTAAGTGACTTATATATTACGTTTAACCCGAGCAGCGAAACTCCGCGGTGATCTGAAAATGATGTGCCGGGAGTTGTGCCGTTCTCGGCCGCATCAGTAACCCTCGAGCTCCCGGCTAGCTGTCGAGCTGGTGGGTAGCAGACGCCTCTGAAAACGTCGAAGCACTTTTGCAAATATGGGATATCTTGATAAACCGAGCAGATATTTGATGTTTACACAACTACTTTCTCGCCTGAAAATATGTTAAAAGTTTATTTTGTGACCCAGAAAGATTAGTATGAGTAATTTTAAAACTTAGTAGCGGCCGCCATTGCTGGAAACTGGAGTTTGGCTGGGCCGCGCTATGAATTCTGGGATATGGTAGTAATTTGGACAGCCTTCGGCGCGTCGCTGTGACGTAATCGGTCTACAAATGCGGCCTCAGGAGGATGCAGCCCATGAATTGTATAATATAATCGCAGTATAATCGCAGCCTTTGCGGTTAGAAAATTGCACTTGATCATGTCGCGATATTATCGCAAATGCGATATATCGTTCAGCCCTATTGTGCGGCGCCAGCATCTCAGAAATTGAAGACCTGATGGGTTACCTTTATTTTTGATGGAAGGTCCTCACAACAAAAGGAACATTTCTCTATGGTTTGTGCTACCACAGTGTAAAGTTACTGCCAGTGAGATCTGCTGGCTTCTCTACATCCACCTTGTAATCAAATATACTACGTTTCAATAAAAATAAAATTCCCAACAAAGAAGTTGTCATTCACATTTTCGGACAACTGACCAAACCTTAAACAGTGACACAAAAAGCCTAATAAGAAGAATGTAATCCTGCCATTTTTCAGTATTACCGACCATTAGCACAAAACTAAACAGCAGCAATGTTGGTTCACATAATAGAAACACTTAAACCCAGTGAAGATGGAGGATGGTGACCTCAGATTTCTGCCAGACTGTGAGCCCATGGGCTGTACTTACACTGTGAGGTTTTAAAAATGAGCTTAAACACATGCTGTACTTAAATAGTCCAAATAAAAAGCCAGCAAGGCTGACGATGACCAATTGTTTGTCGGGGCTTGTTTATCATTAATAAAAGATGACCTAAAGCATTGCAACACGTTTTAAAAGCAGTAAGAGCTTGGACCAGGAAGCAGGGTTGATATTAGGGCTGCCACAAACGATTATTTTGATAGTCGACTAGTCACCGATTATTTTTGCGATTAGTCGACTAATCAGATCATCATCCATTGGACGTACAGCGTACAGCTTATTGCACCAGCAGCATCTGGTCTTATATAACTATCATTAGCTTACAGCTTGAAGTGTTTGTGCTAACTAAAAATAAAGACAAGATGGTAGTTTATTAATTTTAATGAAATTTGCAGATTGTTTCGGTGAAGTTTAATAAACTCCTTGCTATCTAAAATATAACAGGACACCGGAGTAAATTCTGGAGCATCTCACACTTCTGATAATCACCTGTCTGCTTGATGTTTATTCAGCTGTGTAAAAACTATAACTTTAATCTCAGCCAAACCGATTTACTCAGGAACAAATAAAATACTAAAGAAAGCCAAACTAACATTTTTAAGTTATCTAAGTGACTCATATATGTTTAACCTGACTAGCGAAAGATGGCGGTGGGTTTGAAAACGATTTGCCGGGAGTCCGGTGTTCTCACGGCTCTAGTGAGCCTTGCCCCCGCGTAGCTAACGAGCTAGTGGGTAACAGACGTCTCCGAAAACGTCGGAGCGCTTTTGAAAATATGTGGTGTCTTGATAAACTGAGCAGATATTTGAGGTTTACACAGCTACATTCTCGCCTGAAAATATGTTAAATGTTTATTTTGTGCCCCAGAAAGAATAATAAGAGTAAAGTTAAAACTAACTAGCTGCCGCCATTGTCGACAACTGCGCTGGGCTGCGCTATGA
Organism: Rhamphochromis sp. 'chilingali'; assembly: GCF_963969265.1. Classification (NCBI taxonomy): domain Eukaryota; kingdom Metazoa; phylum Chordata; class Actinopteri; order Cichliformes; family Cichlidae; genus Rhamphochromis; species Rhamphochromis sp. 'chilingali'. Next base: position 2,714,011 of record NC_137934.1, on the reverse strand, counting down.
ATTCTGGGACACAGCTTCTTCTTCTTCGGGGTTTAACGGCAGCTGGCATCCTTGTACATGCAGTGCTGCCATCTTCTGTTTCAGTCCGTTATTACACTCTTAAATCCTACTACTCATTCCTGCGTCCTTTGTGATCTTACAAAGCTTCAAACGATGCGTCGACTATTAAATTAGTCGTCGACGATTTTAATAGTCGACATAATCGTGACTAGTCGACTAATCGTGGCAGCCCTAGTTGATATGTCAACAAGCAGATTGTGTACACTTTGATAAACCTATGAGCTTGATATGGCTAAATTAAAAAGTAGTTTCAGATCAGAATACTTTACTGATCCCACCTTTCTACTTCTGCCGTCAAGCTCCGTACCCACAACGTCGCTGGACTTGCAGATACCGGGAGCACAGCACAGAATAGAGTATGGCAAATGATCACAATCGCCTCTGAAAATAGAGATGGCTTTCTGTGTTTCTGACAAAGTCACATTTATTGTCAGCGATATAATGAAAAATTACATTTTTGTAGTAATTATAAATATTTCTTTTTAAATTGTAGAAAATAAAACCATTGCTTTATTTGGAGTAGTGTGGTTCGTGGGAATAAGAGCATTTCAAGATTAAGATACGATGACAATAATTAAGTAAAAACAAATCCAAATTTCCCGTAAAGCTACAATCCTGTTCAGCAACTGACGAATAAAAACTGGCTGTGGAGATTTACCAAGCATGTTTAATATAAACTCAGTGTTATCATTCAAGCTTTTCATTACATTTCATCCCCAAACCACAGCCTACATACATTCAAGTGCTTTAACTCACTCTCTTCCCCCATTTCATTTATAGCATAAACTATGATTGGGCGCAACCACCTCTCAGCCACATGCTTGTGTTCAAACATCCAAGCTAGCTTTTTGTTCAGGTTTGCTCCAGGTGCTCCATCCAAGGTTAACTCAACTAAATCAGCAGGTATGAAAGTGAGAGTATCTGGTTCAGTCTGTGCGTGTCAGCTGTCCAGGGTGCATCCTCGATATATCAGCTAAGCTTTAGTGATCCTGTTTACAATATAAACTATAAAAGTAGATGCACGATGGAGTTAAAACAAGGGGTTTGAATGATGATTTGAAAAGGTGGCAAATGAGAGTCGCACATACCTGTGCTGCACAGAAAAAGCAGAGGACAGGAAATGCTCGTCTCCTGAACTCCACAACATATTTGTACTGAAAAGTGCTGGCTAAAAGGTGATGCCTAATAAAAAATTTAAAAAACAAACAAAACAACAACAGAAGAGCCGGGGTCAGCGAGGTCAAAGAGCTGTGTTGACATCACAGAGGCCTCAGAGTTAAAAGACAAAGATGGATGCAAAGGTCGCTTTGTTTCTGCTTGAAGTTCACTTGCACTGTGGGATTACTGGGATTGATGAATAATTCAAACATGTTATTCCAGGTTACATTACTTTTTGTACCTCAGCTATAAAAACAAACAAACAAAACCACTAGTTTTAATTGTGTGCTTTCTGTGCCACCTTACTTACATCATAAGTAATAAATACAGTTTGCATGTACAGTTTGGTCAAAGGAATAATTACATTTTTCACAAGTTACTGACATTTACAGAGTGTAATGTCTCAACAAACAAATTAACATTAGAAATAAAGAATAAAGACGACAAAAAATGAAGCACCGAGTTTTTCTACAAGCACTACGAAATATCTTTTGGACAGTCTGTACCAAAAGTCATGCGGTAAAGGATTGTCCTAATGCTTCACAGGCTGCAGTAACAACTTTTTGCCATGTTGCCTGCGTACAGATACGAGGTTTATACGTTTAAGTCACCTGCAGGAGCTGCTTTTGTTTTTACTCCTGCTGCTGCTGAAAATCTCACTGCCTGCAGTATGTTTGTGTGTGTTTTGGGTAATCTACCTCTTACACTTGGAGTTTGTTCTTAGAGTTAGTTTAGTTTAGAGTCCATACATGGGAATAAAAATAACTTTTTGACAGGTCGAGTGAGGACATCAAGGATTCCCCCCCCCCAGATCTTTAGTATAAGCCTGGACATGAATCAGGCCTATAGCCCAATAAACTGTAAATGCACTACAAATATGTAATGACTCACACTCAGCTCACAAGTCGCACATATCACGCACAGCTGACGAGACACTGCTGCACATTTCCATCGCCCTCAATCCCTCTGTTGCTCTCCAACAGCCAAACCCTTCAACCCTTCCCTCATCACTACATTTCTCAACAAAGCCAGCATCAAGCTAATCTCTTCCTGTAGCTGCGTCTCTGCATTACTGTGTTAGTGCAAGCCTCTGCTGATTGAAAAAGACATCTGTTTACACTGCGTTGGCTTGTAGCCGCACAATAGGAACACGTGAAACGCTGCAACCAGACAGAACAGACATGGTGAAAGGGGGGATTCGCCATGGATACAAGGATGAAAACAAAAACACTTTTTCTAATTAACACACGTATAAAAGCAGCATATTTCAGTTCTTCTTTGCAGCCATCAATAACATGGGTGGCTGGATCTGAAACTATGAGATCACACTAAAATACTTCCACCTTTATTAAACTGCTACATAGAGGTTTTCTAGGGGCTGGTGAAAGGTATTCTGGGAAACCCAGAAAATGACTAACTGAAGTAGATACAGATGCTCAGGGTAAGCGGGTAATCACGAACAAAGAATACGCAAATGCATCCGTTTAACTGCACCGTTATGTCACGCTGATTTATTAATTAAGCAGAGTAAAAGGAGATTGGGCCACGCAGTAAGAGTCAACCTGGGAGATGAACAGAGACACACATGAATATTATATAGCAAAATACATCCAACTTCCTGGAGGGGTTTCCTGCAACCCTGGGGATTTGTTCACAGCCAGACAGTCGTGACAGAAATGAGGATGTCTGAAGCTGCGATTTCAAACCAAAGCGGAAGATTTAAAGAAAATAAATAAATGAAGTGCTTATGTTCATCTTTATCATATAATCTGGTCAAATTCCAGAAATGCCACAAATGTCACACAAAAGCAAACAAAGTGACTCAACTAAACGCACCTTTTTCCACCTCTCACACCATCCTACCTGGAATTTTTAACTCACATCATCTTTCCTATCTACACCGCTCATTTTGCTCGCCTGCTCCCTCCTTGAAATGGCTGTAGAGCATCGTCTTCATTCTCCTTTTGCAGAGCTTCTGTCCGTGCATCTCTATGTTAATGTGTCTTCTCAGATTGCTTACTTGGGATTGCTCCGTGAGCTGATCCATTTTACTCTGCATGAAATATGCTAATGTAAACAGAGTTTTCCCTCATTTATTGTGGATTAAACATGAAAGACCTTGTTGTCATTTGTATTTGGCTCAACAGCAGAGCACGTTCAATACAGTCTCACTGAAAACGTTTTATTCTGCCCTGAGCTCGTTAACCTCGTTGCTTTGAGTCATAAGTTGTCCACTGGGTCGATGCAAAAATCCTGTCTGTAGATTTCAGTTAATTTAGCGTGTCACAGCAATTGATGTCAATCACATGAAACAACAAGCAGCCTTCTGCTACTGATCACAACTCCAGTTTGTAAACTTACTAAAGTTTTAACATGAAATATTTCACATTTAATATCCAGCAAGGCATCCGATTTGAGCTACTTTGTAACTTTAGCATTCATCGTTTGTAGCTAATAAATGATTCTAGATCATCGATAAAGATAAAGCACTTTTGAAACGAGCACAGCCTCTGACTCACCTTCAAACCTTCGCTCAGTAACATCACAGCCGCATGAAAACCCAGCACAGGCCTCTGAGCTACATTCAACCGGCTCTCACCTAAATTCAAAACCACAACACAAACACGCCAGTTGCGTTATCACAAGACCAGGCTGTTTTTTTTATGATGAAACTAGAGTCCCTGATTAAATTAGACCACACGTCTCTGACAGCAAATCACCTACTGCTTTGACAGAAGGTTCCTCTGATCCCTGCGTGGGGCCTGTCAGGCTGAAACCAGCATCTTTAGTCAGTCGGTAACAGTCTGTGATACTCCACGCTTGTTTTTTAATGCGCAGCATCTCAGTTTAAAAGAACCACTACGCTGCCGACTGGGACATAAGATGTAATTATAGCCGGAAAACATTAAATATTAATATTTCTGAAAAATTACCAGCTGAATTACATGCAGTGCCTTTCCTTTTTAGCTAGCAAACACACATCATGTAGTCTCAACAGTCTTTCTGAAAAAGACGTTTCTCAAGCCGACTTTAACACGTCATTCAAAGAAACTGCTTCATTACGTCACATGAGAACCTCGCCTTCCCCCAGCCGCCGCTCCACGACAAACACGTCTGTTTACCTTGCTCTGAATCTCAGTTATCATTACATTAGCTCATCTATGCGTGTGTGCACGCGATAGGGTGTGTCTGCGCAAACAAAAAACAAACAAAAACAAGACAGAATTTGGACGGGCTCTTGTCTACGATGAATATGGTGATACGAAAAGTGTGAAGAAGAACAAGCAAATGAATTCAACTGCTGGCACTTCATCTCCTTCCCTCCTGAATTTCTGCCTCTGTGTGTCTTTGTTGTGGGAAAGTTCATTTGGGTCTTTGTCAGACTTGTAAAGCACGGCCACAATAGACCCATTCTGCTGTGACACATTCAACAAAGAGCTTTCCTCTGTGTCTGCCACACTTTGAGGAAGACGCACGCAAACAAACATTGTGATGACCTGACCACACATGCACAAACATTTGTTTTTCATATCAGCGTTATCTAATGCTGTGCTACATGCACACACACTTTTGTTATTATTAGGAGAAGCCAGAGACTCAGACTTGTCACTTCTCCAGTGTACAAACCAACGTCAGAAGTAGTCGATCACCTCCATACGTTCTTTAGAGAAACATGTTGGAAATTACCACAGACCCATTCTCGTCTCTGTCTGATTTTGTCTCATTGTGGACTATTTAATACTAAAATGCATCTTCTTCTTCAATTGTATTTATATAGCGCAGTAGATCGAACAATCTACATTGACAACCTGTCAAGAGCGCTACACTAGATTTTGTGCCTCACTCTCCTGCCAAACATGGATGACAGTAAGTTTCTCCCGTTTACCTTTATGCAGCTGTTCATGCAGCTTTATGTGTCAGTTGGCTGCAAGAAGAAGAAGGAAGATACAATTCTGCATTGGTTCCAATGCATCGTTCCACATGGGTTAATGGTTTGGGCAAATGACACCAGATTACTCCTTTGGGTCTCGAGTAGGACCCAGTGTAGGACAAAAGTCTTCTAGAGCAAACATGCAGCTACTAGTTTTATCACAATGTCCTTCATGGTTCTGTAACAATATAAATAACAAGCACATAGTTATTAAAAAAATGCATTTTGAAGCTACATGCAGTTTTATCTCTAATTGTTAAAATATGTGAGTCACAGGAATATTTTGGAGACGTGCTCAGTGTTTTGCTTGTTACAAACCACTCAGTTATTCACATATTCACTGCAGAACCTGATAATTTGCGCAATTATGACATAAGAGACCCCAGATCAGTGACAGACTGCTGGCAACCATGGACAATGACTCCCACCCTCCATGACACACTGACAATCTGAAGAGCAACAGGTTCCTTCAACCTCACCGTCTGAGGGAACCTTACAGGAGCTCGTTCCTTCTGCTGCCATCAGACTCTTTGATTCATCCACTTGG